>NC_059072.1:206179590-206483340 GCF_020497125.1 Mauremys mutica | reverse complement strand
GGTCGATGCCATAAGAAGGGGTTCAGTTCATTCTCGCCACCAGCATCTCTCTTGTAGTCTGTGTCGCACATCCCTTCCCGTGCTGCTCTGACCAGCCGACTATTCTGGTCCCCGTATTCACCAGATGCAACCTCCATCACTACATAGAACATTTAGAGGAGATTTACTCATTCTACACCATGCATTAGTCACAGGCTTGGCTATTGGGGCCTAATCCTGCAACACTGAAGTCAATGAGAGCTTTTGCCTCTGATTTCAATGGAAGCAGAAGCAGGCCTTAAATGCACAATATTTGTATGTAAAAAGCCTACATTTTTCTGCTGCTAATACTTGTTAAATTCATTATATTTCCTTTAAAATGTTGTATGTATGGCTGCCTTAGTACTCATTATATGGATTGCAGACCTGGTTTTTCTGGTCCCTACTGCTAAGTGTGAAACACTTAGCTATGACTATAGAATGATATAGTATTGGTTTTCACAAGGGCTGTGGTGTTTCATTAGAAAACCATAGAAGTTTATAGGTGTGACACACATTCTGCCTTTCATTTCCTACTACTCCATAGTTTGCATTTTAATCAGAAAAGTCACTAATTAGTCCCACCACTAGATGGCATTAAAATGATTTACAAAAAACAGGGGACTCATTCCACACTGACAGTAAAAATATAGAAACAAAAACCAATAAAAGCCTCACTATTTCTATTTCATTCAGAAGAGCTAATCAAAAGGAAAATAAGCAAACTGGAAAAGTTATTCAATTTTCCTTACCAAAATCTGCTGGATTGTGGTAGGTTGGACAGTTTAAACCCAAATCTCTCAAATAAGGGACAAGGTTTAACACTTTCCCACGGTAAATACATTGTCCTTGACTTAAAACATAGAGCTGAAAAATAAAAGATAGAGAAAGTGAGAAAACATAAGAACCTATGAATGTGTCTGTGACGTTGCACTCTATATGATTTTATAAAAATATGCTAATGAGTTTAAATATAATGTAACTGGAATATGCTTCATGCAAAAGGTATCTTGTAAGGTATCATTACAAAACTTATAATCTACTGAGTGTGATCATCCTATTTGTATAAATGTACCACTCTTGTATCTGAAACTAGAAATATGAAATATAACTCTGAGGGCCTATTGTAATTATGCAAAGTGTGGGCCATTGATAGTGGTTTGGAATCTTGATGACTCCCATCAACCAGGACAATTGTCTGCAGATGGCTCTGTTTTACCTGTACGTCTTCCTGTATACGTGTGTGCTGGCAAGTGGGTAATGAAATCTTACAGTGACATGGGATCATGTCACCTGAACTGGAATCCATCTTTAACCTGGGGCTTTTCCATTGAGAAGGAGGGGGTGGGAACCCAGAGAGGGACAAAGGATTCCTGCCTTATGCGTGGAACAGAACAAAGGGGAGGAGCCATCATGAGGAATCCCCTAGCTACCACCTGAGCTGGAACAAGGGCTGTACCAGGGGAAAGGACTGTGCCCGGACTAGGAAGGTGTCCAGTCTGTGAAAGAGACTTATTAAAATCTCACCCTGAGAGATGTTTCATCAGTACTCAGTTGTATTACTGTATTAGGCTTAGATTTGCGTGTTTTACTTTATTTCACTTGGTAATTCACTTTGTTCTGTCTGTTACCACTTGGAACCACTTAGATCCTACTTTCCTGTATTTATTAAAAATCACTTTTTACTTATTAATTAACCCAGAGTATGTATTAATACATGGGGGAGCAAACAGCTGTGCATATCTCTCTCTCAGTGTTATAGAGGACGAACAATTTATGAGTTTACCCTGTATAAGCTTTATACAGGGTAAAACTGATTTATTTGGGGTTTAGACCCCATTGGGAGTTGGGCATCTGAGTGTTAAAGACAGGAACACTTCTGTTAGCTGCTTTCAGGTAAGTCTGCAGCTTTGGGGCACGTGGTTCAGACCTGGCTCTGTGTTGGAGCAGACTGGCATGTCTGGCCCAACAAGACAGGGTGTTGGAGTCCTAAGCTGCCAGGGCAGGAAAGCAGGGGCAGAAATAGTCTTGGCACATCAGTTGGCAGTTCCCAAGGGGGCTTCTGTGATCCAGCCCATCACAGTGTCTACCTGCTTTCTCATAGCAGCTGGACTAGTAAGTTAGTAGCTGTTTGATTTGGAAGAAAATAGCAACAGATTGAAAAGATATGTCAACACTGAACGTGGAACTACAATTAATGGAAAATCTGCAGAATATCAGAGATGTTCAAGATGTGAACGCTGCAAAACAACCCCTTCAGGGCTTGTAGTGTACTAATTTAGAAACATTGTAATTCATCCCTTAGACACAGGTTGGAAAGCAGGCTGGAAATCAGGGCCGCCCAGAGGATTTAGGGGGCCTGGGGTCTTCGGCAGCGGGGGCCCCTCACCACCAAATTGCCGCCGAAGACCCAGCACTTTGGCGGCGGGTCCCGAGGCAGAAGGACCCCCTGCCGCCGAAGACCCGGAGTGGAAGAAGTTCTGGGGGCTCGGGCCCCATGAGAGTTTTCCAGGGCCCCCAGAGCGAGTGAAGGATCCTGCTCCAGGGGCCCCAAAAACTCTCATGAGGGCCCCTGCGGGACCTGGGGCAAATTGCCCCACTTGCACCCCCCTCTGGGTGGCCCTGCTGGAAATGGCATGATTGTGCCATCTTATTTCCATAAATTATTCATGTTTTTGGTATGAAGATGGGGCTGGCGAAGTCAGGGAGCAATGGGGGAAACAGGAGGAGAAGAAGGAAGAGCAGTAAGAAATGCTTGATGAATCTTGCTTTTAGCCTCTCTATTGACTTCATTTAAACTCACTGAAAGATTGGCAATCTTCAAGAGCTTGGTCACCTACTGCAGAGTGGGTTTTCTCTAAGCTCTCACAACTCTCACTTAAATGGCACAAGAAGATTAAAGTAAATTTAAATCTAATCTAAACAGTAACAGACCTTATCCTGCCATCAGTGTGAACAAAGATTTCTGACAGCCTTCATTTTTCTGTTTTATTCTTTCACATGAATACAAAAAAGCAATCTGTTCTCAGGTATTCAGGGTCAAACCAGTAATTCCATCAAAAATGAATGGAATTTTCTGAATTTACACCAGAGTAGCCAGGATGAGAATTTGGCCCAGCAATATTATAGACCTTAAGAGTAACGCACTCATACTAATACTTATTTACTATAACACACACAAAACATTGGCAGGAAAGGACCCGAAATTCAGAAGTGTGATAATCACGACTTCTAAAATTTACCAGCCAGATTCTTTAAAATCAAATAATATAATATAATATAATATAATATAATATAATATAATATAATATAATATAAAAACAGGAATATGAAGGGAAAAAATGAAAATCATATTTTGTTCAAACCTACAACTCTAGTGATACTGATTTGGGACATGAGCCATGATTTTGCATTACCTCCAGCCTGCACCAATTATAGATACAACATATTTAAACAAATATGTAAAGAGAAGAATTTCTAAAAGGTACCTGATCAAATAACTCAAACAGTTTGGCACTTGGTTGATGAATAGTGCAGATGATGGACCTGCCACCCTGGGCTAATGCCTTCATGAGAGACACAACCTGAAAGCAAGATGCACTGTCCAAGCCACTGAAAAAAAAAGGCACAAAGGTGTTTATTAGATATGAGGTTCCATATGCAACTGTCCAAAATAATACAGGTGCTATGATGTTTCCGTCTCTCATTATTATCTTTTTACAAAATGCATCTTTATTATCTAACACTACACCACACAGTACCTCTGGGCTCGTATTTCTCTCTTCCCTGGCCTTTCCCTTTATCAGGCATGCATCATACTTAATTAAAATGGGAGTTCTTCATCGGGTTACCTTATGCAATTTTCAAATTCTAGGATTGTGGGTTCTGATTAATGCATGGGTTCTAACAAAGTAAGGGCCAAATTCTACTCTCAGATACACACCTGTGGCCCAACTAACTTCAGGGCTGTCATGAGTGTCTTCCTGAGACAGAATTTGATCCTAAATGTATTAAATTAAAAATGCAATTATCAAAAATGTTTAAGCTAATTGGCCATCTTCACTTCAAGGGAAACTACACATTATAATCTGAAGAATTTTTTCTCTCTCTCTTCTGGGGGATACCTCTAGGATTTCTCTCAATTGCCCTCTTCCATATTGTTTCCCTAACAACAACCTTTAAATAGCCCCGTGTCATGTCAGGTTACAACAGTAACCCAGTGCACTAAACTGGTGACCCTACTGAAACTATTTCTTGGGGCTTGCATTGCTCTATGGTTTTACACAGGTGTAACTCAGTTGCTTTCTATAATATTATCCCAGAGTAACCTGGAGTAACACAGTGGCAAATCAGGCCCTTTAAAATCAGTATTAAAAAATTACAGGTTTTACAGATGCTGATGCAAATATTTTAAATAAAACATACCAGAAGCATTTCCTAGCAATGAAAGGTGAGTGTAGCAAACATGAAGCTACATAACTTGATGCAGCATATAATCTAGTATCTACATTTCAAAGGAAAGTCTTGATTTTCTTCTGTTTCAGCTATTCTAAGATGCTAACAAGGGCTAGTATGTTCTGTGATAGTTCTCTAGCACATGCCGGGGGGTGGGGGGGAAGGGAGGAATCAGAAAAGTATGTAGGCATCTAAGTCCCATTTAAATCAATGGGAATTAGGTGCTTAAATACCTCTATGAATCCCACCCACAGTAGCAGTAGTCTACTTTCTAACATTTGGCCTTGATTTACCTGGTAGGTTCATCAAAAAACATAACTGGCGGGTTGTTCACCAGCTCCAAAGCAATTGCAAGACGCTTTCTTTGGCCCCCAGAAAGACTTCCAGTTCTTGTATTGGCACATGTCAGCAAACCCAGCGCTGTCAAGATCTCCTTTACCTGGGGACAGGATCAAAGCAACAACATGGGTCATTTAGACTGTTACCACACAAAAAACCCACTACATCTCTTACCATTATCACTGTTTTTTCTATAAAGGATGAAAACAAACCAGTTGAACCTATGTTACCATTTATCACTTCTCAGTATAATGGCAGAACAGTTGGATTTTCATGTCCACTAGATTAGTAGGGCTCCAGAAAACATCATTTCTCATTATGACCCAAACTTTGGTCACCTTTCTCACATGACTAGTCTCATTAAATTCTGTGGGATTTCTTCCTTGTATAAAGTGAACAGGAATTGGTCCTCTAATGGTAATATTTTTTTGATTTGCAATCAGGACTTGAGTTTGTCCTCAGAGCCAGATGTCATAAGAGCTTTATGATTTATGAACAGATAACATACAGCAAAACGAACATGACTTTTTGTAGATTTTGTAGATTTTTATTTACAAGGGAATCGTACAATTAAATAGTAGAACTCAGTAGTTTCTAGAGTGTATTAACTTATTTTCATCTAATAGCTCTGTTCCTCAAGGCCTACATTTTTAAAAGTGGCCACTGATTTTGGGTGCCTCCATTTTTCTTGGGGACCAGTTTGGAACACCTAAAGCTTGATCTTCACTGGCAGTATGAGGAGGGTCTCAAATGGGTCCGCAGGACTTTACAGAGATCACGGACTGATGTAGGACACAATCTGTCCCAGTGTCTTGGGGAGCAAGAGAAGAAAAGTACTGGCTACCATAATTTTTTTCTTTCAGCAACTGTGGCCCGATCCTGTAGCCTTGACTCGTGTGAGTATCTCATTGATTTCAATGGGACCACTATATAAACAAGGCCTATACTTCTCAAATTATACTTTATAATCCCCAAAAGGAGGACAGTTACTAGGCACTGACATTGACACCACACTGGAGTGTAGGAAGGGAAGTTTGCTGCTTTGCTCATGCTAAAATTGGGTTGGTGGAGATAATGTACTTTGAAGAAATATAACATGGTGACAAGTCATAAGGGCCTGATTCTGAAAGGTGCTGAGCCCCTGCAACTGCCACTGTGTTGATTCCCATTGACTTCAGTGAGAGCTGCAGGTGCTCATCTTTCTGGAATAGGTTCCATGAAAACAATGAAACACTTACAAAATTAATACAAAATTCTATAGAAAAATATTGTTGAAGATAAATCCTTAGATCATGGGTTCTCAACAAGTCATCAAAGGGTGGGTGGTCTCAACTTGATTCTGTTTTCACATAGTGTTACAGTGTGGAAAAGGTTGAGAACCACTGTTCTAGATCCCAGAATCAAAGAGAGGGGATAGGAGGAAAGGTTACATCTATCATTTCCCACTTCTCCCAGTCACTATTTTAAATAAGCAACAATATTCAGGCTAAATCAAATTCTTAAAAAGAAACTGATGATACAAGAATGGGGAAGTATTTCTGTCCTCATCTTAAAGCTGGGATAACTGAGTCACAGACTTGCTCAAAGTAATACAGCAAGTCAGTAACAGAGCCAGGAATAGAACCCAGTTCTCTTGACATGTAATCACTGCTTTAACTACAGGAATACATTGTTGTTATGTAAGTCCCATTAGCCCCAGCATTGCCAACAATCACACTAAAGGCTTCCTATATTAAGACACATAGAGACGCGTCTTTTGCTTGTTAGTGTCATTTTATGCTGGACAAAAACATAGCTTTAAGCATGCAAAAATAACCCCACCTAACAAAAAAATATTATTTTAACAAAAAACCCCTGACCTAATATTTTGCTTCTCATGAATCTCTCAACAACCTAAACTGTCTCTGCTTTCACCAGTGCTGTGATTTCTTTATTTTTAGCTTCAATTGTCATCCTCCTCTCCCCAATCACTTTCTGTCTTAAAACATCTGCACAGCAATGAATAGGTCTTTTATCACGTGCATGGGAATGCTTCTGTAACCCCACCCACACAGTGATGAGCACCTGAGCTGCAAGTCTGCCTAGGAACACTGGCATGCAGGCTCACATTTTCAAAGGCCCTGGCTTGCCAGACAAAAAGGGTGCATTTTCCAATTCTGTTACTTCAACTGAGTTAGCTTAACAAGAAGTCCTATTAAGATGCAGGCTAACACGTCGGAAGCCATATCGGCTGGCTGTATTTTAAGCTTAGTCTCCCCACTAGACCATGCAGTGGCAAGCTAACACAGTTGGAGATGTGTTAGCCTGCACCTTCATGGAGCTTTTTAATTGTGTTAACTCAACTGAACTAACATGATTGAAAAAACACACCCTTTCTGCCTGGCAAGATGTACCCAAAGACTCATGCCCTTGTGTGTGCAGTACCTGACTTATGCTTGCAAATTTCTGCAGCACTTGTAAGAGCTATTGACTATGTTTGTGCATTCCTAGGTGCGCACACACAGCAACGGAACTGTACTCATAGCCAGGCACTGGGGATTAGTATGGGCGTGTGCAAGAGTGTGTGTGCCCTGAGGCATGCAGGCCCAAACATTTGAGCCACAAAGTGCAACTAAAAAGGCACCACAAAAACTGCAATATATTTGAATAAATCTTTCATATTTATCTAATAAAACTTCCTGTCATTTGCAGGGTTTTACTATCCCTCCTACACAATAACAGCTGTCAACTTTGTTATGTTATAATTTACTCCATTCTTGCACATTAATTGCAATTCAATTTTAGATACAAACTCAAGCTATATAAATTTCACTCTGACATCTTCACTATGCAGCATTTATACCCAAAGGAATAACTCAGTTTGAAGAGCAATATACATACCATCTCCTTTCTGCCTTCATCCTTCTCTTGAAGTTTCAGATGAGCAGACACCTATTATATAAACACACAATATGTTGCAAGTTAAATTGGAATTGGTCAATGACATGACATCTTTGGAATATCCACTGTAAGTTTAAGGGCAGGTCTGCACTTAAAATGCTGCATCGGCGCAGATACACCAACGCAGCCGTGCTGCTGCAGCACTGACAGAAGAGTTACTCCTATTGGTGTAGTTAATCCACCTCCGTGAGAGGCAGCAGCTACATTGACAGGAGAAGCTCTCCCGCTGACATAGCGCTGTCTGCACCAGGGGTTGGGTTGTGGACAATTTGTTCTAAAATGAAGCAGAAATTAGAAAACAGAAGCTTAAGAAGAGCAGTATTAGCTATGAAGTTCTAATCATGAGTAGAGTGTAGGCATTTGCATACTTTCTTAAGGGACCACTCAAGGCACCGACAAAAATAAGTGCTTAACAGAGATGCTTTATCATATCAGAAAGGAGAGTCCAGTGGACAAGGAAGCGGAGTGGGATGCAGGAAGTTCAATTCCTAGCTCTGCCACACCCTTCCTGTGTGATGCTAGATAAGTCACAGTCTCTCTGCTTTAGCTCCCCATCTGCAAAGTGATGGTAGCAATACTTCCCTACCTCACAGAAGTGTTATAAAGATACATTCATTAGTGTTTGGTAAGTGCTCAGATACTACAGTGATGTAGAAAATAAGTAGAGAGAGAAATAATCCTGTATAAAAGACGCCATCTGCTGTCCTAAGAGGTAACTACAAAATTCTGCTTTACCTTTATAAGAAGCAATTAAATGCTAAGTAATTAATTTTTTGTCAGCACTTTGAGTGGTTAATTTAGACACAGTATATCATCTGGGCCCAACTTACCAAAAGAGGCTCTCTTTTTGCAGCTGCAATTTAGTCAGCCACTTTGAAAAACATTACCCTATTGGTCTTTGACTTCAACTAAATGAACCAGGAAAGCTTTCTGACAGAGACGATCCCTTCCAGAAATCAGTATTAGAAAAATTACAACTCTGGAAAGTTAACAGATAAGGCATAGGCCAGACTTGGTGATCATAACGGTCGCTTGTGGTCACAGAGAATTGATGAAAGCCCCTTTCTCCTTACCAAATGATAATAGCCATGAACTACTGACTTTATATATTGAAGATTCGGCAGGTACAACAAAACTATTGGGCTGATTCTCTCATCAAACTGAACAGCAGAAGGTTCCAGACTTAACACTCCAGCTGGCTCTCAGTATATGGGCACTATGTCAAGAGTGAAGAGGAAGAGATTTTTATCTACTTTAAGGCCTGGGCTTCTTCACAGGGAGTCCAGGTAAAGACAGAAAGAAAGAGGCTGTATCTGAGGGCTCCTGGACCCAAGACAGGGACAGAAGAGTAGTGACAGCCAGGAGTCCTGGCATACAGTAGCATCATGCCAGCATGGAATCACCTGGTTAGGGCATGGAAAGCTGACAGGGAGATTTAACAGGTCACCTGCCAGTGTTCCCAGGAAAGAGATTCACACAGGGCTCTCACAGACTCACTCCGTCTGGCAACACTGGCCATGACGAGCATTTCAGACTCCAGTAGTTGGCAGCTACTGGAATACAGAACAAGTGACAGGATACTGGTAGGCACTGGGAGGACTCGTGGGTGAGAAGGTGTAGTTGCCATTCTCTGGTACCAGCCTATTGTTGCTGTTATTATCCAGACACTAGCCTTTCATGGTATTTTATTTCCCTGAGGGGGAAATGAATGCAGGCTCACAAATTTTCTTCTGAATCCTGTGATCTGAAAACAGCAGCAAAGCCAGGAAGACTCAAGTGAAGTCCAGTCTAGCACCTAGAACCACAGCCAGGAATAAAAATGTGTTCTCATGCATGGAGCGTGCCTCTCTCTAGTCCCACCCGCCCAAACCAATCAGAACCAGAAAGAAAGTTCACCATCATAGCTTCTTGGACAGTGAGATGAGGGAGCAGCATGTCATCTTGCATGATGTAACAGGACACTTTGCGAAAAGAGCGCAGGTCACGAGGCTGCCCGTTAATGAAGATCGCTCCTTTCATCCCAGTCTCTCTGAAATGAAACAAACACGTGAGTTAGCATGAGAGTTACCTTTATAATCTTTACTACACATCTCAGAGAGTGGGCCCATTGGGCAATTTTAGCCACTTTTTAGGTGATTTCTTAGGGCCAAAACAGACAGTAGAGGGAATGCACATGTCAAGTGTGTGTGTTTACTGTTTCAGAAGAAATGTCACACCTTGGCAAAAAATTTAATTCAAACTTGTGCAAAAAGTGTGCTGCCCATCTGGATGCTTGCAGAAATGCAGAGTCATCTCTTAAAAGGCTGTTTGTGAGGTGTCTCTGCTCCTCCTTTTTGTGATCTGGTGGCAGCAGCTGCAGAAAGCAACAGCTTATGGGGGGAGGGGAGGGAAAACCACCCAGTTGTTTCACATATTGCAGTTTAATCAAGAATTATTGTTACATCCTGAAAATTTTGATGGAAACATATTCTTAAGTGCCGATAAAACCTAATTTAAAATACTCCACAGATAAAATCTTGGGCCAAATTCATCAGATGGCTAGTGAGCAGCCACTTCTTATTTCTGGAATTTTAATAACTATTTATTTAAATACAAAACTAATATATAACTCAGAAACGTCTGCTGTATAGAACATAGGAACATGACAATTGGGATAGTATAATTCAGTATTTGTGAAGCACCTATTTTCTACAAATATTGGGCGAGAGTCTGTAGAGAAGGGGAGTAGCCTCCATTCAAACTAGAGAGCAAAGGACCACTGCACTCCCCCACGTGGGTGGAGCTGAATCCACCCCGCCCTCAGAAGTCCAGAGGTGGGACAGGAAGTATAAAAGGAGAGCCCTGGAGCTCAGTTGTGGCTGGACCACCGGAAGAAGCAGACATCTTTTTTAGGGAGCTGAGAGCTCTACAGGATCCCAGACTTGCCCCCAAGCAGAGCTGCCCCTGCGGTCAGAGGAGACAGATGAGTAACTCGAGTAGCTGCCAGGACTGCCACCAGACGAATGCCCTGAGAAGCTGTGGGGACATCTGGCCGCCAAGGACCCTGAGAAAACAGAGGGCCTTTGGACTATGGAGCCCTACACCCAGACTGTGGTAGGAAGTAGTCCCGGGAAAGCAGACTTTAGTCCAGTTACACTGCTGGAGAATAATTCACTGTGTTTCGGTGAGATCCCCACTAACCCAGTGGCAGAAAGGGGGCCCTGTGAGGGGGCCCTGCGCTGGCATCCAGTGGAGTACGGTGGGCACAGGTCCTCCTACCCCCTGCTGCCAACCCCACCCCTGGGGTGGCAGCCTACTTCCCCTTGGCTGGAAGGCCCTGTGCCAGGCTTTGACTAGCCCCAGCCAGAAAGCTGTGAGGGCCCCAGACTGTGTTTGCTGTCTGCTCCAGCTTGAAGGCTGTAGCTAAAGATGGTTTGTGCTCTGCCCCGCCCAGACGGTCAGAATGTCCCCCAGACTATTGGTTACTGTGTGCCTGGAGTGAGGCAGAGTGGCCTCCCTTCCCACTCGAGAATGAGGGACTACTATAGAGTCCTTTTGCTTTTTCAATGGAGGTCAGACTAAATTATCAGTGTGGTCCTTTATACTGACCTGTACCCTGCCAGGATATTCATGAGTGTTGATTTCCCAGCCCCAGAAGGACCCATAATTGCAACAAGTTCTCCACTGCTGAACTTCCCTGAAATTCCTTTCAAAAGGGTCTTGTAACCTGAAGGAAGAAAGAAAATATTACTAAACGGTGATACTTCACAGTTATATACTGTACGTAAAATATACTTCACCTATGCAGAGGTGACAAGGATGGCTGTTAGTGAGTGAAATGCAGGAGGCTGGGAGGAAGGTGGCAGTTATATCAGCACACCACAGCCACTGCCACAACCTACAGACTGCACTGGAGGTTGCAGCCTTTTTCTACTACATGAGTAGTGGTGATGAGGCTACACTGATCCATTTAAAAATGGCTTTATTCTTGATTCACTCCAAGACCATAAGAACAGTCCTACTGGGTCAGACCGAAGGTCCATCTAGCCCAGCATCCTGTCTTCCGACAGTGGCCAATGCCAGGTGCCCCAGAGGGAATGAATGGAATGGGTAATCATCAAGTGATCCATCCCCTGTGGCCCATTCCCAGCTTCTGGCAAACAGAAGATAGGGAAACCCTGCGCATCCTGGCTAATAGCCATTGATGGACCTATCCTCCATGAATGTATCTAGTTCTTTTTTGAACCCTGTTATAGTCTTGACCTTCGCAACATCCTCTGGCAAAGAGTTCCACAGACTGACTGTCCGAACAAATACTTCCTTTTGTTTGTTTTAAACCTGCTGCATATAATTTCATTTGGTGCCCCATAGTTCTTGTGTTATGAGAACTAAATAACACTTCCTTCTTTACTTTCTCCACACCAGTCATGATTTTATAGACCTCTATCATATCCCACCTTAGCCATCTCTTTTCCACGCTGAAAACTCCCACTCTTATTAATCTCCTCATATGGCAGATGTTCCATATCCCTAATCATTTTTGTTGCCCTTTTCTGAACCTTTTCCAATTCCGGTACATCTTTTTTGAGATGGGGTGACTACATCTGCATTCAGGATTCAAGATGTGGGCGAACCATGGATTTATATAGAGGCAATATGATATTTTATGTCTTATTATCTATCGACTAGTTTAGACACCATCATTTTATATGTATAGGTTCGATTATGTTTTCTAATGTGCGTTACTTTGCATTTATCAACATGGAATTTCCATTTGCCATTTTGTTGCCCAGTCATTCAGTTTTGAGAGATCCTTTTGTAGCTCTTCGCAGTCTGCATGGGACTTAACTATCTTGAGTAGTTTTGTATCATCTGCAAATTTTGCCAACTCACCCTTTGCCCAGATCATTTATGAATATGTTGAATAGGACAGGTCCCAGTACAGACCCATGGGGGACACCGCTATTTACCTCTCCCTGTTCTGAAAACAGACCATATATTCCTACCCTTTGTTTCCTATCTTTTAATCTATTACTGATCCATGAGAGGACCTTTCCTCTTACCCCATGACAGCTTACTTTGTTTAAGAGCCTTTGGTGAGGGACCTTATCAAAGGCTCTCTGAAAATATAAGTATAGTATATCCACTGGATTCCCCCTTGTCCATAATTTTTTTCTAAAGTGACTTAGGAATCCAACTGCCATTTTCCAAAGGCTTTGTTCCTGTATGTTAGTTGGGTGCTAGCCTCTCCATTACAATCCTTACTACTCAGGAGTTAATACCTCAGCTTTGAAGCAAAAATCCAGACAGTTCCTTCAAGTTTTATGTCAAGTCTCTGCCCAACAAAAAAAATAAAAAGTAATATTCTTCATATTTGGATATCTTAAAAGCAAAACATATAAATATTTGTCTTTTCCCCTCAAAGACGACAACAAAAGTAACGTGGCAAAAAGAGACATACTGTGCAGAAGATCCTACTTGATTCTTTCCTCCTAAAGATAGCGTTTTGATTCAGGGCTAAGGGCTTGTCTGTACAGGGAAATTGACCAGAATAGCTATTGCAGAATGTGCCCACATGGGAATCTATTCTGAAATAGCTATAGCACATTAAATTCACATTCTACCTATCCAGCATAACTTCCTCATGTAGACATCTCCTAAATTAGAACAGCCCCCAAATTTGGATCTGCAGATTAAACTCATAGCCGCACCTATATTTGATCAGATGAATGAAGACCTTAGATCCAAATGGTATGATCTGGGTCTGTTTCTAGCCGCTTAATGACAACCTTTGAAAGTATACCCAATCTAACAATATGGCTGTTGTGCACTGAAATTCAGGACCTTCAGTATTTGATTCATTAATGATGCTGATGAAGAGAAAGACATTTTACTTGCTCACACCTGAATTCAGTGTTCTGTATGCATAAAACTGCCTAGATAGCACTCAAACAGATGACATCTAGTTAACCATCATTTATAAAGCTGAAGCCACATTAACACAGAGACTGTTGACTGCAGAACATCACTCACTAATTGGATTTTCATTCTAATCTGTATCTGTGATCCATTAATGTACCTTCTCTGATTACTTGGATTTAGAGTTTTTTCCTTCAACTGCACCCAGGAGACACACTAGTGAGTGTGACATGCATTTGTACTTCTCAGGAATGCCTCTCCTTTGTTTCTAAAGAGTTAAAAAATGACCCTTTGCTTAAACTTTGTAACCTGAAAATATTGGTCAGGTGACAGGAAACAGCCATGCTTTGTGTTGAATGTTTCTATAATGAAATGAAAACAAAAATGGAGGGGGAAAGAAAAGAACCAAGCATATGACATGTTGGGATTTGGCAATCCACTGAACCTAGGTTAGTTAATATGCAGAAAGAATTTACACACAATGTGTTCCCACTGCTGGAATTATTAGCAAAGATTCTAACTAGAAAATGCCAGAAAATGAACTTGATCACAAGCACCAAGAAAATAGGCGGTAAATTCTCTCCACATTATTTCTGTCACCTCGTTACCACTTCATGACCCATCCTTCCTTATCTTGTTTTCCTTTCAGCTCCAGATTCCCTCTTCCCTTTCTCACCTCCCCTTCTCCTTTATATCTCCTCCTCTGTGTTCTCTCTCCACCCTGTGCCTGTAACACTGAGGGGGACCCTTGCCATTGAGGGATCTTTCTGATTCACACTCTAGTCTCTGCTCGGAGTGTTCCACAGGCAAGGGGCACATCCCTGGCCAGAATAAGCTCAAATACTTCTGGAGGGAGCAACATGCCTGCTCCCAATACCACAGGCCATTGTCTAAAAGTAATTAACAAAATACACCCATATACTGGCTCTGAAACCATCCCTCCTTTTTTTTTTCCCCACAAGCCAGAGGATATTTGTTTTGAAATCCTGGCCTGATCTGACTAATGGAGGTCATCTGGGAGTTGGCAATATGCTATGTGCTTAAGCATGACCCTAATGGTGCAATATTACAATCTCCAAATGGAGCAAACCTCAAGAAGAACAGTAATAACATTAGTTTAAAGAGCCTGCCGTGCGAGGGTTAGGAGAGGGGACTCCAGAAAGGCAAGGCTGAGATACCAGTGGCTGGCTGTCTTTTCCTTGATGTCAGTATCACCACAGATTGTATCCCAGAATTCAAGGGAAAGAAAAAATCACATCTTTTTGAAGGGTATGTTTTTTAAAGTATGTTAAGATTTATTTATTTATTTAAAAATTGTAATAGGGATATGGCCCTCTACACTGGCCCGTTATGTCCTATAAGGATGAGTTTTAAGTACTCGTGGCTTTACCTCAGGTCTTTAGTAGACTGATGAAGGACCAGTATGTCAGGCCTTATCACTCAATTAAAATTACTACACATTACATGTAAATGTGATACCTTTATACTGGGTGAAAACCTGGCCCCACTGAAGTCACAGAGAATTTTATCATTAACTTCAATGAATCCAGGATTTTACTCATTATGTAGCACTTTACTCCCACAACGAGCCCAAGTACTAGCTTAGTTTAGAATACTATTAACTGAAAGAAAGGCTACTAATGAAGCTCATTTGATAACACAGAAAATACCATTGTAACTTTTTGGTACACCAATTTCTACTGTTTGACATTGTTCTGATATAGATTTTTACTCTATAGGATAGTTTATTCTCACTAAAGATTTCATAATATGTAACACATCATAAGCACCAAGAATAGCGCAGTAAGTATACGCTTCATAACTCTTTTATACTATAGCATAAAGAACTGGGCCAGTTATAAATACTTACGGAGATATAATCCAAAAAAAATACTGTCATAGCCTAAAAAATTTTCATAGCCTCATAATATTCATCCAAAATATACATTTATTGACTAAAAATTAAGGCTTTCTTTACTAGTACACCTCTACCTCGATATAACGCTGTCCTCGGGAGCCAAAAAATCTTACCGTGTTATAGGTGAAACTGTGTTATATTGAATGTGCTTTGATCCACTGGAGTGCGCAAGCCCCCCCCGGAGTGCTGCTTTACCGCGTTATATCCGAATTCGTGTTATATCAGGTCACATTATATCGAGGTAGCGGTGTAGTTACACTAGTTTAACTAAAACAGGTTAAAATATATTTCAACTACTAGTCCACCTAATGAGTAAAAAATAAACTAGGTTGTTTTAATTGCATTTTCCTTTTAAAATTGTATTTGTAAATCTGTAAGTCAAGTTTCAGTGTATTTTGTAACTTGAGTTTTTTCACTATAAAAACTCTTCTAAATGGAAATGAGCGATCTCCTGCCAAAAGGAGATGTAATGTGCAACAAGTGGTTGCTCAGGGCCTGTCCACTAAATTGAAGAAAATAGCTAAAACCGTAGAAAAATAAGGAATATCCCCATCTTCAATTAGACAGATTTAGAAATTTGGATCCAGCACTATTGTCTTTGGCAGGATACATTTTAAGCATCTTACATATTGTACTTTGACTAGAGTGAACTAAACTTCCCAAAATCATCTTCATGACACACAGTGCAAGTGTAAGAGAATGATTTAAAAAGGAGAAGGAAAATGAAACTCATAATGAATTTTAGATTAGGATGTCATTAATTGGCATTTCAGACCACTAAGTCCCAACATATACAACTCCATACCTCATTCTCAGCAGGAGTGGGTGAGAGGTCTTTCTACTTACAAAGGTTAATTCTGCCAAATCAAAGAGAGGAGATTTTACTATGCAGTGGTAGCATTGTGCCCCGCATAATCCCTTATCAGGAATTAAAAACATTCTGAGCCGTAAGTAACTAGAGACTTCTGTTACAGAATATTGAGGCTAATCTTCCACAGAATCAGTTGACCTATAAATTCTATACTGGAGTCACATGTCTTTCATGAGGAATGGATTATGTGTTTGGAAAAATTTGTGTTTCTTAAATACAGGGACTGCTTTCCAGTGATATATCTACCATGTAGAGCAAAATTTCCCTTATTTCCCAATTCACTTTGGCCAAATTGTTCCATTCCATATATTGGGGGACCAAGGAGTTGCAGTGCTTTAGAGGAAGTTCAGGGAGGGATTGTACCTCAGAGAGGCATAATCCATTCTTAGAGTTGCCCAGTGTGTGTTAAGAACTATGGTCAGTCCTGATCTAAGTAGGCAAATCTCTGCTGAAGTCAATAGAGTTACAACAAGGTTGAATTTAGCCCTAGACTGTAAGATACTTTCACCAAAATTGTTTTATTTTTCTTAACAGAAAAATGGATTCTTAAAGGCACTGAATTCCTCTGAGGTTTTCCAGGAGACTCCAAGTGCTTTAAAGAATCAGGCCTGCATTTGGAATCAATCTGAAATAGTCTTTTTTTTTTTTTTGGTTTTGCAAGTTATATCTTAAGATGGCTAATCAGTTCATACTATTGTCAAAGGCTGAACTAGTCAATTTCCTATCGAACATTCTTCCACCAGAAAATGTGGACTCATCAACATCAAAATGTGTTTCAATAAGGTTGTTTCAAAATAACTTTTTATTTTTAATTTTTTATATCCTACTTTTAAATTTTATTTGTATCTTATCTTAATACTTTTATGTTATACCAGTTACTAAACAGATTACAGATTACCAAACCAATTAGAATATCAATTACCAATTTCAATAGCTATTACCAATGACCAGTTAGAATACCAATTACCAATGGCCTGTCAGAATATCAGTAACTAACTTCCAAATGCCATTTAGACTACCAACTACAATACCAATAATTAAGGCTAAGATTTTGTCATGGATATTTTTAGTAAAAGTCATGGATAGGTCACAGGCAATAAAGAAAAATTCATGGAAGCCCGTGACCTGTCCCTGATTTTAGTAAAAATAACCATGATAAAATGGAAATCAGGGACAAAGCCACCCATGGGGGCTCAGAGCTCCAGGGTCCCCCTACCCCCTCTCCAGTGGTGGGGAGCTCTGGGGGTCCCCCTGTCCTGCCGTGGTGGCCGTGGGCTCCAGGGGTCCCCCTGCCCCCACCCATGGTGGCCGGGGAGCTGCGGGGATCCCCCTGGCCCCTACAGAAGCTGGGAGCTGCAGCGTACTCCTCCTGCCTCAGGCAGCAGGGGTACCTCAGCTCCCTGGTGCTGTGAGAGGTAGCAGGACCCTGCAGCTCCCAGCAGCAGGGGCTGACATCATGGAGGTCTTTGGAAGTCACAGATTCCGTGACTTCCATTACCTCCATGACAAAATCATAGCCTTCCCAATAACCAATTACGAAAGCAATTGTCAATTACAATAACACTTAAGAATGACCACTTATAACATAATTGGTTGTTATTCTATTGTATTCTATTTTTAAAATAACTGAAACCTATTTTTAAATATAAAATAAAAATATTATACAATTAAATAAAATAAAAAAGTACAAAAATATAACAAATCATACAAATATAAAATATCAAATGTCAAAATTGAAATATTTTGATTTTATCTAAATGAAAAGTTTTAATTCACATGAAACAAAATATTTCAGAAATTTTATTTCATGGGAAATTTTGACTTTTCAATCTAATTCAGATCAGTTATTTCCCAAAAATGTCAGCATTTCCCACGGGAAGGGAGATTCTATTTTTGACCCGCTCTAGTCAAAGAGGATGGAGGCACAGAATAGGTCCACAGTTAGGGATGCAAGATTGCCCAGCAGTGGAGTGCAATAAGCACCTAGATTTCTCTAGCCCTCTGATCCTAGGTCAAGTACTTAGCAACCTTGTCTTTCATGTATAAACAATTAACTTTTTCATCAACCAAATTAGGGAGATCTCCTTACATAATAAAGAAGATAAGAGGGGTCTAACAGAGAAGAATTCTCTCTTTGCTGGAGCAAAAGGCTTTATTGCGGGACTCAGCAGTGAAGAAGCTTGCAGGAGATTACATCTGCTTTCTCTGGTGAGGAATACGAGGGTTTCTGGGGAAACTGAGATTTTTCATTTTTTCCAAAATTAGAATAGTCCCAAGGCAGCACATGCTTAACTTTAAACTGAACAGGACTACCCCGGTGCTTAAAGTTACGCATATGTTTATGAAGAAGGCTGCGGAACTGGGGTCAAAATCATCATTAGAACTACTGCTTCTCCAATGAATTTACTGAAGTAAATAACATCTTTAAGGTGACAGATTCATTTGCATTTCATTGATGTAATGCATTCATTTGGCATTCAGAGAGAGGTCTCACAGACTTTCTAAAATTTCCGTGAGTTCTAGCATAATTCTGCATTCATTAATAGACATGCGAAGCCTGGCTGTGCTCCCATTTAAATCTATGAAAGTTTCACACTGTCTTAAAAGGCAGCAGGACTGGGCCTTGAAAATGAATCTAAGCTGTTTCAATTGCGTCACCAATCCTTTTGAAGGTTCTGAATGGCTGCTGTTGCTGTTTATACCTCTACTGTACACTGACAGCTTTTTGCTTCTCCGTGGATTTTCATTGCATACAATGACTAGAACTGCTACCATCTGACCTTGAGGATGTTATAAATGTAGACGATTAGCACCATCAGCTCCTATAAGCAATTGTCAGAAGACAGGATACTGGACTAGATGGACCTTTGGTCTGACCCACTATGGCCATTCTTAAGTTCTTAACTGTTTTTATTTATATAAATACACAACCTCTCTCATCCTTTTATTAAACTACATACAAAAAACTATGCTAAAAGAGTGTTAAGATTGTAAAGTCACGGACTCTGAAATTAGGCAATGTCAGAATTAAGGCTTCCCATGCTCAGTGCAATTAGCACATCCACAAATTATATCAGCAAGCCCCTGACAAATTCTAATGAATAAGTGCAAGTGGCGATTTCCAGATGATCATAACTGAGTCAAATCTGGGTGGATATTCACACACAAAAGACATATCTTTGACCCTGCCAAATTTCAAGTTCCTGCTCCAAAACATAGAGGAGATAGAGCTCTTCAAATAAATGTTTGGAAAAATGAACATTGGTAAAACTACCTATTTTTCTCTGTCGTCTCAGTCTAGGAAATGGTCAAACCATTTTTGCTGAAACTTTCTCAGAAACCTCAACTTCAGGCAGACACCTGGCATCAGAAATTTCAGCCTAAATTATTGAAGTTTGGCAAACTTATAAGCAACTGAAAACATGGGTTTATAACAAAAAGTGCTAGGAAACCTTAACTATAGGCATTGTAATCAGCTCCACCTTCCATATTTCTGCCTGCAGCCAGGTGTGATTTTTAAAAGCCTGAAGATTTTGTAAAGCAACCAGTGCTTCAACTGTGTTGGGCACCATTAACTATTATACAAAATTTATTTGCAAAGATTATTTTTCATTTTTGTACTACTTATTTTTCAGCAGGGATGTTATTTATTGCTCTTCAAAATCACCCAGCTGTAAATTCAACAAACCATCCTGGCATTTAGGAAAATCAATAACCTACGTGACATTAATATTTTCACAAGAAACATGGTTTTTAAAATATTGTAGTTGCAAGTGGAGAACATGGAGAGCTGGGAGATGGGTCGGAAATAGGAGGGAGCGTGGGCTAGAATGGCAGAGAGAAAGGAGGGTCAGGGCAAAACTGGGAGGCAAGATCAAATCAGCATCTTTGATGCCTATATACAAATGCGAGAAGTATGGGTAATAAGCAGGAGGAACTGGAAGTGTTAATAAATAAATACAACTATGACATTGTTGACATCACCGAAACTTGGTGGGATAATACACGATTGGAATGTTGGTATGGATGGGTACAGCTTGCTCAGGAAGGATAGATGGGGGGAAAGGGAGGAGGTGTTGCCTTATATATTAATAATGTACATACTTGGACTGAGGTGGGGATGGACATAGGAGATGGAAGTGTTGAGAGTCTCTGGGTTAGGCTAAAAGGGGTAAAAACAAGAGTGATGTTCTGCTAGGAATCTACTACAGGCCACCTAACCAGGTGGAAGAGGTGGATGAGGCTTTTTTTAAACAACTAACAAAATCATCCAAAACCCACGATTTGGTGGTGATGGGGGACTTCAACTATCCAGATATATGTTGGGAAAATAACACAGCGGGGCACAGACCATCCAATAAGTTCTTGGACTGCATTGCAGACAACTTTTTATTTCAGAAGGTTGAAAAAGCTACTGGGGGGAAGCTGTTCTAAGTTTGATTTTAACAAATAGGGAGGAACTCGTTGAGAATTTGAAAGTGGAAGGCAGCTTGGGTGAAAGTGATCTTGAAATCATAGCGTTCACAATTCTAAGGAAGGGTAGAAGGGAGTACAGCAAAATAGAGACAATGGATTTCAGGAAGGTGGATTTTGGTAAGCTCAGGGAGCTGGTAGGTAAGGTCCCATGAGAATCAAGACTGAGGGGAAAAGCAACTGAGGAGAGTTGGCAGTATTTCAAAGGGACACTATTAAGGGCCCAAAAGCAAGCTATTCCGCTGGGTAGGAAAGATAGAAAATGTGGCAAAAGACCACCTTGGCTTAACCATGAGATCTTGCATGATCTAAAAAATAAAAAGGAGTCATATAAAAAATGGAAACTAGGACAAATTACAAAGGATGAATATAGGCAAGCAACACAGGAACGCAGGGGCAAGATTAGAAAGGCAAAGGCACAAAATGAGCTCAAACTAGCTACAGGAATAAAGGGAAACAAGAAGACTTTTTATCAATACATTAGAAGCAAGGGGAAGACGAAGGACAGAAAAGGCCCACTGCTCAGTGAGGAGGGAGAAACAGTAACAGGACACTTGGAAATGGCAGAGATGCTTAATGACTTCTTTGTTTGGTCTTCACCAAGAAGTCTGAAGGAATGCCCTAACATAGTGAATGCTAATGAGAAGAGGGTAGGTTTGGAAGATAAAATAAAAAAAGAACAAGTTAAAAATCACTTAAAAGTTAGATGCCTGCAAGTCAGCAGGGCCTGATGAAATGCATCCTAGAATACTCCAGGAGCTAATAGAGGAGGTATCTGAGCCTCTAGCTATTATCTTTGGAAAATCATGGGAGACAGGAGAGATTCCAGAAGACTGGAAAAGGGCAAATATAGTGCCCATCTATAAAAAGGGAAATAAAAACAACCCAGGAAACTACAGACCAGTTAGTTTAACTTCTGTGCCAGGGAAGATAATGGAGCAAGTAATTAAGGAAATCATCTGCAAACACTTGGAAGGTTGTAAGGTGACAAGGAATAGCCAGCATGGATTTGTAAAGAACAAATCATGTCAAACCAATCTGATAGCTTTCTTTGATAGGATAATGAGTCTTGTGGATAAGGGAGAAGCGGTGGATGTGGTATACCTAGACTTTAGTAGGGCATTTGATACGGTCTTGCATGATATTCTTATCAATAAACTAGGCAAATACAACTTAGATGGGGCTACTATAAGGTGGGTGCATAACTGGCTGGAGAACAGTACTCTGAGAGTAGTTACTAATGGTTCCCAATCCTGCTGGAAAGGTATAACAAGTGGGGTCTCACAGGGGTCTGTTTTGGGACCGGCTTTGTTCAATATCTTCATCAACAACTTATATATTGGCATAGAAAGTATGCTTATTAAGTTTGCAGATGATACCAAACTGGGAGGGATTGCAATTGCTTTGGGTAGGATCATAATTCAATGGAGAAATGGTCTGAGGTAAACAGGATGAAGTTTAATGAAGACAAATGCAAAGTGCTCCACTTAGGAAGGAACAATCAGTTTCACACATACAGAATAGGAAGAGACTGTCTAGGAAGGAGTATGGCAGAAAGGGATCTAGGGGTTATAGTGGACCACAAGCTAAATACCGTATTGTTCCGAGTATAGGCCGCTCCTGATTATAAGCCGCACCCTTAAAGTTTGGTGCTATTTTAAAAAAATTAAATTTTTAACTTTTTTTAACTTAAAGAAAATATACACATTAGTAGAACAGTAAAACAGTATTTTATTTAATGAATAGGAAGACATGTACCAGTATTTTTAACACTTTTGGTAGTCCTGCTTTTGACGGCATATGTTATATACTCAGAAATATTGAAAACTATTTTGTAGTTATACTGTAAATAAAGAAGGGAAAAGGAATGGACAACAAGGAGACTGATGGGAACAGTTCTCACCCTCTCCCCTGCACAACAATCAACAACATTAGCAAATGTTATTAGGGTTAGGAATCATGCCCCCCCCCCGAACTCCTGCCCCATCCAACCCCCCACGTTCCTTGACACCTCCCCCCACCCCAGGGACCCCTGCCCCATCCAACCACCCCTTCTCTCTGTCCCCTGACAGCCCCTGGAACCCTTGCCCCTGACTGCCTCCCACCGCCCCATCCATCCCCTGATCCTTTCTAACTGCCCCACCAGGACCCTTGCCCGTATTCAATCCCCCTGTTCCCTGCCCTCTGACCCCACCAACCCCTATCCACCCCCCACCCCGACCCCCCCTGCCCTCTCTCCAACACCCCCTCCCTGCCCCCTTACTGCGCTGCCTGGATGTGGCTGGCGGCACTACAGTCTGGCCACGGCTGGATCCAGGAGCCCCGGGATGCTGGGCCGGGGCAGGAGTCACGCGGCCGGAGCCCGGAGCTGGAGGATGTGGCGGGAGCCGGACGGCCAGAGCCAGGTAGCTGGCCGGCCAGAGTAGGGCGGCCGGGAAGGGATGCGGGGCTGGGGCCGGAGTCGGGCGGCGGGGACGGGGATGGGCGATGCGGGGCCGGCGCCGGGAGACGCGTGGCCAGGCGGGGCCACCCAGAGAATTCTGGGGGCCCGGGGTCTTCGGCGGGGGGGGGGGGCCTTCCGTTCCGGGACCTGCCGCCGAAGTGTCCCGAAGACCCGCCGCGGGGCGCCCCCGCTGCCGAATTACCGCCGAAGCGGGACCCGCCGTTGAAGTGCAGCCCGGTCTTCGGGGCACTTCGGCGGCGGGTCCTGGAACGGAAGGGCCCCCCGCAGCCGAATTACTGCCGAAGACCGGGCTGCACTTCGGCAGCGGGTCCAGCTTGGGCGGTAACTCGCCAGTGGGGGGTCCTTCCGCCCCGGAGCAGAAGGACCCCCCCCCCCGCAAGCGAAGACCAAGAGCAGAAGAAGCTCCTGCGCCCGGCCCTGCAAGAGTTTTCTGGGCCCCCCGGAGCGAGTGAAGGACCCCGCTCCGGGGCCCCCGAAAAACTCTCGTCGGGGCCCCTGCTGGGCCCGGGGGCAAATTGCCCCCCTTGCGCCCCCTCTGGGCAGCCCTGAGGCCGGGGCCGGCGGAGGCGGGTACACGGGGCTGGGGCCGGGCGGCGGGGGAGGCGGGGACGCGGCCGGGGCTGGAGCCGGGCGGCGGGGGAGGCGGGGACGCGGCCGGGGGAGGCAGGTACGTGGGGCTGGGGCTGGGGCTGGGGCCGGGCGGCGGGGGGGGGCAGGGACGCGGCCGGGGCCGGAGCCGGGCGGCGGGGACGTGGCCGGGGCTGGAGCCGTGCGGCGGGGGAGGCGGGGACACGGCTGGGGCAGCCCAGAGCCCTCTGAGTCCCGGCCGCGGCTGGGATTTAAAGGGCTCTGGGCTCCCCGCCGCAGCGGGCAGCCCAGAGCCCTGTGAGTCCCGGCCGCGACTGGGATTTAAAGGGCTCTGGGCTGCCCGCCGCAGCGGGCAGCCCAGAGCCCTCTGAGTCCCGGCCGCGGCTGGGATTTAAAAGGCTCTGGGCTCCCCGACGCAGATTCAATATTATCATTCCCAGTGGCAATTCATGGTCATTTATGATTAAACAAAAAAAAAAAAAAGGAGTCAAGTGGAACGAAACATTTAACGTGACCCAACTGTGATGGGATCCCTGGGGTGCAATCTGGAAATAGGATACTGCTGTACCCCTTAACTCTCCAGCCTTACACCCCAGAGCTGTACCATCTTGCCCTTGTCAGAAGCCTGATCAGTGTAAGTTTATATCAGTTTGCCCCTCCCTCAATCTGGAGAGGACATGCACCAGCTTTTGTAAACTGAGCTGAAGTTTCATAGAATCACAGAATATCAGGGTTGGAAGAGACCTCAGAGATCATCTAGTGCAACCCCCTGCTCAAAGCAGGACCAATCCCCAACTAAATCATCCCAGCCAGGGCTTTGTCAAGCCTGACCCAAGCACTTCAACCAAACTACGCTGTTTTAAGTAAAGTATAAAAGAGATTTATTAACTACAGAAAGATAGATTTTAAGTGATTATAAGTAGTAGGTATAAAAAGGTCAGAGATAGCTACCAAAGAAAATAAAAGATAAAGGTATAATCTAAATCTTAAACCAGGGGTTCTCACACTGGGGGTCGGGACCCCTCAGGGGGTTGCAAGGTTATTCCATGGGGGATCACGAGCTGTCAGCCTCCACCACAAACCCCACTTTGCCTCCAGCTTTTATAATCATGTTAAATATAGAAAAAAGTGTTTTTAATTTATAAGGGGGTCACACTCAAAGGATTGCTATGTGAAAGGGGTCACCAGTACAAAAGTCTGAGAACCACTGTCTTAAACCTTATTACACTAGGCAGTATTTAGATCAACAATTTTTCTCATCCCACTGGATGTTACAGTTCATAATACACAGATTTTCCTCTTAAACCAGGACCGGTCTCCTCAGGTACAGTAGTTGTCCTCGTAGCATTCCTGTTGCTTCCAGCATAGGTGGGGGAGGAGAAAGGCCAAGACATGATGCCACCGTCCCTCGTTTTATATTCTCAGGCCAAGAGTCTCAAAGACACTTACCCAGACATGTCCTGGTGAGCTTTGTTTAGTCAGCATGATCGCATGCCTGGTGGGCTTTGTTGAGTCACAGTGACTGAGTAAATCCCCATTGTGTGGACTTGTGCAACTGAGCTATAGGAGTTGATTACTGGTCGGTTAACACCCACCTGGCAGTAGAGATTCTCAAACTTACAGCATATTTCAGTAACAACCATAGAGCAAAAACTCAACTTCATACACATTAACTATATTCATAACTGGGCAAAACAATGAGTTTCAGTAGATCATGAATTTTCACATGACACCTTACATGGCACGCTTTGTATGGAACCGATCATAATTATAGGACACTGGTGAATATGGGGGTTCCAGTGTGCTGTTTTGAGGTACAGAGAGCTACCCAACACAAAAAGTTTTCTGGTTTTTCAATTTGCCAAAAGAAAATTGTATATGTTTTCAGTTAAACTCTAAAGAAAACATTTTTCAATTTTTTTGGAATTGCCAACAACCTGAAAAATCCATTATTTGCCCTGCTCCAGTCATAATTAGACTTTAGAATTAACATGCCACTGAGATGAATGGGAGCAGCTGACTCTTCTCAGGGCCATTATTTCCGGCTGTCAGCAGACTCAAGAATACATCACTGTATTGATTGTATTCAGTTCAAACTTGGAAGGTTTTTTTTCACAACCATAAATACTTTTTTGTTTTTATGGAGTCTGAAAAGACTATAGAGGGGCAGATCTTGATCAAGGGCTGGGTGTGTCACACCATTGCTCTAAAACACATTTTGAACTCTCTTTGTGTAGGTGCCTATAGTGTCACTGCCACCAGCACAAGGTACTAGTGTCAAAAATACAACCTGACTTTTTCCACTGGATTGCCTATATGCTGCAAGGTAAAGTGGAGGCTAGTGACAAATTCTTAGCACTTAACATTGACAGAGACCTTGGCATGAAATCATTCACCACTATCCGCGGTTTTGTTAACAAAAGATGACAGGCTGGTGAGAAGATGGGAGCTGAGGTGAGAAACTGATCTTAAAATTGTAGTTGAGGAAGAATTTGGAACTAAACTGTAGATTATGAAGGACCTGAAAAGACCCTGTAAATTTATTGTTATCTCAGATCCATGGATTAGATGTTAAACTTGTGCAAGATATTGGATCTGACAGTCTGCATTGTTCACCCAAATAAAAAAAGCCCTAAGTAAAGTTTTCAGTCTTTTGAAACTTCCCAGTAAGGGCTGTATATACCATGCTCTTTCTCCATTATTCAGCCAGCTCATTGCATAATCTTAATATCTGAATAATACTTTTCTTCAGGGTAACTAATAAGATGTGACAGCCTGTTAGGCAGCTAGTCCTCCAACATGAGACCATTCAATTCAATTTCAAAGTTTAACAGATGGCATGACCTCACCCATCTTGCCTGGCTGAAAAGCATCTGCCAGCCACACACTGTTCATGCAGAAACTTCAGAATGAACAAATTTCACCTGCATATTTCCCATATCCTCACAAAACACAAAACCAAGTGCTTGAAAATGAATTGAACAAAAAAGTTACAGAACTTGCCATAAAACACTCTATGCCAATTCCCAACCCCTTCCTAATTATTCAAAAGCAGTACAATGTTGAGAAAATGGATATGCAGATGGATTAAATGACACTTGCGTTGTGACGGCAAGATATTTGTAACATTCATCCGCTGCTTCTTTGTATCATCAACTTTGAATGTGTGAATCTTACTTTACATAAAACTAGCATGTCAGAACTGTACAAAACCAACAGCACCCAATTATGGTGCATGGAACTTTAATCTGTCCTGCACCTTTAAACTTTCAAGCACAGATACCACATGAAGAGTTTTGTTCTCACACTTCTGTAGACTGTTAGAGAAGAGATGCACATGTGCATATATACAGAGAGTGTTCTCTATCACACAGAGATAGAGTCCCCAATTCAGGAAACATTTAAGCATGCACTTAAGCTTCATTGGGACTTAAGGGCATGCTTAAAGTTAAACACATGCTTAAGTGTTTTGCTAAGTAGGGATGCTTTCCTAAACTAGGCTTTATCTTTCTTTCTTTCTTTCTAATTAAAGTCATTTTGAAGTTATTTTAGTATAGTATTTTCTCTTTGTAGGTAACTCATGCTTACTCTGTGTGGCTCTCTGTCCCACTCTAGTGGCAGGACCACATTGAGGGTTATGAATCGGACACTGGCTTGAAGCTAACAGCCCTGGGTCTTTTTCTCAAGTAATGGAGGCTCATGCCTTTTGGTCCAGAAAATTAATCCCCACTATTGACAGCTCAGGATTACATGTTTATGGAAAACATAACACCAAGGCTGATCTGTCCTGTCCACTTGGGCATAGCTAAAATCAGACTCTAGTTAGTCTGATTTTGGGGTGTGTTTTAATTTAGCTGCATATAAACTTTTTCCCCAAAAATACAATATAACATTGTATTACAATGTGGTGCACTCAGCTGGATTCATTAAACAGTTCACTGGTAGGCAGACTATAGGTTTTCAAATCTTAATGAATAATAACATTTCCATTCTTTATTACATATAATGATAATTTTCAAATGTCATCATTTATAGAAAATTGTCACATGTAGGTAACCACATAATGTGATATTTATGAGGGGCCTGGCTTTTATAAACATAGAAGTTCTATATTTATCATTAAAGCTACCAACTTACGTACTTTTGAATATTAAAATATTTAACCAATAGGAATGTCATTTATTTATTATGGACCAAATTCTGAGACCCTTAGTATTTCTTCAACCTTTACTCAGGCAAACTCCCTACAGTTCGTTCTTACTACAGTATTATTATTTTTATAATTTAATCACCAAACACCCAGAAGTGTGCTAGGTGCCTTAGAGACAAATAAAAATGACAAACCCTTCCCCAAAGACCCTACAATGGAAGGGTCGGTTCCTGCAAACCCTACTGAACGAAAGAAAGACTCTCTCTTTAGGAAGGGTCTTTAAGCATGTGTTTAAGTTCTTTCCTGATTTAGAAGCCTAACGCTTGTAACCATGAACAGTCCCATTGCATGGCAATATGAGTTGGGATTAAGTTTAGTAATCTGTATTTGCAAGACCAGACCCCCAAGTAGAGACATGATAAAATCTGTGAAAACAAAACAGAAGGAGAAGGCAGGGAAGATGAGTGAGAAGGGATACAAATACACGTGTTAGCTTAGAAGCCCTATAATCTGGAATCTTTTTCACTGTTTTGCACCAGGCCTATCTCATTTGCATCTAAAATGTTCCCACCCAAGTTCTATAAACATTGGCTCAGTCTAGCTTGAGAATTCTTTGCCTTGCAACCACACATTCACCTGTTGCTTAAAATAATAATAAAATAAAAAATAAGATTAATTCATTTAAACAACTGTAAAGTCCAGAAAACCTTTTACTCTGACCCTTGTGTTCCATCACCATCCAATCCTTCCCTCCCAAACTCCCTACAATTAACAACCATTGCTGCAAAATAAATGGAAGCATCTCTTAGGGACCATTAAAGTGACCAAAGGAATTGTTATGGTAAACCTTGTTTTGTGCATAGGTCATGGTGAGAGGAGGTGATGAGCTCTGAAAAATGAGCAGGTGCTAAAAAGAACCTTCTGCCATGTCTGAAGCAGAGAGATGGGGACAGTATTAACCATGTAAGCCAACAGCTAAGAATTCAACTCAGGATTCTCCTTTCACTAGAAATCTTCTCTATACCATGTGCAGTGAATCACCAGCCAAGTTTGCACTCAAGCTTGTTCAAAGGAATGGTACCAGGACACATCAGGGCAGAATTCAGGCAGATCGCCAGCTTCAGTGGGGGTGTCATAAACATACAGCTAAGGGTAGCATAAAATCCCTCTTTTACCTGTAAAGGGTTAAGAAGCTCAGATAACCTGGGTGGCACCTGAGCAAAAGGACCAATAAGGAGAGAAGATACTTTCAAATCTGTGGGGGAAGGTTTTTTGTCTGTGTCTCCCAGAGTCAACAAGGAACATACATCTCCCTAAGCCATATCTAAACTAAGCATCTAATATTGCAGAAATAGTAAGTAATAGCAAAGAAATGCGTTAGGTTATCTTTTGTTTTAGCTTGTGAATTTCCCCTGTGTTAAGAGGGAGGTTTATCCCTGTTTTTGTAACTTTAAAGTTTTACCCAGAGGGAAATCCTCTGTGTTTTTTTAATCTTTTGTTATTCTGTAAAGTACTTACCATCCTGATTTTACAGAAGTGATTCTTTTACCTTTTTTTTTTTTAATTAAAATTCTTCTTCTAAGAATCTTTCATTGTTCTTAAGATCCAAGGGTTTGGGTCTGTGTTTACCTGTACCAATTGGTGAGGATATTATTCTCAAGCCTTCCCCAGGAAAGGGGGTGCAGGGCTTGGGGGGAATAGGACTCCAAGTGGTCCTTTCCCTGATTCTTTGTCTAAATCACTTGGTGGTGGCAGCATACTCTTCAAGGCACCCACATCTGTACCCCAGAGTTCAGAGTGGGGAAGGAACCTTCACAGGGGGGCAGATAAAGGGTGGCTCAGCCTGATGTACTGAAAGATTTCTGTTCACACAGATTTATCAGAAATGTGCTTACTCAGCAATGAAGGCTAAGAACTGAAGGCTAAGAAGCCACTAAGGCCACTGTCCTGTCAAGTCACTCAATGCCCAGGCCAGTTGCTGGGTTGTGAAGCTGCTCAACATTTTTCTAATTTCAAAATTCTAAATTTATGGGTGGGGAAAAAAACAAAGAGAATTTGTTTTAATACTTCATAAAATGCTTTCCCTTCCTTTCGACCAGCTATACTAGGTTTTGTTGCTAAATGCTAATGTGTTCATCCATTGTTCTCAGCCCAAAGCACTGAGCAGGAAAGCACAAAGTCTAGGTGGTGACCTCTGGCACACAGAAAGAACCGACCAAGACCTCAGAAACATACAAAACATCAGAAATGCCAAAACTGCCCAAATCACTGGCGGAAACCCTCACAACATGCTTGCTGTGAACAACTTCAAGAACAATTTTTGCAGAAAAAGCAACATATATACTGATTATGGGGCAAGGGCAGCATATTTTGTCCCCAAAATGATCAGTTTACAATAAAGGCAGAAGACCACATCAGGAGCCATTCACTGCCAGCAGCAGCAGCTTTCACACAAAAACACTGTACTCACCCGGGGCCACAGCCACCCACATGGCAAGGTGTCACCTCCACATGGGATGGGAGGGGCAAGGGCGAGTGTGCTTTCTGTGAAACGGGCAGGCACTGAGGACAGTATTTTGTTGCAGGCACTGGTAAATGGGAACAGTAGCGACCAGTATGCCACCTATAAGTCTGAATACCCCCGTCCACTAGAAATTTATTTTACACCATGCACATGGGGTCCCCAGCCAACCACCAGTTCCAGAATCTAATAAACCATCGTTACTTTTCATTGCTTAGGGGGGAGATTTTCAAAGGAACAGAAAGCAGTTAGCTGGGCATCTAACTCCCATTTGTGCCTATGAAAGTCACATCTCATATGAGTAAGCCTACTTCATTTTCAGTTTAAACCTATTTTTACCAATAAAAAAAAATCCCCGGTTTTACAAAAATTATTTCCCCCCCTCCCCCCAATTTTCACCCTACTTTTGCATCATTCAAATATATAAAAAATAACTTGTTTAATTAGGAAAATGCAATACATTGCATGAGATACTATATATTACGATAATACATTAGTGTCTGAGTCTATGCAAAGCTGCTTGTTGAAGTAAGGCTATGTATTAGTCTAAAGACACACACAAACAAACAGGCATGCACACAAGCGCTGAAGTGTGTGCACATCTGGACATACTGATGAATCTCATGCCCACCACGTACACATTTCAAGCTGTTAGCAGATAATGATTTTAAGATCTGACACACTAAAATGGGAAGAAAACAAAAATCTGCATCAGAATACATTTCAGAACACAAAGAAGTATTCAAAAGTTTAAAAAAAAACAGGACAAAAGGATGAAGTTGAGTGTATGCGCTGCAAATGGTGTGGCCCATTTAAATGTAAATATTTATAGGCTAATAGTTCTAAGTCTACAACAGTAAATTGTTTATTCAAAAGAAAAATTTTATTTGGGGATTAGAGATGCATTTTTTCTTAAACTCAGAAGTAGCATTGCGTTCTGAGTTCTGTTTTAGTTCTGCAGCAAACCACATGAATTCCGTTCATCAAAGCATTAATTGACTGAATGCTTTTCCCCCCGTCCTTCTGTCCACCAAAATAAACCCCAATATTTACCCAGAAAAAGTATTAACATTTTGCATCAATTTTAATCTGTTTTTTTGTTGTAGTAACAAACACCAATAAATTCGCAGAAAAAAAATAAAAACCGAAAATGAAGGGCCCTATACATGAGGAATCCTCTTCTCTGAATCAGCCTCTAAATCTCAAAGGAATTCTCTAAGAGCTAACTAACAATATTTCTGAAGTATATGGTACATTAACGCAAGATTTTTTTTTAAAATGACCCCAAAATCTTCATGAGGAGGGGAATCTATCAGTTCCCTGAAGCAAAACCTGCAAAACAGATATAATCCTAACAACCCACCAACAACAAACCCAAAGTGCTGGGTTTGTTTGCAACTACAGGCACAGCATTTTTGTCACACCAGGCCCAGCTCCCCTCCACTCCATAGAATATCAGGGTTGGAAGGGACCTCAGGAGGTCATCTAGTCCGACCCCCTGCTCGAAGCAGGACCAATTCCCAACTAAATAATCCCAACCAGGGCTTGTCAAGCCTGACCTTAAAAACTTCTAAGGAAGGAGATTCCACCACCTCCCTAGGTACCACCTTCCTTCTCCATTGTTGTGAGCAGGCCGAGTTTTGCAATGTGTAAGAATCCTGCTGCAAAGAACTACTTAAATAAAGTGCCTCCGTGCCTTCTCCATCTCCTTCCTGCTGAATAAATGTCTGACACTGACTGCTGCCATATTACTCTAACTGGCATGGCTGTTCAGAGCAATTACTAATCTTTACAGAGAATAATAGCCACTTGTCCACTTATCTGTACGTTGGCATGTGAGAAAGTGGATGGGAAAGAACGAACTGCTTGTTTCCAAATGGAATAAAGTATTTACTTCAATGGGAGTTTCGCCATGTGCCTGAAGGAAGAAATTCTGCAAATCCTGAGGGAGAGGTCCCTCCTCAGCAGCAGCAGATGCAGAGCTGCTATGTGGCTACCCAGCCCTAACCCCTCCCTCAGAAACAGAGACCACACTCATTCCCCACAGCCACTGTTGACAGAAGGGCTTCTGGAGAATTATGTGGGAGGAGGATGTCTCTATATGGGTTGGGGTCTCCCTAGCTGACTGACTGCTGGGGAGATACTGAAGCCAGCAAGCAGCCACACCTCAAGACACAGACATCCCTCTCTAAGGGCCACTGCAGTGATGGTAGCAAAGCCCCCAAAATCCTTCCTTAACCCACAATCAAAAGGCTGATTTGAGGGGAGCAATGCCTCCCTCTGTCTTTTCCCTATAAGTGTCTCCCAAGGAGGTAGTAGTCGCCGCTATGGTCCTCGCATCGATAATGGACCGAGAGAGGATTAGCAGCAGGCCAACGTAGAACGTGGAGGGAAATAAGGTTCTATATAGATGACTCTAAAGATCTATGGAATTTTATAAAAACAATCACCTCTGTATGAGTTTTTGAGCTGTTCTATAGCAGAGATATAATTCTCTATTCAATCTTATACGATGTCTAAAAGAAAATGTATAGAAGGGATCTCCTTTTCTGTTAACTTCTATAAGACTTTTGCATAGGGATCTGACTCTTAGATAGAGACCGTTTCCTTATCAAAATGTTGCTTCATTCGAGAGTTAAAGTCGAATTCTGCCTTTGGATGCATGCACATGCAGCCATATGCCTGCATCCAAGGACAGGGATTGCCACTTAAATAGGTCAATGAACTGTAATAGCCCCCGCTCCTGCAAACATACATAGGAGTAACTGTGTTTGTGAGTAATGCTGCTGGCTTCAGTGCATTGCTAGAGCATTTGCAGAACCGAGGGCAGAGTATGTATTGTGATCTAGAAGAAAGTAGTTTCCTTGCCTCTCTCTCCTCCCACCAAAAAGATAATCAGGGTGAAATCACAAGCACCTGATGCACAACTTTACCTTTTTAACGAATCTATTGAAGATTTATTTATTTTTGAACCAATTAACTCAGACAAATATTGGACAAGTGCTTTTTTTCTTTGGGTTTCTTTTTTTTATTTTTACATTTGTTTCTGCAGCTTAAAAGTACAAGCAGATTTATTATTGTCCCCAAAAAAGCCATCATACGGAGAGATGAAAAGCTGACACATTCAAGGGAATGACAAACAGTAGTCACGAGCACGGTACGTACATAGAGATGAGAGCTCCTTATGTATGCCAGTCACGGAGAAGGTAATTTCCTCATAATTACAGTACTTTTATACCTCAGAAAGTACAAATAGTACTATTCACAGCCTTGTAAAACAGATTTTTAAAAAACCGAGGTTTTTAAAAAAAATTCTTAATCTAGGAAACATTCTAAATTGTTCTAGTTGGCTGTTACTTGCTGAACAATCTCATCCAACCTCATTTTATAACACACAGATCTAACTGGGCTGCTCTGTTACAGGGGAGTCAGAACCTGCCTCACACTTCTGCATGGACTATCTGGACCATGGGTGTGGGTATGCAAAAATAACCAGGCACTGCTCACTTGCTCCTCCCTCCTCCATGCAGAACAGATAGGCAGGGAGGGGGAGGAGAGTGGGTGAAGGCTTGCCTCCCTCCCTCTCCCTCCCCAATGCACTGTAGGCTGGAATGGCAGCTGTTGTAATTTGCTGCTGGTAGAGGCCAGGAGCAAATTTCCACCCCAAAGCAAAAGGACAGCGTTGTTGTTCTGAGGGGTCTCTCTGGCTCACGGTGCGTCAGGGCTGCTGCTGAACTCATGCATGTTCTCTGCCACCCCTTTCTCCAGGCTGTCTCTAATGGCACTATCTAGCCCATAGTTTTTTATTTGCAGAGAAAAGCTTTTCAAACGCTATTTCTTTTCTAAGTCAAGGTTTGTCAGACTCACTAAACCAAAGGGGTAAATGCTGAAAAGCCCTGTGCAGACCATAAAGAGAATACCCATCTCCTCCCAGCATATTGCAAAGGAGAGTGGTTGTCACAAATGTGCACCCAGGATCACATCTTCCTACAAATCCCTACAGAAACTAAGGGATCCACAGTTTGTGGATTTTGAAAAAATGTTTGGGTTCCACTGGTTACATGATAAAAGTTACACATTTGACTGCAAACAAAGCATTGTTGCACTGGAGTTAAATCAAATTAAATTGAAAATACTGTTCAGGCAACAAGCCATCTATATTTTTTGGAGGAGAAAGAACAGCATTAGAACAGATCAGCAATTGTGCATTCTAAAATATTCCTACATATGTCTCTCCCTCTTCCTTCCTCCCAGTCCCCACAAATAGATTTGCTTTATGTTTATACATTTAAAAGAGTCCTCCATTATTGTCCAGTTCCCCTACTCCAGCTCCCATTTCTTCCGTTCTGCCACCTATTCCATAGACCAGGGGTCGGCAACCGGTGACTCGTGGCTCGCCAGGGTAAGCACCCTGGCGGGCCGGCCTGGTTTGTTTATCTGCCGCGTCGGCAAGTTCGGCCGATCGCGGCTCCCACTGGCCGCGGTTCGCGGTCCCAGGCCAATGCGGGAGGCAGGAAGCCGCGGCCAGAACATCCCTCGGCTCGTGCTGCTTCCTGCCTCCCGCATTGGCCTGGGACCGCGAACCGCGGCCAGTGGGAGCCGCGATCGGCCGAACTTGCCGACGCGGCAGATAAACAAACCGGGCCGGCCCGCCAGGGTGCTTACCCTGGCGAGCCGGGAGCCACCGGTTGCCGACCCCTGCCTTAGACAGACACTTGAGGGCAAGGAAGAGACTTTCACCAAACACACTCAAATATACCCAACTTGTTTAAAAATGCATTTTAAATAAGTTTTCTGCAGCTTTTCACCAGGATCTGAGCACGGGGGGAAAGCTTCAAGCCTTTCATTTTGTTTCATCCACCCAATGCTAGCTAGGGGCTCAGATTGATTGGACTCTTCCAGTTGGTATGCATACTTCCACCTTTTCATGTTCTCTTTATGTATAAATATCTCCTGTCTGTGTGTTCCATTGTATGCATCCGAAGAAGTGAGCTGTAGCCCACGAAAGCTTACGCTGAAATAAATTTGTTAGTCTCTAAGGTGCCACAAGTACTCTTGTTCTTTTTGCGGATACAGTCTAACACGGCTGCTACTCTGAAACCAGAGAAGCTGAAGCAATTGCTCTCAAAATCAGGAGGAAACTGGGAGAGAAAGAGAAATAAATCCCATAGAGAGTAGTTTCTGAGGTTGAGATAAGCTTAATTTCAGTGGGACATCCACAGAGCCACTTCCTACTTGTGCCTGCCACTTGTTAGCAGTGGGTAGGCAGCAGGCTATCCGTGGGGACTCCTGCTTTGAGAAGCATCCATACTGATCCCTCCCATTTGTTTTTCCTGCATCCACAGAAATAATTTGATAATGATATGAATGACATACAAGTATAATGGCAGCATCTGTGATCCTGAATAAATATAAAGAATAAAGATGAAGAGTGTGGCAACAAGCCTGGGATTTCTACCAGCTCTTGGATTTTGGTTAGAATAACTGTGTTTTTCTCTCTCTTTCTGAATATTTACATTAATGAAATCTTCTAAATGAAAACACCAGTGAACTATTCTAATTAACTACCCCATCTTCTGTAGCATGTCAGTGCTGAATAAATTACAAACAGAAACCTACTGTACAGTATGCTGGTGCTGTTGGAATGAAAATGAGTTAAAATAAGCGGATTTCAGAAGGCTGATTTCTGCTTTTTCTGCAGTTTGGAATGGGAGAAGTTGGCAGCCTTGTGGGGGCATCTGTTGAGCCACAGTAAACTACTAAATTTCCATCTGTTTTAAAAAGCTCCAGTTGACCTACATTCAATGTTATGGATTAGCTAAAGCTGATACGGTAACATGCAGAAAGCTTTGATTCTTGCTGCTAACCATATATCCTAAGCAATTAAAGATTTCATGAGTAATATGTAAGAAGCATGTTTCAAAAGGAAGATACTTTTGACTATTCACACACAAACCAAAAACAGTTTGTACAACGCATAATTTATGACACAGTATCAATATACCCAATCTCATTACTGACTTGTTTACCGTACTTTGTTTCACTCTAATGGACACCTTTTTTAAATGTATTGGCCAAGACATTAAAAAATGACTAATGATTCTGGGTACTCAATTTAAGATTCCTTCAATAAGCCTGATTTTCAGAAATGCTGAGCACCCACTTTCTGGAAACTGGACCTTTCAAGTTATCTCATGTTGGACATGCAAGATAACTAGTCATTTTGGAAAATCTTGGCTATTATTCTGGCGCTTGTCATCGGAAAAACTTGTGTCTTTCGGGGGTGGGGAGGAAGAGAGTTTAAGACCCCTGAAAGACAAAAGTTTTGTCATTCAATTGACAGTACAGACATAGCCTAAATATAAACTGAAACTGCAGCATGGGATGAATTATTAACATACTGCTGTCTGACAATCACATTTTCACCTGCATGCAGCCATTACTTATATTAGCAATTCATTTGCCTGGTATGTTGAGGAAACACAGATTTAAAACAAATTTTGCTATACGTACATGCAAAAGTAAAGAAAAGCAATGAAAATTGTAGCATCTGTTCATGGCACTCTTCATTTCAATGGGAGTGTTTGTAAGCACTGTGTTTAAGCAGTGAATGCACCAGCTGCATTTTTTTTTATTTATTTTTTTAGGCAAGTTAAGATTTCATTAGTCTGGCAGACAAGAAATAGGGATTGCAACAATTTGGATAATGACAAAACACAGCACATTATTCTGTCACTGGATCACAACATTTTCAAAATATTACAGGATAATTTTCTTAACTTGTGTACCTCCCATTAACATTAATATGAGTCACTAGACCTTTGGTGAAGATATGTGCAAACCCCCCAAAACTACTTTTGAATAGGCTTTCCCTCATTTGTATGATTTGCTGTAAACCAGTCTAGGAGATGTGATCTTGTCTGCAAATATTTGTTTGCATCTTATACTTATCTATTATTTGTATTACAGTAATGCCTAGATGCCTCTGTGCAATTCAGTCCCATTGTTTTAAGCATTGTACAAAACATATATGAAATAATCCCTACACCAAAGAGCTCACAGTCTAATCACCCAGTTCTTCCAGTACTCCCCACTCTCTATTAACTGTTACTGTAAATTCTCCTTATACATGAAAAAGGAATGCTACCGTATCTTACTGCTGCAATGATCCAAAGCTCTGCAGTAAAGCTCACAGAAGCAGATATGGCCTAAGAAAGCAAAGGGTCATATTAGCATTTGGTTAAGATAGACCTTAGGGTTCAAAACATAATCAGCTAGAGTATGTTTTCAACAGCCCCACAAGTTGTTCCCTTAAAATTGCCATCTGCTCGAATGGTAGAAATCTCACAAGATCTGCTCTTCTCGTGATGAGATGTTTGCTACATCTGAACCAGAAAAAAGGCCAGTAGGCCAGTCTTTGGCATAAGGTAGAGCAGCTGTCACCTGACAGCTGTCGCTCAGGGACTGCTCTGGCAGTTCGGGAGTGCCAGGCTATAGACAGACCACAACCACACCCCCTGTTGCCCACCAGACACACTCCCGGTATCTAGGGCAGGGGTAGGGTGGCATGGGAGTTGGCATGTTTGCTCCATACCACCTAAAGATCTATCTATACAGAGGAGATCCTATCTTTTAACCAGTTACTGATTCATAAGAGGACTTCCCCTGTGATCCATGACAGCCTACTTTCCTTAAAAGCCTTTAGTGTGAGACCTTGTCAACAGCTTTCTGCAAGTCCAAGTACACTATATCGACTGGATCCCCCTTGTCCACATGCTTTTGGACACCCTAAAGAATTCTAATTGATTTGTGAGGCATGATTTCCTTTTACAAAATCTGTATTGACTCTTCCCCAACATACCGTTTTCATCTATGTGTCTGATAATGGTGTTCTTTGCTATAGTTTCAACCAGTGTGCCTGGTCTCTGCTCTAACACTGACCAAGCAAAGCTCTATGGCTTGGTATCTAACTAGATGATACTATGATTCAAAGGACAGCACAATCTTGATCTCCTTCTCCTAGGGACAACTGTGAAGACCCTGCAAGTATTTATAACTATTTTTTCCTTTATGTATCTGCATAACATTGAATTGTTATAAATAAGGATATTAAGAACTGGAAAAAAAAGAGACATATTCTAGGTTTTAAGTCCATTAAAATATATTGGGCAAGTAGGATCTGATTCATAACAGCGCTGTGGTCCACTTGTGCCAGCATAATCAGTACAAAGTTGCTGTAAAGCAACTGCATGGCTCTTCATGGAAGTACACCTTGCGCTGGTAGCCTATCCTACCAGCTGCAGAGCGCAGCCAGCTCTGTACCTCTTGTGACAGCCTGAGGCACAGAGGGTATCCCAAGGCATGTTGGAGGCAGGAGGGAGGGGATGTGACTTGGGTTATTATGGCCCTAGCTATTCTCTGCCTGTCACAGAGGCTGTGGACAGCCTGTCACAGAACTGGCCCCTGGCAGCCCCAGAATCAGAGGGACACAGGTCTCCCCTGCATCCCTATGGCAATCTGTTCTAGTGTTGAGGCGAACTGGGATCAGATAGTTTTTGAGGCGTCAGGGTACAAAAATAGCTAAAATATAGCTAAAAAAGAAGAGTTGGTGTATTTGAACCAATTAGAATTCAGACTCCACTGTTGGCGATGGAAAAGGCCTGTTAAATTATCAAATCCATCTCCCTGCCAGTTCAGGATTATTTCACATTTTATTTTCTAGGGTTTTCTCCAGTGCAGTGTTAAACATCCAAAGCAATGAGGCTTCCACCACTTCCACTAAGATGCTATTCCACAGCCTAACAGATGTCACCAGAAATTCTATTTACATTTTCCCATCCTTAATTTCATCCCATTATTCCTAGTCACCCCATCAGTACTAACCTAAAAATTTCTCTTCCTCCTTGGCATTCATGCCTTTCAATTTTCTGTAGCCTGTTTGAACCACCCAACCCCCCCCCCCCCCCATGGCCACCACATAGCCAATCCATCCCTATTTCGCTCCTATACCCTTTTCTCTTCACTCAGACCATGTCTACACTACAGGCACTATAGCAGCACTGTAGAGATGCCACTGCATTACCATATTGTAGATGCTCCCCACACTGATGGAAGGGGTTTTCCCATTGATGTAGGAAATCCACCTCCCCAAGTAGCAGTAGCTTGGTTGATAGAAGAATTTTTCCATTGACCTAAGTGTGTCTACACCAGGGTTAGATTAGTTTAACTACAATGTTCAAGGGTGTGAATTTTTCATGACACTGAGCACAGGGTTGCCAACCCTCCAGGATTGGCCCAGAGACTCCAGGAATTAAAGATTAATCTTTAATTAAAGATTATGTCATGTGATTAAATCTCCAGGAATATGTCCAACCAAAACTGGCAACCCTACCTGAGCAACATAGCTGGGCCAATCTGAATTTTAAATGTAGACCAGGCCTCAAGTTTCTTCATCCCCTTGATCATTCATGTTGCTTTTCTTTGAACTTCCTCCAGTTTATCAATATCTTCCTGAAGATGAGATGCTCAGAAACAAACACAAGATCTATCTATACAGCTAGGATTTTATTCTGCACAGATTGCCATGGTATCTGAATGCCTTAATATCCCTAGTGTGATTGCACCACAGCCAGGTAAGAGGAACTACTACCCTTTACTGTAATGTTATGCTTCTTCACATGCACCCAAATTGTTTCATCATTTCCTTGCTTATATTTCTAATATCTTCCTGTCCCTTTATATTTGTTTTGTAATCCTCACTAGGGCTGCAATTCCTCCCTAGTAGTATCAACCACGAATTTCACTAACTCCTTCCTTGAAAATGATCAATATTAGGCTCGATTTCCTCTCCTTAGGACATCTTGTGGAGATTTTTCACCAGTTACTTTATTTAAAGGGCTGGGTTTACCTCTCCATCCCTTTCCCATCTCCTCCCCTTCCCCCATACCTTCACACACATTCCCCTGAGGAACCAGTCATAGAGCTTACCCACAAACTCCCCTAAGCTTTGCTAGGTGTGAGGGGTACAATATGTGTCCCCTCCAGCCATTCCCCAGTCAGCCAGCTCTCTCCCATTAGGATCCCCCATAGGCAAGGACCCCTAGGGGAAGGGGATATGCCACTTGGGAGGCAGATGAGCCCCCTTCCTGCATGCAAAGGGCAGAGTTATGTATGAAGAGTCCGTTCTGCATACAGATCTCAGGGACACAATCAGGCACTGTGATGTTATTGACATAAACTGTGACCGTATAGATCATTGTTGCAACCACTGTTACATATTTGCAACAAATATTGTACAAAGGTTGTCGAGTGAGATGTCTATAAAAAGGTTTGATTTGCTGGTTATGATTATGCTATCTGTATATGTGTATCATTTTGTATTTGAAGTTATGAATATTGGCTATGTACTTGTATCTCAATGTGTTTTGATTCTAAGTAGCCTCAGTGAAGCATTTGGTCAGCTTCTTAAGAATGGGCACTTACTGAGAATAGTCCTATCAAGAAACACTTGAACTTTGGGAGATGCCAATCCACATCTGAGCTGTCCTGGGAATGTTCAAACTAACATGTAAGCAATGGCATCGGCCTGCAAACTGAGTCATGCTTGGACATGTGACTTGCCCATGTGAGTCCAAATCCCATCTTGCTGCTGTGATTGTCCACAGTAAGAACAAAGGGGTGTCCTTCCAAAGGGCAGAGAATATAAAAGGCCCTGGAAACCCTTCCATTTTGTCTTCAATCCTGCTTCTTACTTCTGAAGGAATTTTGCTACAAACTGAAGCTCTAAACAAAGGACTGAATGACTCATCCCAGCTGTGGATGTACTCCAAAAACTTGATTTGAACCTGCAGCTTATTCCATCACAGCTACGAGCCTGAACCAAGAACTTTGCCATTACTTTATGTAATTGATTGCATTTAACCAATTCTAGTTCTCATCTATATATCTATTTTCTTATGAATAAACCTTTAGATTCTGAAGGATTGGCAACAGAATAATTTGTGGGTAAAATCTAACTTTTATATTGACCTGAGTCTGTGGCTTGGTCCTTTGGGATCAGGAGAACCATTTTTCTTTTACTAGGGTATTGGTTTTCATAACCATTTGTCTCCCTAATGAGTGGCACTGGTGGTGATACTGGGAAACTGGAGTGTCTAAGAAAATTGCTTGTATGACTTATGGTTAGCCAGTGGGGTGAGACTGAAGTCCTCTCTGTTTGGCTGCTTTGGTGTGCAAAGGACCCCAGCCTTGGGCTGTGACCTCCCTGCTCTAAGCAATTTGTCCTGAATTGATACTCTCAGTTGTGTTCCACCAAAGGCAGCATTGTTACAGGCACTATGAACCCCACTATAAGGGTGACCAGATGTCCTGATATTATCAGGACCATCCCAGTATTAGGGGCCTTGTCGTACACAGGACCCTATTACTCACTCCTCCACCCCCCGTTCTGATTTTCACACTTGCTATCTGGTCACCCTACCAATTATACACCTTCCCCCAATTACTTAGATGCAGATAACAAACATTTTTATCCCACCAGAAAATCGGCTACAGGAAGTCTCTATTGTATGGTCATTGTTTGACTGCGGTTTTTTTAGTGTCTTTTTGTAAGCTGAAGTGTACATTTTCATTACTTGTCATAAATTCTGGGCATTTTACTTCTGGCTCTACCTAAAAAACATATTCCACCAATTCTTTGCCATCAACAAATCACCAAAGAAATGGAAGTGAAACAGATTTATCTAGTAAACATGCCTGTTCCCCTTTAAACCCAGCCTGAAAGGGAGTCAGAACAAAGCCCAGAGTAACATAACAAGAATTTCAGATAACTATGTTCAAAGTTGCAAATAGAGATCTAACTTTGTACCATATCTGAACTGGAATCCCTGCTGACATATTCTGAGGGGTTCCATGACATTCTTCCATGTCATTACTGAGGGGAAACAGTGATAAAATACAATATGAACAATATGGATTGCAAGAGAAATTATTAGAAACAGCAGAAAATTGCCCAGCTCATACAACACAATAACCCCTACTGAGAAACATTACTAAAGATGCTTTCTTTTCCTAGTTCTCATCCTTTCCACTGATGGCACTCAAAAGGATGAGCGAAAGCTTCCATTTTACAGTCCACTTTTCTGCTATTTTCATTTATTATGCAGCTTATCCAATGGAAACAGGCTTGAACTATTTCTAGGAAACTGCTATTCCCTTCTTTTGGTGCAAAAATCGCAATTTTGCTTATCTGGACAGGAGTTTGAATCCAGGTCAGGTTGAAACTGGGGGAACTATCATCCTTTGGTTTATTTCCAAGCCAGTCAAAATTCTTATCTGGCCCTGTAGATTGTATTGTTTGACTCTCTAAGTAAAGCACCTTACTATTAATCATGATGGACTATAAACCTAATTGCACTGTATGATATTAATGTACCTGTACTTTTAAGTATTAGTGCATGCTAATGAATGAAGAGAGCTTTTCAGGAAGTAGGCCAAATTCTTTTCTGATCAAACTCTACTGACTTTAGTGGGTTTATATCAAGGATGAATTTTGTCCAGAATAGTCCTTCATGAAAAGACACACTTGACAAACTGTTAAGGATACGTCACGTAGGTCAAATTCATCCTTGTACCACCACAATAACTCTAAGACAGAGGTTCCCAAACTTTTCTTATTGCGTACCCCCTTCCAGATCTACCAACTCCCTGCACACCCTTACCCTTCTTATCACTGATACTGTGTGTTCTTCTTAACACTACCTGTCTTTAGCCATCTGTACATATTTCACTGTTATGTACAAATATAGTTATAGTGCAACGTATACAACTGAAAAAAAAAAGAGCTCAGTTAGACTGGATAGTTGCATCCTGAAGTAAATTAATTACGGTATTTTATATAGCAAATTCCCACAGAGTTTTAAAGCGCCATCAGAGTAGCCTATTATGAAAATGCAATAAATAAATCTATAATCAATAAAATCCACCTTTACATAATTTCTCCTGGAGACGTCTCACATATCTCCAGGGGTCTGTGTACCAGTTTGGGAACCTCTGCTCTAAGATGATAAAGCATGAATGTCTGAGTTGAATCAAAGCCTCCCAAGTTAGTCTTGTTTGTTAAAGTAAATGCATTTCTATTGCCCTGCTTCAAATAATTTATTTGGTTGCATTTATTTTGACTATTTAAAAGTTGCCTATGAAAATCAAACAAACACTATAACAAGGCTGTGATCATGCCCTATCTTCCTCAATTCCAAGTACTGTAAAGAATAAACAAGATTAATGCAATAGTGCAAAGTACTCAACTTCATGTTTCTTTTACTGGTTGCAATCACACTGTAGAAATATACAATACTATTTTATTCCAGGATTCAGTGATTTATGCCTGCTTCAGTTGAGTAATATCTTTCCCCTTGAGGTTTACATAACCATATCCTTACACGTCAGATCAAACGACAAACATTCTCTCCAAGAAGGTGAAATACTATTGCTTACTCTGACTGCTGATTCCTAATACAATAACTCACACGTGGTAATAGCTCACAGCCTTGGACATTAGAACTTGTTATACTATAGTAGAAATGGCAGAAATTCTATTTTCCAGTTTGCAGTTGTTCATAACTATCTGAAACTTTCACATTCAGGGCTGAATTTTTCCATACTTGAGATCCAATCCAACACCCACTTAATTCAATGGGAGACTTTCCATTGCCTTTATTTGCTATTGCCCTGGGCCCTTGGTCTGTGCTGGCGATTTTATTTTATTCATTTATTTTTTAATGAAAGTTTCAGCAAACCCAAGTCAGCTATTAGGGATTAAAAGAAGAGGGTTAAAAAAAAAAAAAAAAAAAAAAGAAATTCCCCTTGTTCACAATTCTTGCAACCTGTTTTTCAACAGCTCTCCTATCAGGCCCGCTGGGAATTGAAAGTTGAAATCTGGCTGATATTCAGAATGATATTTGGAATCTTTGGTCCAGTATTTGCATATTAATTATCAATTTACTGCAAATTTGCCCATCCAAATAATTATACAAGGTCCAGGGCCAAAACCCATCTCTTTCCCATCCCCAAATGAATGAAACCTTCATACAGAGCTGCACTACCCAGCTCTTTTACTTGTGTCTTGAGGACCAAAAAGTTCTCCGATAGCAGCCTATGACATTCATTTGTCTGGGAGTAAGAGGACTACAAACCACAGGTTGCAAGGAGGGCAAGTTTCAACCTCAACTGATGTTAGCAGGTTTTTAGAGAAAGCTGGGCCCCAATATTCATTTTCATGAATATTCAATAAAAAAAAATGTTAGTTCGAGCATTTTGACCCAACTGCAGTGGCAACCCCAATTTGCCAGTGCAAGTTTTCTAATTAAGTATTTGCCCTCTAACCCCTCTTTCTTTTGATTCTACGTTCATTTGCTGATTAAGCACATTACATTCACAGTACGTTATTGTTTAATGTCTCAGTCACTCAGAGAAGCGTTTGGCTCTGTGCTTGTAAAATGACGTAAAAATGCCTGAGCCGTATCTGTGCCATCTCGTTCACTTCAATGATTCCAGAACGATGGCACAGGGTTAACTCAGAGCAGTATTTGGCCCAATAGCCTTGGTTACAATATTAAAACCCTTCAGAAAACATTTTTTCTTCAAATTTTATGTTCATCTTAACTAACCATATAATTTCTGATTTTGGAGCTCCCATCTCCTCTCTCTGACACTAAGATCTATGCTTTGAAGGTCAGGAGAAGATTGAACACAGGCCTCATTTCCCAGGGTCCTGGCCATTAACTGTTCCATCTTTTCCTTTACGTTAGCAGATGTACTCAGGAATAATTACAAGTGTTGTTTATAATTAAACATGTAAAGCAGCAAGAAGTAGGATTCTTACACAAAGGATGTAAGCTGTGGAAAGTAAATGAGAGGCAGACGGTAAATTATCCCGCAAACCCTAGGCCTCTGCCATTTATTTGTATGTATTTTGAATAATGAATAACAAACAAGAGGTTAAATTACATAATGGTTGGAATGAATTAACACATTGTTTTTCTTTAAGGATTTAGACTACTTTGCCATCACCATCCTCTCTTGTGATAGATATATATTATAAATTGTCAGGTCCTTCTCCTGATAACGCTGATTTTTGCTGAAAGCCTAAAACAACTCCAAGGGAAAACGAAAGACTGGGAGCAAAAAATAACTCTTTCTAGCACGCTTAACCAAGATGCTTTCCACAATGGGACTCAACTGAACACAATAAAATTTGAGATTTTAAAACACTACAGGTCTACAACATCATTTCCAAGTAAGTATTATGATTTTATCCACACACTGCTAATATTTAGAAAGCACTAATTTAATAGTATTTGCTGGTACTGCTTTTATAGCTTTTCTCACATGATAAAGTTTTTTTTCTTTTGAGAAGAAAGAAAAAATCCACAAGTTTGAGCCCAGATTCAATCAAAACACATGCTTGAGCTAGAACAGCTAATTCACTAGGGAACCAATTTCCTATGAATATGTTATCAATTGGACACCGTGGTAGGCCTGCTGATAATTAATAAGTTCCAAGGGGAAATAAATGAATAATAAATCTCCACAGCATTCCCTTCTACTACTAAAATAACAGTCTCTGTCAAAGGTCTCCTCTCTTCTTATATCTGAGCTGCTGGTACCTCTCTCTGTGTGGCATTTCAACTGTCTTCTTGCTTGGGGTGGGGAGGGGTGAATTGTAGAGCTGGTTGAAAAACATGTTTCATGAAAGATTTTGAAAATGTCAAATAATTTTTGTTCTGCAGGTTGTAAAAAGGAATGACTTTTCATTTATTTGATACTTGTGAAAAATGTTGATACTTTTTTGGGGAGGGGGGGGTCCCTTTTCCTCGCCATTTCTCCCCTTCTCTTGTCTCTCCTTTTTCTAGTTTGGAACTGAAGGAAGAGAAAGGAAGACAAGAAAAGCCGAAAAACAAAATTCTCATTTCACTGAAAACTAATTTTTGAAAAAAAAAATTTTTATATATGTTTATTTAAGTCATTTTTGATGAAAAATTTAAACTGCTCAAGTGAGCTGTTTCTGTTTTGTTTGAAACTGTTTACTGATCTTTATAGATCTATATATACCATGGAGCTGGAGTGTGCCTTTTGCCCTGAGTAGGGGCTGATACATAAATGCTCCATGGTGTTCCCCCTGGTGGAGAGGGAGTAGACATCCTTGCAGCGCCTGCTTACTCCTACATATTCTTACAAGGTCTAGATAGCCCACGCATTAGTAAAAGAATCCTGGCACTTCTCTTGTGCCCATGCATGAACACACAGACCAATTCATAATCTAGCCCTTATTGTTAGTTTTATTGTAATTGTCATAGTTCTTTTGTTAGATGAAAAGACTAAATTCATATCAGACTCTGCATAAATGTATGTGTTGCAGCTCAGATGTGATGTCAAAAAAAAATTCTGCCTACTTTTATACCCCAGTGAGGTTACATTGATGTAACTGCAGGCAAAATAATCCCACATGCCTGTGCTAGAGCACAGAACAATTGATTGTTCCCAACATCCACAGTTCTGGGCAGGTTTCTGCCATGTGGCATGCTCACTTGAGCCCTGAAGTTATTTCCATCCAAATACTGTGTGAGATTATCTGTCACTTTATTTCTCCATATGCAACAAGAATGTACTACTACAAAAACCTCATATATGAAGCACTATGTTGTTGGGGTTGGGGGTGAGGGGGTTGGATAATAAATTCAAATTTTGCCTCAAGGACATTAGCTTCTGGATTTAGCCACTAGCTTTTTATTTGTAGTGCTCTCATTTTAAACTCAAATTAATACACTCCCTTAGGCTAAAATATTGTGTAGATTTTGCTGGGATTCTCCTTTGAAGTTCTGATTTGGATGCTGTTGAAAATGTTCATTTTCTAAGTAAGATCAAACTTTTTTTTTTTAAATGGAGGGGGGGAATGTGTGCTGCAGTTTTATAGGCACAGTTCCTAATTATAACTCAACAGGGTCATAAGGCCAGAATCTGATGTATGCACGTAATTTGATGTACGCACGTTCCATGAGTAGTCTTACTGAAATCAGTCAGCTTACCTGCCAAGTAAAATACTAGTCCATAATTCCTTAGAGAATAAGGGTGGAACCTTGCAGCCTTCCCTATTCAAGCAAACTGCCCTGAAAATGAACGTTTTGCCTCAGTAAAAACTGGGTAGATCCTACGTTCGCTAGAAGGTACATTTCAAAACGGCATGTAAATACAATGGCAGAATACACACGCTATTAAAAGCATTTGTACTCCTGGGCCAAATTCTACCCTCGGCTGCCTGCACAAAGCTCCCATTGCATCAGACAGGAGAATACCAATCTACAGCAGTGATGGCAGAGTCTTAAACCCAGACTGGCACATTTCATATGATTTCCAAAGGTACCTTCTCTACACTCTGGGCCAAATTCTGCCTTGGAAGGCATGAATTGGAATTCTGCCTTGGAATACCTGTGTGCTGATTCATGGTTTGAGATCATCTCCTCCATGGCACAGCTAATACTATCGCCTTTGAAATGAAACTGCATGAAGAGAGGAACACCCCTGGTGCAGGGGGCAGATGGGTGGAAAGAGGCTGGAAAGCAACGCACTTGGCAATCCCCATTTATCTCATGGAAATCCAGCCCTACAGTACGGAACTATGGAGCCATAACTGGGTCCGTGACTGCCCCCCACACCTCATGCTGTGCCCAATGTAAAGTTACGCCTGCACTGCAATCATACAGTGTGACTCCAGTATGAGCAGACATATCCGAGCAAGCTTTAATCTGGCTAGCTCAGGTCCCCAGGCAGTGAAGCCACAGCCACATGTGCTTTAGCATGAGCAACCTCTGCGAGTAATTACCCAGGACTGGGCGGGGGGGGGGAGGGGAGCAGGCTTGTACAGCCCATGCTGCTGCGGCTTTACTACTACAATACCTGAGCTAGCTAGACTAAAGCTACTTAGGTATGTCTACAGGAGCCGCAATCAGTCCCTGTGATTACAGTACAGACATACCCTACACTGCAAGTGAAGGTGTGACTGCAGCATGGGTAGGCATACCCATGTTACCTGTACTAACTAGAAAAAGCTAACAATAGTAATGTAGATGTGGTGGCACAGGCTTTAGTACAAGTTAACAACCAGAGTATGTACCCAGGTCCCTGGAAGGCTTGTTCTCTGGCTATTAGCCCATACTAATGCCTGTGCCACCATGTCCACACTGCTATCGCCACCCATTCTAACTAGATTAAAGCCAACACAAATATGCTTACTTGTACCACAATCACTCCTTCACTTCCATTGTAGACATACTTAAAGTAACCTTTCATTATGCAGGCCAGATTCTCTGCTGTCTCCATTTATGAATATTTCAGAATTTCTGTCAAGGACCTGATTTTTCTTGTTGTTCATCTGGGACAATTCATGCTTGGCCATGAACTGTACAAAAACTATAAAATGTGTTATTTTAAAATACTGACTAGATGTCATTTTAAGAGTGAACTGAATAGATAATTCCCTGTCTTAGTTTTAACATGCATTATTTTAAAAGAAAAAAAAGGCTTGAAAAATACAGACCAAATCCTACTAATCTTCCTCACACAAATAGACTCAATGACTAAACTCCATTAGGCCAGATTCTGCCAAACCTTACTCGCACTGGTTAATACCTTACTCTACAAGTAACCCCACTTAAAGTGAGTAGTCCCATTAATTTCAATGGGACTATTTGTGGAATTAGATAATACTCAACATGAGTAACAGTCACAGAATCTGGCCCACTAAACTGTCGGGATCTGTCCCAGAATCTGCTATTGTACAAAATGCATGCAAGAGGTTGGATAGGGAATTGTTATTTTTTTGAGGATTACCTCATGAAATGCCATAATGTATTAGAATAGTTGTGATTTCTCAGTACTTGTTACCATCTTTATACAGTTTGAATGCTAACAACAGTGTCTCCCTCTTACTGGGTTACTTACAATAAAATTAAATTCAGGAATCAAGTTAAAGAAAAATATACAATTTTGGTATGGTCAGGCATGGGTAAAGTTAAGCTGATAAAAAAAGGAAAAGGACCCTTAAAATACCTAGCTCTGGAGCTTGTTCTCTAGTATTGCAGTTAATTTCTACCAGTTAGACTTGTTTGCTCTAACATATGGATACTAAATTACTTATATTTTGCTATCTGAGATACAAATATATGATCTCAGAGCAAGCAGATTCCAAAGTGGATGAAAACAATACAATCCATCTGTTCTAGAGAAAAGGAAAAACTATCCCCAGCAAGGATTTTGGTCCTTACTGTTCTGCATCTTTTCTTCTCATCTTAGCAACAGTATATATAGCAGCCAATCAGATTGCACTTCCTCTAGCTCTAACGTCACATTCTGAGGTTACTATAGTGCACTGACCGACAGTAACCGTGAGAGAGGAAAAAGGCAGTTCATGCGGCACCTCTACCGCAGTGCACCTGCTATGATGAGGACAGGCTTTTTCTAACTCCTCTAGCAAGCATTAGCCAATAATTTAGGGCAAATCCTATTTTTGATCATTTGGATCTTACAATGTCACCGAGAGTGAAATCTTTCCAGGACGTTACACAAAAGGCACAGAAAAACGTATGTTTTGTTCAAATCAATATGTCTGAATGAATTTGTAACAGCACACCAAGAAAGAATTAGAGAAACCTAGTCCATTGAAATCTATTTTGGCATTTTGACAGTGGATTAAGTCACCTGTGTTTTCCATCTTCTTATTTAAAGAACAACATTTACATGATATATGTATCTTTTAGCCGAAATGTAGATATCTAAAATCTCTAATGAGGTTATCTCAGACTGTGATAATATTTCTTAAAAATTAAAATAGCTTAACAGCTTAACAAAAATTCTAACTTTCCCCTTCGGACACCATGGGTCAAATTTGTCTAAAAGCTTCTCCCATGCAGGGAGAGGATCTTGTTTTGCTTGATAACTTTAAGGTAAAACATGTTACAGTCTTGTAAAAGAACGCAGTTTCTCCTGAATCAATCACAGGGATTGCTGAAACATGAAAAAAAACCAGACGTTAATGATCACATATTTTACAGAGCATGGATGTCTGTGTTGATATTAACCATATCAATAAAAATACAGTTTTTAGAAAGATTACATTTTGACTGGCTAGAACCCATTTCTTCATAGGTTACTAAAGAGCAAATTCTACCAGCCCCTGCATTCTAACTTGGTGCAAATGAGTCATTACAACACTGAGGACAGTGAAGGAGAAAATAAATTTCCAACTAAAATGTTGCCTAATTAACCATGAATACTGATAAGTACTAGAAAAAGTAAACCCTGAGTTATTTAGGATTTCTGAAAAGCAAATTATCACTATCTCCTTTGAGGATATCCTGGACTTATGTTGGAACGATATTTCCTTGGGATCTTAAGTTATGTAAAAGGTGCCTTAAAGTGTAGATGGTGTCCATTTTTAGTGCATATATAAAACCAAATACCATAAATAAAGTAAAGATGCAGGTGTTAAGGGTGAGAGGGCAAAACAGCATTCGCATCCCTATGACGGGGTGTACATACCCCACACTAGCCAAGAAAGAATGGGGTTAACCCTATGGGTGGCAGAAGACCCGCCCCTCGAACTGTGCAGGGCATGCTTCAACTGCTGCCTCAGTTTAAAAGGAAGCAGTTCAGCTCATTCTAGGCTGACCACCAAGGAAAGAGGATGCTTGGTAGAGGCTCCCGCCCAGGAGCTGCTTCAGCACTTGACTGCGGGAGCTAGAGATCTCAAGGACCAGAACAGAGACCTGGTGCCTACGGCTGGCCAACCACAGTCAGAATCCCAGGGAGATCGAGCCCCTCAGTGTAGGTGAGACCCTGACAATGTATGGACCCTGGCTTCAGGAGACATGGTAGTAAGTGGCCCAGGGAGGCAATGTGAGTGGTATCTCCCACCTGAGGCAGATCAGCATGTTGCAGCAGGATCCCTGCTGATTAGGTGGTGACCTCTCTTGCCGCTGACAGGGCCCTGGGCCAGGACTCGGTGGAGCAGAGAGGGCCTGGATTCCTCTTCCCCGTCCATGACCCGCACTGCGTGGCGGCCCCTTATTCTATTAGGCCATCCAGCCCTGACTCCTAGGGCAGTCACACTGACTCCAGCCACTGGGTCATGCTGTTCTCAACCTACGGATAGGTGGGTAGACTGTAACTGTGGTAGTATCACAACCTTGACCTGCCTTAAAAGGGGACACGGTGTGCATACCCTGTGACAATCCCCTAGCCATAATCTGATCCTAGATACATGTATTTTATTAAGGTAAACTAATCTTCTCTTCATGATGCTTTAAATGAGAGGGGCATGACAGCAGAAGAGTTGACATCTCTGTTGGAAACCCTGATTTATGAGGTAGAAAAATTTAATTTCAAAAAGCACTAGACTGAAACTTAGTATAAAGTCTATTAGCCCCAATATCAATCTTCCCTCTTTAAATTGGTTAACCTGGGTTTTTTTTTCTTTTTTAAAATCTAGATTGAGGTATCAGAGCTTGGGGTGGAAATTTATTTCATACCTTATTTTTGTTCAAACTCTAGTCAAAATAAGGAGTTGCATTTTTTTTTTAAAAAAAAATCAATGTTGCTTACAGATAGTCCTCAAACGTTGTGGATTAGGCTTTTGTTATATTGAGAAAATATATTTGACATGGCAGAGGGATTTTTCCTTAAAAGGTGAGTTGGCTCATTGCTCTTAAAAGTGAGGGAAAACCAGCATGGGACTGAACAAATCATAGTGTGTGCGTGTACTGTGCATGTTTCCCTCCTCCAGTTCTGCCAACTTACCTCCATTCCAAAATATGGCAACACCTCTACACCAGTCCTGGACCTCAGCTAAGTAGACTCTGAGTCCCACTTAACTGCACAATAGTTTTGTGATGTGCCCAAGCAGCAGCCAGATTCAAACCATGAAACTCATTTTCACTGAGAAGAGTAATCAGGATTTGATCCCTGCAGCCTCCAGAGCTGAACTAACACACTCCACAATCTATATCCTTCAAAACCGAACAGCTATTTCACTGTGAAAATCAGAGACTTCTCTATAAACGTTATGGTCAAAAGTGCCAATGTGATTTAGTGACTGACTAAACCACACTGCAAGTCAGTAGGACTCAGGCTCCCAAGTCATTAAGGTACTTTTGAAAATCCTACCCTACACCCTTTTCCAAACTCCTGTGCTAATGAAAATGCCCATTGAAATGGACAGGTCAGAGGTACCATTTGCTTGATTAAGTATTTGTGTGTCAAATTCATTCCCAGCATAATTCCATTGACTTCAAGGGAGTTAGGTCAGGGATGAACCTGGCCCAAGGTCACCCCCAGACTAGCTCATGATGGATTTCTTAATGGCGCATTCCAGTCATTTTAATGAGTCTCTTGCGACAAGCAGCATTTGTCATGTAATTCTTTGTAAATGAAAGTGAGTCCCTCTACAGACATTTAGCCAAACTAAAAAAGGAAAATGAAATTAATACATATATTAAAGAGATGTTACAGCTGGGACACAGATCAATACAAGAAACATCCTGACTTAAAGGCAGCCATGGTGTATTTAACTTACCTGTTAATGTCAAGTAATGCAGAGCTGAAGTTCTCACTGGATCTTATAAAAAGTAGATGATGTTACATGCCATATGGGTTTCACTGTCTGAATAATGTGGCTGAACATAGAACACAAGGGCAGCATCATCATAAAATGCCACTGCTTATGTTAGTTTGGATCTTAACCTTACCTTTACCTTACTGTTTTGGTTGGTGGTAGTGGGTTGTTTTTTTAAGACTTTCAACTCCTATACAACCTGTTTGCATGGATTTTTCTTTGCAAGGAAACTGTTTTCTCCCACATATTTGAGCATTCACTGAATGTTAACTGTTTCTCTCATTAAAACCAGGCAGAAAGGTAAAAAACTAGGTAAACTGCAACAAATTTTCTGAGCTAGCTATTAAATGAACACCATCAATTTGAAAAATCTCATTGACATCTAAAAATCTTTTACATGTTGTTGCTACAAGTAACACCTAAGAGTGACTAGAATTCGAAGAGATTATTTTCTATTCTTTTCCATTTGTGCATCTGACAGCAGTTTAGTTTGTTTCACGGTTTGTTTGTTTTTAGTCAGTCATCTGCACTTCCTAGACCTGATTTTTTTGCTGCAGGTGAGTTACTTTGCACTATTCTCGTGTAAAAACATATCTTGCCAGCAAAAGATCTCTTCAGCATGAGGAATCCCAACCAGCATAGCTAGCTATGCATGGAGTTCATTGTTGCCTTTTTGCCGAGCTTCAGCTTATGGGGCTTTGCAGTGCATTAGTTTCTCAATGGAGGAGAAATTGGTAACACAGACTCAGGGCATTTTCTCACATAATTTATTTTTAAAATGTATATAAACTCTGTTTATTTTATTGCACAGAGGTAATTCTATTTTGCAGAAACCACAGCAAAGAAACCACAGACCTCATACAACAAAGCAGCTTTTTGGTCAGTGTCTTCATTTGAGACCAGTTAGGCTGTTCAGTTTTTGATCTTCTATTCCCTAGTGTTTTTAGCTTGTCCAACGTAATAACTGTTTTATTTAAGCCAATGCTCTGAGCCTGCCCCTGGTGGAGAGGGATGGGAATGGGAAGAAGGGGTGTGGCTTGAAGGCCTCTGTGCTCTGGTGATCCCAAGAAAGTCTAATGAACCTTGAGACCCATTGGCAGCTGGCATAATTTAGAGCAGTTCTGAGGCTGCTCTAAGATATGTCAGGAAAAAGCAAGTGAAAGCCCAACATCAGGACTGGGGACTAGCAAATGGCCCCTTGTAGCTGCCCTGCACAGAGGTGCACAGAGAAACTAATCCTCTGTTTCACACACCAGCGTGATGTCATCACTGTCATGCACTGATCTTCCCTAGGGCCAGCAACAGATGCATACCAGTAACAGCAGTTGCAGAACTGAAACTGAATTGCCAGGAAGCAAGCAAGTGCTCAGTAAGGGAAGAAGCAGAGGCAAAAGCCTGAGCATGTTTGGTAACGATGCTGTTGGTTTACCCAAAAGGTGCTCTTAAACCTCAGAAGGTGAACAGAAAATCATTTAAAAATTTTAGGCATTTTTAAAAGTAAACATCAGGGTTCAATTAGAAGAATTATTTTTTAAAAAATGGAAAAGACTTCAAGTAGACAGCATCCTTTTAATCTCCATGTAATGGCCTGCCCCGAAATAGTCACTGCTATTAAAAGCTAAATACGAGGGGTCGTTGGAACATTTTCAACCACAATAGAACCTCTGAGTTATGAACACCAGAGTTGCGAACTGACCAGTCAACCTCACCCCTCATTTGAAATCAGAAGTACGCAATCAGGCAGCAGCACAGACAAAAACTTACAGTGTTAAACGTAAACTACTAAAAAATAAAGGGAAAGCAGCATTTTTCTTCTGCACAATAAAGTTTCAGAGCTGTATTAAGTCAATGTTCAGTTGTAAACTTTTGAAAGAACAACCATAACATTTTGTTCAGAGTTACAAATGTTTCAGAGTTACGAACAACCTCCGTTCCCAAGGTGTTCGTAACTCTGAGGTTATACTGTAAATGAAATTTAATTGAAATATGCCATTTTATCAAAGCCAAAATGTTTCACAGGGAAGTATCGGAGGGTTTTTTGGGCGCTCTGTTTACTTGTGATCAGAGAGAGAAAGTGAGAAACTGAATAAAAAAGCTCAGGTTTTGGATCTGAAAAGGGACATTTCAACTCAATTCCATTTTGTGAAAATCTTTCAAAGGTCTTGTTTTCATTCCAGTGAGGAACAAAACAAAATTTGAAATCTCAAAACCTGCTGGAATTGTTGTCTCCCATGTAGCTCTACTAAATACATTAAATAGCTTTCAAAAATACCTTCTGTGGTGAGTGGGGAGGAAAGGGGAAGTAATGATTTTTTGGGGGGTGGGTGGGAGGGAGAAATGAAATACATTAGAACCCTGATCCTGCAAACACCTATGCATGTGAGTAACTGTATTCATGTGAACAGTGGGGCAGGGGCTACTTACAGGCATAGGTGTTTGCAGGATCAGAGCTTACGTGATGTTGTTTCTTCACCCCAGACATTTCTAGATTATTAAAACTTGGTACATGAGCCAGGTTGGCGTGATGGTGCCTGGGAATTCTGTTTATCTGACAATACATTTTATAAAACAATTTTAAGAAGAATGTTTAAACCAGTGGATACGCACCCAAAGACAGGTAGATTTAAATTGAGAACAAGAAGTATCATATAAAATTTCACTAACCTTTGTCTCTAGTATGGCTCAACAGCACGTTTGTTATTTCCAATGAATAGATAATACCCTACCAAAGCACACAACCATACCAATTTCCTCTACAGGAAACAATTCCTTGTGGAAATGTAATGACCTCATTTAAGTATGTGAAGCTCTCCTTAAAGAGTTCAGTATTTTCTCTTGGGTGTATTTCCTTCCAGAAGTGGCTGCTACTGGGAATATTATACATCCTACTTGCCCCTTCAAAGAGACCACTAATCTTATGAAAGAGAGAGAACTTCACTAAAAAACGCAATGCACCTCATTCTCCTCTGCCTTGCATCTTGTGTAGCCCTTAGCAAAGTGAGTGCAAAGTGGATAGAAAATGTTACTATTCTGATTGGGTAGCATTTTATGCCCGTATTTCGTAAGTGCAAGGCAAAGGAGAGTCAGACCCATTATAACAGTTTTTCTGCATCCACAAAATAGAGATGAGAATATTTACCTACGCCATGGAAGTACTGTAATGACTAATTACCAGATATGTCTACATTGCTTTGAATATGTAAAGCATTATATATATTAGAACTAAGGGTGAAATCCTGGCCCCACTGAAGTTAATGGGAGTTTTGCCATTGACTTCACTGGGACCAGGATTTTACCCCGTTTTACTTATCACCTTTGAAGTGTTCTGGACAACTACCGACAATCTGTTCATTGAGCACAATTTATTAGGCAGAAATAGAAATATACCTGTCTTTGAGCTCATGTTTTTAGACTTGGACTTAAGGTCTTGAAGTAGGGGAATAATAATGGAGGCATAGCAGATAAAATAAACAGCTGCTGTAGCTGCAGTGGATAGAAATACATTCTGGGATACTTCAGAGTAATATTTTACAACTACTTCAGTGGGAGATTGTAGTAGTAGTTCCTCATTTCAATGAGATATACCAGCTGGCCAATAGGCTTACAAACATGGGCCCATATCTAGCAGAAGTAGCCACGCAGGTAGGCCCTTATATCCACTTGGTTTCCCAATGACTTCAGTAGGATTCATTATTTGACTTCAGTGGCACTCTCCATGTGGGCAGATTCCTTTACAGGATCAGGGCCCACTAGCTGCATATGGGGTAGGACCAACGCTTTGTTCACAATTTACCTCACTGTACTTCAGCCAAACACCTGAGGTGCTCAGTACACCATTTAAGTCAATAGGAGGTGCTCAGCATCTCTCAGGATCTGGCCCTATCAAGAACGACCAGCCACATGGGTTCTCTCTCCTTATACATTGTTAGGATGTGAAAAGAATGATAAAACATCCAAGAGACATGGATGAGCTGACATTTCTACATATTATGTGCTAGATTTTCAAACACCACATTTTAAGAGACACATTCTGCCCTCAATTTTGTGTGCTACTATACTGCTGAAACACTCACTCCTCGGAAAGAGTTCAAAACCTAACCATTTGCCAGTAAACACTTTCTCTTTTGTCCTATACATAGGAGAAAAACATATGAGGTTGTAGACTAGGCAGATTTGGCAACCCTGTAATACTATATTTACTTGGACCATGAGATCTAAATTGAATTTGGAGCTCTGTCCAAGAATAAATTCTTTGTCATCTGAACAATAAGTGCCAGGGGATCATACAGGGTTAATAGTTAAGCTAGAATAAATTTTAATCATAGTCTTTATTTCTACTGTTTCAGCCAAACTCCCTCAGCGACTAGAACTGGTTTGTTAGGCTCAGATTGTGCCATTTAGGCACTGGCTGGAGATGACAGCAGTTCTCTACCACCCAATGCAGAACTCTGGGAGAGACTGTGCTTCAGAAGGTACAGTCCCACCCCCAGCTCTCCAGTACACAAAGGGTAGCATCTATGTTGCAGTCAAGGCTGGATTTACACTTTACGTACCCGTAGGTACGGCATCTTCAGCGTCCCCTCTGCCTACAGCTGACCTTCGTATTTTCTGTAAAAAAATGACACTTTTTAACCCACCTAACTTTTAGGAACCCCCAGATCACCGATGCCCCTAGGCACACGCCTAATTGGAAATCCGGCCCTGGCTGCAGTGTCTCAGTGAATGGCATAGGCCCCACTTCCCAGTGCATCTGCCTAGCACCTGAAGGTCCTCTCAGCACACTCTGAGGTGATCTTGACCCCCAAAGTTACCAGCCAGGAGCACTGCCTCGAAAGCAAGGACTCCTATTGTGCTTGTCCCTTGAGCAGGATAGAGAGGGATGGTGGTGAGGAACGCTCCTTGTGCCCATCCTACCTTCTGCTCTCCCATGTTAAGGCCAGACAAAACAGTCACCTTAGTCTTTGTTAAACACATCACTTTATATTTAAGCTATTTATTTGCATACTTACAGATTTATTTTGAATGAGAGAAAACATCAAGTATCACTGCAATAAGTGGCTGTGAGAATGCCCCAGAAAAACAAACACGGAATATACTTTGATGGCCCCACTCATTGCCTTTGCTTCTCTGTATACAACACACTACCTCCATTTACCACCACAGGCCACATGAGAATGTAAAAACCATTTCTCTTTATATTTCTTCTAAAAAGATTAGTTTTCCTCACCCTTCTTCCTCCACCATGGTCCTTCCTGGATAGAATATGACAGTTCCTTAAACTCAATGTTCACAGCTGGTCTTCGGGGTAGGTAGGAGAAACGATGGGCTTCTGTTAGAGTGTTGTCCACCTTTTTTAAGTGTCCATTCAACAACCGAGCATCTTGGTTATCTGTGCCACTTGAGACCACCTCATCCACTGAAACACACACTGACTTTGGCTCAGCCATAGCAGAAGAAGAACTGCTGACGTTCTAGAAAATAGGAATAGGAAACAAGAAAACTTTTCAGAAACTCTTATTGGCAACAAATTTAATCAAACTTCTTCATAGGTTCTAATAATTCTTAAAAATATATTAATCCAGAACACTAGTATTGAAAGGTGAAAGGGAACGATTCAGTGGTTTGAGTCCTGTGTATAGGCAGGTACATAAGGGAGGAGGGGGCAGCAGTGAAAAAGGGCCGTTTCCCAAAATTTAGCAAGCACGTATGCTGCCATCCAAAGCATGCACGAGACTGTTCCACTAGTACCAGTCACTTTTTTTTCCTTCTTGAAGACTTCACATTCAATGTAGCAAACACATGATCCATAATACTGGAGGTAAAAGCTCAGATTACCAAATTTCCTGGCGGAGAGGGGAGAAAGTGTTTTATGCATGCTCATAAGTAACTAAACTGGTCAGGAATCCAGCAATGCCTACCAAATTTATTTGACAATAATGACATGTAATATGAACAGGATAATGTGAAAGAGGATCTAACAGAACCCTAGGCACCAAAAAAATAGTCCCACTGGCAGCCTCACAGATCAGCACCTCCCTCTCCTCCCATCCCCAGCACCTTCCGCTCACCAGCGGCCTCATTGATCAGCACCTCCCCTTCGCCCAGTGTCTCCCGCCTGCCGTGATCAGCTGTTTGGCCGCATGCAGGAGGTGCTGGGGAGGGAGAGAAAGGAGTGGGAGCAGGAAGAGGTGGGGGAGGGGGTGGAACAGAGTGGAAAGAGGCAAGTCAGGGGTGGGGGCTTGGGAGAAGGGATGGAGTGGGGGCGAAGCAAGGGCAAGCAGAGGCAGGGCGGGAGTCGAGCACCCCCCGGGGAACAAAGGAAGTCGGCCCCTATGAGCAGAACTAAATTTGTTAACCTGAAGAACCTATGATGAAAGGTTTAAAAAACTGGGCATGATTGTTTAGTCTCGAGAAAAGAAGACTGAAGGGGAACCTAATAAGTTCCGTGAGGGGATTTCCACGAACAGGTTGGACAGAGATGGTCTAAGAGGTTTACTTGGTCCTGTCTCCGAGCAGGGGGCTAGATCTGATGACTTCTCAAGATCTCTTCCAGCCCTAGATTTCTATAATTCTATCTTGCAGGGACTACTTGCTGTAAGCAAGGGCCATTCTTTGAGTAAGGATTTGCAGAATTGTAACCTACAGTGAAGTAAGTGGCCAAACGCCCCAATCCCCAGCCCCACTCCAGAGCCTGAACCCCCTCCCACACCCCAACCCCCTGCCCCAGCCAGCCATGAGCTCCCCAAACCCAGAGCTCTTCCTGCACCCCAACCCTCTGCCCCAGCCCTGAGCCCCTCCCACACTCCAAACCCCTCATCCCCAACTCCATTAGGTCACAGGCATCAATAATTTTCTTCAACTGGGTCGCCAGAAAGAAGTTTGAAAACCACTGTTTTAAACTGATGTATGTTTCAATTAATGTGTTTTGGGGTAACAGACATAAAGACTCTGCCTGCACCTTCAACCAATTTTTTATGGTTTCATTTTCCAGTTTCTCTGTTGAGGTTTTTAATTGCTTCTGTTTCACAACAGGCAAAACAATAAACACATTTCCATTTAATGCAGTAAAACTGACCTACATCTCTCACACTGTGAAATGCCTCCATCTTCTACCAACCAACTACTCTCCAAATATCTCCCTTTTGTGAAATTCAACCGGAGGTACACAAAACCCATTAGATAATGAGCTAGTGAGCTTGTATGTTTCTCAGTAAATTTGTTTTGAAATCATAGGATGCAGTTGTGCAGGATAGAGCATGCTCAGAAGACTGGCTAAGCCCCCCCTTTTTATGAGCTCAAGGCAAGAGGTAACTATCGGTCAAACCCTGCTGTGTGTCCCTGACTTCAAATCCGTGATGCTATAAATGAAAAACCACTGCATCCTGCCTACTTCTAGCCAGCCTGTACCCTGTGAAATGGCAATAACTATGCCCCAAGAACAACCCCCAGAACTTGAGATAAATTCTTTACATGAATTATTTACACAATCAAAGACCACAGTTAACCAGCCACTCCAGTTGCTTAGAAAGCACAGACAATTAAATGACCAAGCCATAGCATTCGTTTATGTCTGCATAAAAATCAGAGGTCCTCCTCTAGATCCACTCTCTCACGGCACACAGACAAAACGGTTTCAGAGCTACTGACCCATCGCGGCCAGGCTCACAGACAAGGAAGGCATCACAGCAACGCTTACTACACACAGGAAGCCATCGACCTGGGTTTTTTGCTGGCCTGGGACACTTTTGGAGAAGTCCGATGGCCACCCTCACTCCCTCCCTCCCCAAGGCACGCAACGTTGACCCCAGCCCTAGGAACACCTGCTGGAATGCACCGCTGGAACTCACCGCCTGGGGATCATCCTGGCTCACCGCGCCGCTTGGGGGGGGGGGCGCTGCCCTCTCCCCCTGGGCTGCCCAGGAGCAACCGGGCGGCGTGAGTCAGTGGGGGCGGTTTCCTCTCTGTCAGCGTGTCTGTTTTGAAATACGGGCCGGCTGGAGGGGCGAGCAGCGGGGCCCCAGATGGGAAGCTCACCCCGCAGCTCCGACCCCGCCGGTGGGAGGAAGGCTCTGCAGGGCCAGGGCGCGGCTGGGGAGCTGTGCTCCCCCGGGATCTCTCAGCCTGACTCCCCGCATCCCACCGACTCCCCGCGCGGTGCCAGCCCCGGGCACACCAGCAGAGCCGCCCTGCACCGGGGAACGCCGCCCCGGGCTGCGGCCCCGCTCGGACCGGGACCGGGGCCGGGGCCACGCAGCAGGGCGCATCTCCTTACCAAAGCGGTGCCCACCGAGAGCGCTGCCATCAGCCAGGCCATGTGCCCCGGAGACGGGCGGGGGCGCGCGGGGCTCCAGCGGCAGCGGGACAAGGCAGCGCGAGCCGGAATCGCGCTGCTCGCACGGGCTGCGCCGCCTCAGCCCCACGCCGGCAGCTAGCCCCGCCCCCTCCCCCCGGATTGGCTGAGCAGGGGCAGGGGGCGGGGCTGGCCTCTTGCAGGGCAACGTGCTCTTGTTTTCCTGCCTCTGCGCCCCCGCCCCCCGCGCGCTTCACAGCTCCTCCTCCGCCCCCCCCAGCCTGGTCCCTGCCTGCTCTGGCTCCAGCGCTGCCTGCGTGCAGGGCAGGGAGTGGGGGCCAGTGCCGTGTGAGGGGTGCCCCCCAGCAGCATTGCACCCTCCAGGTGCAGCGCTAGTGGGACGCACAGAGGAAGCTTTCCACGCCCCTCTGCTCCTTCACCCTGGAGTTGATGGGCAATGTCTGGGCAGCAAAGAAAAGACAGTTCCTTGCCTCCTGGCTTCGTATTGCTGCTACGGGCAAAGTGTATTAATAAAAGAAAGCTTAGCAGGTGCAGAGCTTTGTACTGTAACAGCGCTGGAGATCATATTATTGTGTCGTGCATAGGTGTTGGAACTAGGGGTGCTGCAGCCCCTCCCCGGCTTAAAGTGGTTTCCATTATATACAGGGTTTACAGTTTGATTCAATGGCTCTCAGCAGCACCCGCACTGTACAAATTGTTCCAGCACCCTTGATGCCATAGGGTATGGATATATTATCAGTGATTACTGATGATAAATTATAAAGCTCTACCATGTCTTAGTACATCAGCACAAGATGCAGAGGAGCCAAGAATTGAAATATTGATTAATCCTGGCGTCACCCCTGTAAAGTAAGGAAGTAAGTTTGTCGTGGGGGTGGGGGCAGGAGACCACATAGTCTGAGGCAGGGTTGGAATCTGTGAGTAATTTCATGTGTGGGTGCTGTTGCTGAGCAGACTATCATGATGTGCCACAAATGCAGCTGGAAAGGTTCTGTCACCAATGCCAAGGATTCTAAGTGCTGCTGAAGTCACTGTAGGGTTCTTTTTTCCTTGTTTGTTTTTTCTCAAGACGGAGAAGAAAATGCACCCACTCAAGGTGCAGTATAGATGGCTACACTGGAGGATTGTGGGCTCAAAGCAAGTCTAGTGATAGTGTCAAGCAGTAATGTGAGAGCCTGTGCATCATTTTGTGTGTGGACGTGAGATGTGTTATATGCAAGTAGGGGTTGTGGTCGTAAATGGCAGTTAGCACTCCAAATTTCCTCTGCTGTAGTCAAGACCATAGGGAGATGTGATCTGAGAGTAGGATGGAGCGCCAAAAACTCCTGAGTTTCAGTCCCAGCTCTGTCACTTATTTGTTATGCCTTGAGTAAGTTCCTAAGATTTCTTTGGCTTTTGCAGAACTGAGGATCTGGCCCAAAGCCTGGTCCAGGTAATAACCACATACTTAGTGGGCCTTGTTCTCATTTGTCCTAAGGACCATGTACATGTCTTTGGAAATGTGAGGAGGTCTTAGAGTAGGCATAAAATACTGCCAGAATGGCATAAAGTGGCCAGTTTCAATGAGAATCAGGCCCCAAATGTCTACAAAGCATTTGATAATCAAGTTTATAAACTGTTTGAACTCTTCTATCAGGGAGTCTGTCATACTACTGTACTTACCCTGTCTATAATGTTGTACAGACATAAAAGTAATCTTCACAGTGCTCTTGGGTGGTAGGTAAGCATTATATCCCTCTTTTAACAATGGGGAAACTGAGATGGAGAGGTGAAGTTTTACCTCAGGCAGTGGCAGAACTGGGACTAGAACATCTGAGCTTCCAGCACTCAAGCTTGTATTCTGTTTTATAGACATTGCTGGGTCTGTTTGCAGCACAAATATTGAAAAAGAAAATGTTTGCCTACTGTGGAGTACCAACTAAACTGTTCACGTATCAAAAAGTGTTAACTACAAACCTGAACCATGTTGGGAAAATGATATCAAAATTGATTCTTCCCTACTGTTCAAAATCAGCTGTCAAGCACTGGTCTGGTTATGTTAAAAGGTTTTAGCTAGCTTGGTTTTGTGAACCATTGTTGACAGAACTTAATATTTGTGTAGACTAGATGTCTCACTTCTCCTTAAAATGTTTGCTTTTGAGATAGCCTTCCCTCCTTCCTTTCAAAATCTGAAAAGCATTGTGTTGTGTGTCAGTTTCTGCTGTACAGTATATGTTTAAGAGTTATGTGGTCAGATGGCCTCCTTAAGTAAGCCAGCTGTAAGGTAAAACAGATGGGGGAACAGAGTAGAGATATTACTGAAGAAGGCATGTAGCAGCTAGTAGTTTGAGATATGTGCAATACCCATCCAACCAATGCCTATTCCTTCCCCTAATTCTCACCTTTTTGGAGTCTAAATGTGGAGCAAAACCCCAAAATGAAGGACACAAGAAAATAACTAGCCTGGAAAGTTAAATTCATGGTGCTGAAATCTCTGATATAAGCAACAGTCTCAACTCAGTCTGTAAGTAATTTATCAAAGTAAGGGCTGGACTGTGCCTTTTAGGGAACTGGCTTACACTGGAAGCTGTGCAGAACTGCTTTGCCCCAGTAGGAGCTCCAGGAGCTCCCAGTGCCACTCTACCTGGCTAGGATGGGTCATAATTAACACAGATAAGATAAAACAGCAGAATCAAGCTTTAAAATGAAGGACCTCCCTTGTAAAATGGGACAGTTGGGAGGTATGCTCTTCCCATTGCCCATATTCCCTGTCATCTTGTGTGTCAGGAATGTTGTCATTTATATGATGTGTGACATAACAAGGGCAAAAATACCCAAATGTTGTGCAAGAGATATCTTTAAACAATTAATGGCTGGATTCTGACATCTTTACTCAGGCAACACTCCTGTTAACTTCCACAGGAATTTTGCCTGAGCAGGGAGTGCAGGATCTATTTTCCCACGCAGCCACTGATATATCAGTATCCCACATAGCCACTGATATATCAGTATCTAACTCAACCTCTTGTAAAGCACTTTGCTGTGAAAGATCCTGTGTGAAACCAAATTCTAGCTGATTGGTATCTCAGAGAAAAAATGACATTACATAACTTGGAAGAGTATGTTACCTAAAAATAGCAAAGTGCCCTGGGTTCTCTCACATTCCTTCATTAACTCTTCCATTAACTGCACAGGTGGTCCCCAAATCCCTGCACAGACTGAGATAAAGACCACAAGCCGAGGAAGAAGAAAAATTAAGATATGGAAGGGTTTTAAAAAACCAGGACAAAAAAACTTCAAAGGCAGGTGAGTACTAGCAGTCAGGAACAAAAATCCTGAATCCAAAAATAGAACAGAACAGGAGAAGAACTACTAACAGCTTCCAGTTGCTACTGCATAAGACCCACAGAACAGTAGACAGAAACAACACATGAAGGATAAAGATGTATCGTACTGATGAAGGAAGCAAGAATGGGAGAAAACAGACAAGGGGCAGGGCAAGGGAGAAGCTTAAGACAGGAGGGAGAGAGATGCAATGTTAAGGAAGAAGGAAGAGTGTGGCTTAGGATTTGAAGGTTGTGAGGTACAGGGGAGAAAGAGAAAATGAGGAAAGAAAAAGGCATTACATTAAAAAAGTGGGAGGAGCAATACACATGTTAAAACGGTGCAGAGAAGAGGCTGAGAGAGTACTTAGGTCATAGTACATATGAGCTGCTGAGTACCCCCAATTCTCAACAAATGGTTCTTAATAGATGGATTGAAAAAAGGGAAAAGGCATGGAAAAGCAAAGGAGAATTTAAAAACCCTCACAATCTCACTGAAAGAAGAAAGAAAAAAATGTGATCATAACTAAAGTATCACTGTGCTTCCTATACGAGCCCAGACATGAAAACACTTAAAAAATGTTTTTCCTGCACTTTTCTTTCAGGTAACAAATATGCAGCTCGCTACAAATGAAAGCCCAATGAGAAGTGGAAAGGCAGTTTTCAGCCACAGACTCACATCAGGATAATTTCCCCACCCAAAATTTATGCCTCTTATCTGGCTCCCAGAAACACATCTTACCATCATCACCTCCCCTTGAATTTCTCAGGGCATGTAATGAACCCATATAAGCAGACTAATAAAACTTCCATGAGGGAGTGGAGATTGTTGTGCTCCTCTCTTACAAGGGCCAAGAACTACAGCTGGTCAGGAGCTTGCTGACTAAACATTTTTGCATCAGAACATGCTGATTTGTCAAAAATGAAACCATTCAGGGAAAAGGTCAGTTTCGATGAATCTCGTGATTTAACATTTGCTAAAGGAAAAGTTCTAGTTTCCAGTTTGAAATTACTTTTTGTTTCAAAATTTTAGTTCATTTAGATTTTGGAAAAGATCAAAAAAAATTTAACTCAAAATTGAAACAAAAACTTTTGAAATGATTGAAATAAAATATTTCAAAATTATTTAAATGAAACCTTTTGATAGACCCAATCCAAAAACAATTTCAGATTACCTGTTTGCAACAGTTTTCATGATTTCAACTTTTCATCCCAATTTGGGACAGGGAAAAAGATTCAAAATCTTGAAAACTCTCACAGAATGGAAAACCATTTCCCACCCAGCTCATCCTTTTTCTTACCTTTGTTCAGTGTTCCTTCCTGCAACGTCCATTGTCAGGCCAGCCCTGGTAGCTAGAGCAAGAAGTTGACTTGTATGACTACATGGCCATTAGCCATTATGGCAGGCTTCAGCTACAAAACAAAGACAATATTTAAACACGTATACCTTCCCTCACACTTCCAAGTTTTGTGTAGCACATAGAGGCTTCCATGACTGGATGCCTGTTGTTCCATCTGGTGGCTGAATGAGGCTCAGAGATCTGGACCCCCTCTGGCCACCTAAACATATAAAATAAACTTCTAAAAGAGGACGTGTAACTTTATGATGAATCTGAGTTAGGGCTGGTGTTCCTTGTGCCCCTTTTCCCCCAACCCTATTCTTACCTTGCTTTCATCCAGTCCTGGAATTACTAACCTTTGGCATCTATGATAGCTGCCCAGGAGGAAGCTGATTAATATAATTACAATTCTCATCCACTACAGGCTTCAAATACAACCAACTTGTTTTAACACTCATTGAATTACACCTCTCTCAGAATAGTTAAAATAAAACATGCCATCTCTCCCCACTGGCCCTTGCTTACACCCAGAGTAGACTTTCCATACAGTTGTCAATTGTAGTAGATCTTCTTGAAGAATTTGAGTCATTGTTGAACTATGTAAACAATCTTTTTTTTTACATATAGGTACACTCTACTCTACACAGTATATGTTCCTGTTCAGGGGCGGCTTTAGGCCTATTCCACCAATTCCCCCGAATCGGGCCCCGTGCCTAAGGGGGCTCCGCGCCCAGCGAGAATCCCTTCCCTGGCTAGAGGCACCTTTTTAATTTTTACTCACCTGGCGGCACTCCAGGTCTTCAGCGGCAATTTGGCGGCAGGTCCTTCGCTCGCTCCGGGTCTTCAGCAGCGGGTTCTTCAGGCCTGCTGCAGACCCAGAGCGAGCGAAGGACCCGCCGCCGAAGTGCCGCCGAAGACTCGGAGCACCACCCAGTGAGTACAAGCCCCACGTGTTTTTTTTTACATTTTTGTTTGTTTGTTTGTTTTTGTCATCCCTGCTGGGGCCCCATTGAAACTGTTCAAATTGGACCCCACACTTAAAGCCGGCCCTGTTCCTGTTCCACCCTTTGTTCTTCAGCTAACATATTGATTTGTGGTAATACAAGAACTATCCAATTTATCTTTGATTTTTCAAGTATTTTTAGGTACCCTACTCCCTTCTTATAAGCAGGGCCGCCGGAGCGTGGGTGAAAGGGGCAGTTTGCTCTGGGCATTGAGACCTGGCACACACCTGAGTGGTGCTGCAGCCAAGCATGCCAGGTTGCACAGCCACTGGCTCATGATCCAGGAGCAGCCAAACCTGAGTGGTGCTACCACCCTGTCGTAACACCCAGAGTGGGGAGCCGGGTCCAGCCCTGTGGGATAGGAGACTGCTGCTATGGGTGGAGTGCAAGGCAGATTCATTCCCCAAATCTCCACCTCTTCTCTGGGTTTTTGCCCTGGACCCCCCTGGGCAGCCTTATAAGCAGATTCCAGGACAAAAAAGAAACAAGAAAACAGGATCTTATTCCTTATCAGTATCAGTTTGACTAAGTTGACAGCACTCTCACTTTTATCCCACTCCAGCAGTTAGGTTTGTAGCCAGTATAATGAATTGGATGAGATCTTAAACCATCTTTGATGGCTGTCAAAGTGGAAGTTAAAAATCTATCAGTCTATACTTGTATGGTCCTTGTCACTGTAATATCTGATTCCAACACACATTTGAAAATAGCAGAGGAAAAATCCTGGGAAAAAAGTGTTGGAAAGGTCATTGAATAACATAATGAATGAGACCATTGCCATGTAAGCTGCAGGATAAAGTAGGAAACATTTCTTCCTCAAAACTAAGACATCAGCATGTGATTTTTGCAACTTGCGAATGGAATAAGTCATCATATTACTTTTAAAGGACACCTGCACATTTTTTTTACTAAATTTTCTCAGCTGCAGCAATCCATGCTGCATTCTCCCATAGTCAAGATGAGAAATCCCCAACCTACATATGTCAGCCCCATGCTGCAGTCAATCCTAATGACTAATATCAGCATAGCACATCTTAGGTTATAGTGCAGTGGGGACAAGTCATTAGCGTGCGCCTGAGCAATGGGAGAACAAATAAAGACACAAATGGGGGATTAAACCACGAATGATCTAAAAATTCTTTTAGCCTAACTGCTGGGGATTTTCAGCACATATTGCTAGGTCTGAGGGAATTTTCTGCAGTTTGTAGGACACCTTTTTGGAGGAGTCATTTTGCTAATCTGTCTTCACAGAATGAAATAAAACAACAATAACCCAATTTCCCCCCCCCCCCCCCATGCAAGTAGGATACCACTGAAGTTCAGGTAAGTGAGAGGCAAAAAACAGCCAGAGGTAGCCCTGCATTGTGGTAATAATGCTCTTATCACAGAATGAAATAAATGAGAGCACATTATATTGTCCATTCCTTTAATGGTGCTGGATTGCTTTCTAAAGTCAAGATGTGGATTATAGCTGTATTATCATGCTTCCTGGTTAGCTGTAAACTCTCATCCTATTGGGCCCGTATCTAATAACATTCCTAATGCACGCAGATATCCAGCAGAACCATGCAGTTTGTGGTATGTTACTGCTTACCTGTTATGTATATAGGGACAGATTCTGATACCTTTACTCGTGTTGAGTAGCACATTATTCCATATGTGGTCCTACTGACATCAGCAAAAACTACTCATGGAGTTAGCATCCATTAGAAGGAGTAAGGGAATCAGAATCTGATCCTTAAATGCTAATCAAGATTTAAAATGTAATGAACAATATTCAAGCTCTGTCGTTTGATATTCAAGAGCAGTCCAGTTCATTGGGAGCCTTATTCTAGGCTGTTATCCATTTCCTCATAATGGGGGAATACTACTATATATAAAGTGACTTCAATGACAGTCAAGGAAACTGAAACGTAGAGCATCAGACTTTGTAATTAACAGAGAGCTAATGTTTAATTACTTTTTTGATTTACACAGGATCTTTTTGGTCAGATAATTCAGCAGTGCTCATGAAATCCTATCTTTTTAAACATGAATTCTCTTTATCTGCTGATTCAGTAATTCCAACGTAAAATTGCCATAATCAACTGCAATAATAATAGCTAATCCAAACATTTGTAGAAGACTCTAAAAACTAAAGTGAAATCAGATTAAGATTTTTAATGTACTATGTGTAAGGACCTTTGTATAAAATTAACCTTTTCATTTCAAGAATAGAATGATGCTTATTAGTGAAGTGAGTTGAATAAAATTAAGAGGGCACAGCTGTTGATTTGAAATGACAAATAGACCAATGACTCAACAAATAGCACGCTCCCCTCTGAGTCAGGATTGAACCAATGCCCTAACATTAGCAATAGGGGGCACTATGTTTTTGGAGTTAATTCCAGTACTTTGGCTATATTCCCACATCATAGTTTTTACTTTTATAACATGCGTTCTATCCCATCCCATGTTAAAAGAACATGTATCTGGGGAATATAATTTCTCAGCGACAAAAGAAAAAAAAATCACTCTTCTCCATTGGAAGAGTCCTGGAATTCCTGGAGATGACAAAGTTTTGTTGCATTTTCACAATGATATTCAGTAGGATACAAAAAAGAATCAATGAAGTCTGTGGGAACCAAGTCAATGCGAGATGCAGGTGCTCAGCATCTCTCAGAATCAGTGAATCAAGCCCTTAAAGAGCGAGTCTTGTTTGTATGCTAGCTTCATACTGCACCACCCCAGAACATTTATCTGAAAACACAAAGGAGAGCAGTGGGGAGAGTGGAGGGAACATGATATGGGGAAATATCTATCAATCTCTCTTTCTTTAAAATGTTTTTAATAGGTGGACTTAGAGCCACATTTTCAATGGTATTTCACAGCTAAAAATGCAGGTAGGTGCCTGCAGGGATTTTCAAAGGCACTTAGGGTATGTTTACACTGCAGCTAGGAGGTGTCATTCCCAGTTAAGGTAGATAGCCTCATGCAAGCTCTGCTTCAGCTAGAGCACTAAAAATAGTAGCATGGATGTTACTGGTGGCAGCTCAGGCTAGGTGTCCAAGTCCAAACCCACCCAATCCCCTGAGCTCAGGTGTCTAGCCTGAACCATTGCCACTGCAGCAACATCTACACCGCTACTTTGAGCGTGCTAGCTCAAGCTGAGCTAGCATGAGTCTCTCTACCCAGGCTGGGAATCAGACCTCCCATTGCTGTGTAGACATACCCTTGGGGTCTAACTCTCTTTGGTTTCAGTGAAAGTTAGGTACCTAGGCACTTTTATAAATCCCACAAGACACCTATCTACATCTTTCGGCACCTAAACACCTTTACAAATCAGGGCCTCAGTGTTTGCGAACTATTCTGAACAGACAGACCTAGGGTGCGGAGTCTGTTATCTTTCTCCATAGTAGAGTTACAACATGGACAACAGCAGTGCAAATGTCCCCAAGCAGCCCCTCCAGAGGGTCTCCACCTCCATATGGAGGTGCCATCTGAGAATGTGCTGCAATTGTTCGTTTTCCTTTCCCCTTGAAACCTTCTCCTCTCTGCCAAGACTGCGAACAAGGCTGTCTTCTTGTCTCCAGTTGAGGTGGAGCTTTTTGTCATATGGAGGCGTGTCTCACAGAAACTGAACTAAGGTCACCCACTCATATTAACCTCTTTTTTTCGAGTGCAGATTGTAAATGTATCTTTGGCATGGGTAACTATGTCATTCAGAGAACAGTTTTCTTCACATGGGGTAAAATCCACTGATGTGGAAAAAGTCAGTACATGACCCAGGCACTGATTAAGTCCTATTTTGAGAGCTGAAGTGGTGCTTAGGCATTGTGGTGAATTTTATCCATGTGGAGCAAGTTTCCAAATTTCGCAGTCACTGAGATTTATTTTCGACGATGCTTATTACTTTTGTAAACCACTTGGTTGTAATCTAAATACACCTCTACCCCAATATAACACTGTCCTCGGGAGCCAAAAAATCTTACTGTGTTACAGGTGAAACCACGTTGTATCGAACTTGCTTTGATCCACCGGAGCGCAGCCCCGCATCCTCCGGAGCGCTTCTTTACTGTGTTATATCCGAATTTGTGTTATATCAAGTCGCGTTATAGCGGGGTAGAGGTGTATTTCTCCTTGTGGGCTGAAATGGATAGAGACAGCAGCACCTAGTGGAAACATCAGGAATGTACTGCATTCTCCATCTACCCTGGGCCATTTATGAGCTGAATAGTTTTCCTTTCTGTATCTAATCAGGATGCTAAAAAAGATTTCCAGAACTTCAGTGTAGTGACTGATAAATTGACCCAGTCTCAGTAGATTAAAGCCTTCTTTCACAACATTGGTAGTTTGAAAAAAAAGGGAAATTTATATTAATGTGCTATAAACAGTAACTTTGAAAAGCAGATTTTTCAAAAGGACTGTCAAAAAGATTTTTACAATATTTGCTTGCTGCGTGTGCATAATATAGAATCACAGTCACACCAACTGTCACAACAATGACTCCAGCCAAGCTAGAAAATTAGCACTCCTGTACTGATCAACACAGAATCAAACTTGATGGGGAATCTGAAATATGGCCCCCCACAGTACCAAAAATGAATGTTTGTATTTCTATTGTATTTTCAGCTGCATTGTCCCTATGATACTAAGGAAGAAACGCAGCTTACAACGATCGAATGCGCTACATTGGTATGGCTGATGATAGCTAAAAGGGTAGGTATTGATTTGTTTACCCAGAAATTTGTCATGGCCTAAGATAACCCAGCTTTCAGGAATACAGCAAAAGTGGTATATATTTGCTTAGATCCACAAGGGTTTATTTTTATGGATCAATTATTTCAGTGTTATTACTTTTTTAAAAGTAGCTCTTTTTTAAAAAAGATGTTCTTTAATATAAAGAACAATAACCATTAGAGTTAAATCTTACCCCTAGTATAGCAAGGCCACATGATGGGGAAGAACAGGGATACTGGCACATACATCCTTTACAACAGGGCTGGAGGGACTGGCTGCTTGATCTTTCCAGAATTTGTTGTTCCTGTTTTCTCCAATAGTGGAGCAAATGGCTCCTTGACTCACTGGAAGCTCAATCTTGGCATTGGGAAGATGCTCAGTCCCTTCATCCAGCAGATCTTGGTGTCTTGCTGTGCCATCCTAGGGATATGCTCTATGATCTGCACACTCCATGACCTATGATCTACAGTGAGGGCACTCTCCTGGGAGGTGGGGAAGGGGGTCCACCCAGATTTCAGTCCCTGCTCCAATGAATATTTAATTATTTATACGGAGCATAACAGTTTCAATAGGAGAGACTGAGAGAGACCCACCATAGAATACCCAATGATTTGGTAGCTAAGGCACCTGGGAGGGCAGAGACGTATTCAAATCCATGTTCCAAAGTGGGGATTCAAACCTGCATCTCCCACGAGTGCCCTAATCACTGAGTTACTGGATATAAGACCACCACCAGTATTACTTCTTTTGCGACAGGTGGCAAAAACCCTGTGAGTCGCTAGCCCAAAAAAATCAAAATGTTTCATTGTGATACTGTTAAAACAGTTTGTTTTGACAGTTCCATTTTTTTTTATTTTGACTTAAACAATTCACCAAAATTGACATAAATATGCAAAATATTTCATTTGAGCTGAATCTGCATTGTTTGACGGTAAAAAGTTCTCTCTGACAAATTTTGTCCAGCTCTAATGTAGAGCCAGCTCAGCACAGAAGGGCAGTGTATTCCAAGATCTCAGGGACCAGGGGTCTGATCCAGTATGGCAAATCCTACATTCCTACCTAGTTATTACTATAGGCCTAGATCCTCAAAGATATTTAGGCACCTCACTCTGATTGATTTCAATAGGAGCAAGGCACCTAAATAGGCACCTAAATATCTGGAGCCTAAATATTTTACGAGGTAATAACAGGAATCTGCCTAATATTAACAAAGGTCAGGAAAAATATTTTGTTATGGGAAAACTTAGGGGCCAGAAAGTTAATATTGCAAAAAAGAGGAAACATCAAGACCTCTTAAGCATTACAGAATGGTATATTGGTGTGACAGAGTTGGTGAATCTTGAAAGGGTGAGTTCTCATTTGAATCCTAACTAAAGGACTTCAATACAGTCTGGTCTAATTTTTTAGAGAATTATGATTAATACATCTATTATTGGATTTGTCAGATTAGTTTATTCTTTCCTATAGCTAGAAGCATTTAATATGTATGATATATTAAAGTTATCATTTGTATTTATTAATGTTTTAATTTCCGATAAATATAAATACTTCATGTTGTGCTACATTTTATTTTGGGACATACACATTTTAAAATAAAAAGAACCTACAGTTAGGGCTAAGTTTCTCCCCTTACAGGTGTGGGTTTATGAAACAGAGCAAAGTAGCTGCAGGTGTAGAGCCTAACTTGATTCTACTTGAAATTCAAGAGATTACCCCCTACCTCTGGAAGGGAAAAGAGTGGCTAATCCTCTTCTTGCCCCCGGGGAGTTCCTGGAGCCTGGTCCCCACAGTACAGCTGCAGAGAGGCTTTCATAGGGCTGGAGGGAATAGGGCCAGATCCACCAGATCTGGGTCCACTGCTTGTAAAAATGGTGGTGCTGATCTTGCGCAGAGAAATCACATCTCTGTATCTTGCCAACCTGGCTCTGCTGCTACTTAATAATTTCAGTCAAAACTTCCCCAAAATTGTACTGCAAAATAACAATAACAAACCCCTTAGAAATGCAAAATTGTAAAAATAGTATATTTATTTCTAACATATTTCTGGAAATCATTTAAAATAACAGGTCTTCAGAGAGTTTAACATATTTTGCATATATAGTATCATAGAATTCTGTCATTTTATATTACAGTACAACCCAGCTGTACATACTCTTCCAATAAATATAATTTCCAGACACCAGAAAAACTGAAACTAAGAGTCATGTCCATTATTATTCATACCATATTTTAAAAAACAGAAAAAAATATTAACAGCAGTCAATGACCTTCATTTGTATTTGCAAAGCATAATACTCAAATGAGACTGCATTTACTGATAGAATGAATGGTAGGATGACCAGACAGCAAGTGTGAAACATTGGGACGGGAGTGGGGGATAATAGGAGCCTATATACAAAAAAGACCCCAAAATCAGGACTGTCCCTATAAAATTGGGACATCTTGTCACCCTAATGAATGGCTATGTACACATTCACAAATGATTCATGAGTATAGCACGTCATCAGGGTTATAAAGCCTGTAAAATAGTGGCCACAAATATTAATGTTAGTAAGTCTTCTTCTGTGGGGCTGGGTTGTGGCATATAGGCACAGTCTGAGTAGAAGGCAGTACTGCATATACTGCCCCAGGGATGCTCAGAAAGAGCTTGTGCCTCATGAGCAAAAGCCCTCGTCACAGATCCCTGCAAATATTACGCCTGCCAGGAGCACAAAATAGTGACACAAATTTGTGCAGAAAGGTGCAGCAAACATGCAGTCATCCCTTTGTGATCACCATGGCCCCTTCTGGAATACCACTCTGTTGCTAATCTATGGAGGGCCTAGTAAGCAACCACTTGGAAGGATGGTACAGCCTGAACTCACTCACCCTATGTTCTGGGAAGCAAAGTCCCACAGGGTCTGTCTACACAGCATTTTGGAGCGAGTGGGAATGAGCCTCCCAGTCCAGGTCGACAAACTCAGGCTTATAGGGCTCACGCTTGCACTCTAAAATAGCAGTGTGAACATCTCTTTGAAGTTGCAGCTTGGACGCTGAAGCCCATACTCCTCACTAGCCTTCAGACCCCAAGCTCTTGCCTGAGCCACAGCTTCAAAACGCTGTCTATCCAGCTAATTTTAGACCTTCAAAATGCTGTGTAGACATACCCATACAGGTGTGACCCCCTCCATTTAGTTATTTGTATCTTGGTTCCTCCACGAGACACACTATCCGGCAAAAGAGGAGAGCCAGAGAAACAGCACTGAGAGGTCAAACTGACTTGGGATTTGGCCTCGCGAAAAGAAACTGGCTGCACCCATATAAAACAGTAAGAATAGATGTGCTGTCCCTTTGGACTGGGGTGTTCAGAAAGGCATTCAGCCATCTGGGGCAGTGCAGCTCTGCTTTCCTTCTAACTCTATCTAGGCTGTGCCCAAAAGACATGATGTAGCCTGTAAAAGAACAGGACCCATGCTGTTATGAAGAAATTAATTCCATTCTTTCTTAATTGACTGCTAACTTCTGAACTGAAGTCAGACCCCATTATTCAGAAATTCCACCCACCCATTATTGCACAGTAACACACATTCAGTAACAAATCATAGAACCAGGCGTTGGCTCACAGACAAAAGGAAGTACAGATACGGACAAAATTAAGTCTATATGAAATACACAAATCATGGTGGAATAATTATTATTACTATTTATTAGTATGCTCAGTGCTGTAAAATACACAAAAAATGTAAACAAGCCCTGTTCCAAAGAGTTTACAGTCTATGTGTGATGAAGATAAGGAAAACTGTGTAAAATATTTTATGACTATAAAATATACAGGGTCTGATTTAATGCCTAGTGAAATCCCTGAGTCTTTCCATTGACTTCAATGGGTTTGGATCAGGCTTATAACGAGCAAAGTGAAATGAGATTATATGTCAGATTTTTGTCGAATCATTTCTAATAGGTAAAAATGGATGAGTTAATCTGTTCCTCCCCAGATCATCTTCCTTCCCTTTCAGTGGTATGTTAAAATTTTACATTTGGCAATTTCTTTTTAGATCACACATACATGTCTATTTAAAGTCAACATACTTTATAAGGATTTTATACGTTTATTGCAAACTGTGCTCATTGGTCAAAATGAAAGAAGATAATCATGGAGTTGTGTAGAGTATTCATATGTATAAGTTCATTAGAGATGTGCATAAGACATGTTGGTACATGCCAACCCACACTTTGTATAGTGAATTTATGTGATGGGTTGAAACTAAATGAATGTAATAAATGCACAGGCGCACAAAGAGTCCAGTTCTGCCATTAGATGCATATATACAGCTCTCCTTGAAGTCAAGTATTTCCAAGAGCAAAATATGGACCATAATAGTGGGCTTCATCATGTTTCCATTTAAGACAATAGGAATTTTGCTGGTGGTTTCTATAAAAGCATCAACTCCTTTGTGTTTATAACTCTAACACCACATATCTAATCTATAACTGACATTTATAGCCATTTCATTTCCTTAGGTCCCTAGCATGGAACTCCGAGCTCTGCCACAGACTTCTCAGGGTAGGTCACTTAGTCTCTAATAAAATGGGGATAATAGCACTTCCCAACCTTCCCAACCTTCACAAGTTGTTGTGAAGATAAATACATTAAAGATTGTGAGGCACTCAGGTTCAACTGTGATAGGGGGCACAGAGTGTCATATAAATACTTCAGATAAAAAGATACATTAAAATCTCTCTATTAAATCTATTTTAAGGTAGTGAGTGAAATCATTTATAAGTCAAAGTGAAGGCTTAAAGGTAGTGGTAGGCAAAATTTCCCATGAGTCCTTTAGGTTCAAGCCAATATTCACCAGCTGTAGACCTCATCCAAAGGCACACTGACAGTATCAGCAAAGTAAGTATTAATGCAACTCCAAGTAGAACTCCAAGGACAATCACCGCTGTTTTCCAGGCCAGATTTGTTTCAGAAGGTGTTGGGATTGCTGTAAATGGAAAATATATTTGAGAAATGCCAGCCTGAAATGTCAAAAATGTGAAACCTTTAGAAAGCTCGGTGCATTAAATGACATCAGACACTTTGAAACTGAGCCGATGTTAAATACTACTGTGTTCATGCCCATCTCTTGGGGCCAGATTGTGGCAGCCCTGGCACAGGTGTGCCGGCTGACATAGCCTGCAAGAAGCTTCCCCACCTTAAATGGCTGCACAATAGCAGTCACTGTGCTGTATAAAGTGTAAGAACTGCTTGCTTCCACTCCTCCTGGGGAGCCAGGTGCCAAGAAGGGAGCACAGAGGTGGAACGGTCCTGGCCCTATGCCAACCCAGAGCAGAGTCAGTGTACCAGGGGGAGCAATAAGCTGCATCCAAATAGTTGGAGCAGATTGCATGCTGTGTGCACACAGGATTATGCCTGATGTCGTCGATGTCTCTCTGTACAGCTCCCTCCCCAGAGCTGTGACAGAAATGACCCGATCCAGCCCTTATACCAAATGCAAGATATGCACATGCTGTCCAACATTCAGTGTAGTCAACAGAGTCTTTTCATTGATTTTAAGGGAGCCTACATCAGGTCCACAGAGGCGAATTCAGAGATGAGTCTAAGTGAGCTGAGAGAAAGTCTAAGTTAATGTAATCTGCCTCTTCTTTCAGATTCTTCAAAGTGTATCTTACACCAAAGTAGGGTCCAGCTGTGCAGTACTTACGTGAGTAGTTTTGTTCCTTCCAGAGAACTACTCTTGTAAGTACGTACTTACCAGGCTAAGGAAGGGTTGTGGGACAACCCTTTATACTGCAGCATTTCATTTTTAAGTACTAGAAAAAGAGAGCAGTGGTTGGAAAGCAGCTCAGGGGGTCACATCATGGACCAAATATGGAGACTCTTCATGCCCCCTTCCACCCAAAGCCAACCATCTGTAGCACCAGAGCTATATTGAGATCTATATTCCTTCCTTCCGTGTAAAGAGAGCCAGGATTTGCCCCATAGATCTTTAAATATAAGAATGTACCCCAGAATATTCTACTTTCACACTGCTGAGGAGCGGTATAACGTGTTTAAAACAGAACAATAATCTACATTCCAGAGGGAATGTGCTGATGAAGAGGAGTGAGGTAGGGGGCCCAGGCTCATCCCCCGCTTAGCTCTGAGCAAAGTCCCACCCCCAGCCTCCTCTCTTGGCCATGTTCGAGACATCAGTGTGCAGCAGCCACACGACCAGAGACCCTTGGCCCACACAGGAAGTAATGGGCTGGGGCACCCACATCCCTGCCCCCTGCTGGAGTCCTGGCTCTGCAGGCTGGGAGGAGAGGCCTGGCACTTCCCTGAGCCCCCCGCCTTGGCTGAAGCAGCAGCACGGGAGTGCGGGGGGGTGGCATGCAGCCCAGATGCTGGGGCCTTCCACAGGGAGCAGGAGCACTAGGGGCCCGCAGGACTGCCCTGCCTTGGCACCAGGGCCTGAGGTTGGCATGTCCCAGCACTTCCTTCCCTGGGTGCAGCCCTGAAAACCTGCCTGCAACAGGCTCTGCCCTCTGTCATTCTGAGCCATGCCCACAGGGCACCCTGCGCACCACCATCCTCATTCCCCCACTGAAGAGGGGTCCTTTCCCTAGGCTCCCTCCTTAGGAAAATTCTGGTTGTGCCCCTGTGCTGATGTGAATGTTATTTGAAAAGTTAGCATAAAAAATATGCACCTTGTAGAAGGAAAGAATTATTTTTAACAATTTCTGTGCAGTGCATGAGATTAGATGCTTTCAGGTCCCTATGTCATAACTAATAAGATGTTTTAGTAACACTTACATTGTACGGTTACTTCAGTTTCATTACCAAACACGTTCTTTACTATTTTACTTAAATTTGCTTGAAGAGTATTTGCATCAATGGACTGTTGTCCTTGTAGTAGAGAAACAAAATAGGCGATCACACTCCCAGGTCTGAATCCAACCACTATGATATCAAAGCTGTCATCTCTCAGGCTGATTCGCATTTGTTTAACAACCTGGAAAAATTTAAACCAACATTTGTTCCAAAATGTCAGAGGCAGAGCAAGAATTACCAGTACATTTATTTTTTGTACACATCACCCTTTTAAGGCAAGACTTTTAGAATAAGAAATAATTGAATACATTTTTTTTCTATAGCACAAAATATTTATTCAAGGAAGGTTCTCTTGGTGATGTATGGTGCATGATTTAAAGTATGAAATCAGAACTCGATTTTTGGAGTAGCAATCTATAGTTAACTATCAGTCGGGAATTTGTATGCACTCAGTATCCTTCTTCACATTCTACCACATGTATATTGGAACCCAGCAGCACCTTACTGCTATAGTTACAAAGCACATATAAGATTTCTAAGGTTACTTTTAGGGTCCCTTCAGTCTTATTAGCTTGCACACCTTGACTTCAAGTGTGCTCATCCAATACGTACACATCCAATGGTAGAAGTTGGAAATAGGCGTTTAAAATGGATATGATAGTGCTACTAGTCTAGACAAATAGCATGTATAACTTGTAGAGCATTATTCACTTTGTGTCATTGTCACATAATCAAGAGCTGGACATTTCAGAATGACTGGGCAAAGGAGAGACAGGAGGAAAGATTCGTCTCAGAACCACTCCAGTATAAATCGAGCATAACCTCCATTGGCCATAACCTTTATTGGGGTGACTCCAGATTTACACTGGTGTACATAAAAATGCAATTTGGCCCAGTATTTCCTACCGGATACAGGAAAAGTACTGGTAGTTCCCTTCCTTCTAGGTAGGCCTGATAAAAAATTGCTGTCAAAACTCTTCATTAAAGAAAATATTTCACAAAGTATCTGCTTTCCATGGAGAATTTTGATTTTTTTGTCGAAAAAACAAATGCCTAAATAACAAAAAAACTGGATTAGGAAACGCTGTTGTAGTGCCAGCTGAGAGTTGCCTCATGTCTCCATTCTCCTTTATGGGCCAGACTCCCGAGCTGGACTACATGTTCCATGATGCACCATGGCCAGGGACTCCCATAACACACTTTTTCCCAGCTCCAAGGCCATCATGGGAGATGTAGTCCAACCAAAGAACCCAGCCTATAGAGGAGAATGGGAGCATGGGGAACTTGACTAGACTTCCCATGAGGCACCATGACAGCATTCCCAACCCAAAATATTTCACATTTTTGATAAAATTGTCCACAGAAATAGAAAACATTTTGTGACTTCAGAGGAGGGTCTTTCCCCAGCTTTCTCACTGTCTAATAATAATGATAATAATCACTATTGCCTTGAGAAAGTCATACAAGGCCTGATCCAAAGTTCATTGAAATCGGTAGAAAGACTCCCACTGTGTTTAGTGAACTTTGGATCATGCCCTTTAAAAAGTCAGTTTACCCCTCTATAAAATGGGGATGCTGATAACAACACTGTATTAAGGTTCAGCTGATGTGGTAAGAAGGAATTAGTTACTGCTTGTAAAATACTTGAAAATTCTTGGGTGAAAGCTACAAAAGACACGCTAAGAATTCTTTTCTTTATTATTCAAATCAATGACAGTCTATCCCAACCTTGCAATATTTTCACTCTTCCAGCAGCCTCAGGCATGCAAGTCTTTTTGACAGGTGAATAAATTATCATTAGTTTCATCATGGCGAGGTAGAGTAGATTTTTTTACCTGCCTAGTATCTTTTTCATGACAATTTTGCTAAGCTGTTCTATGTTATGTAATGTTTCTGAACTCCCTTTCTCCCTTCTGTATTCCACCAGCACCCGCTCCGGTGCCTCAGCTGCCAGCGGAAGGCATTGGCCATGAGTTACAGTATTCTACCGGAATTAGTCAAAGCCTTACATCTTACAAATATTTTTTGCAGCATGACTTTAGAACACTATAATAGCTACTCCTATAGACATTTATCTAACAGGAATGAAAGAAAACAAAAGGGATGAGGAATTCCCCTCCTTCTTATTTAAAACTTTTTAAGTTCCCATTATTAAATGTGGTTCATCTGAGAACTGAGCAGGCAGCCAAAAGCTCCTTCTCTGCCCCAGTGATTCTTTTTAGGCACATGCTTTGTGTATTATTTTCATTGTACAAGGAGGGGTAATTTTTTTCTGCTTAATCACATCAAAATTTTCAGTGAGATACCAACCTCTGTGAATGACTCTGGGGCTCATAACAATATTATTAGTGCATTTCTAGATGACAAAAGAGGACAATTTACAAAATGATAATCCATTAGAAAGTCAAACTTACATCTGTTGTGATGCTTTGGGACAAATTCTGATACCTTTGACTTTCAGAGTTATAAAGTTCAGGACCAAACACCAAGTTTTTGAACAAAATTTCACAAGCAAAAGCTTGTTTACCTGTGGGAAGAAAAAGAGGTAATAGATTCAAAGAATCCCTGACCTTCAATCCATCACTTGTGTCTTCTTGTTAGACTTTCCTATCTCATGTTATTAATTTATTATATTAATTGTATTTTAAAAGTAAAATAATTAAATAAAAACAAAGAAACTCATCAAGTCTGTTCATAGAATAGATTACCTAGTGTAATCCTCATCCCGCCCAAAACTTGTCCCACATCACAGTGGTTGCTGTTTGCTTATCATCCCTTGCTATCTTCTGTGACCATTTACAGTGAACTCAATGGCAACACTTCCTTTGATTTTAGTGGGAGCAAGATCAGGCTGTTAGTTCTGGATCCTTCAAGATGCGCTCCATGCTGGGTGCTGAACACCCTCAACTCCCAGGAAGTAAATGGATAATCCCTACCCAAGAAGAAGACACTTTAGAAGCAATTGTCTTATTTAAAAATAAAGACTGAGGCTTAAAGTGAAGCTTTGGTGGAGGGAGCATTCACAACTACAGGCCAAAGAAACATGAACTTCGGGTGCTAGTTGAACTCACATACCAAAGTAGGGCATAAACTGTATACCAAAAACACTTGTTCCAATGTGGGATGTTACCCAGCAATCTGAAATTAATTAGGAATGCTTAAAACTTACTTGAGCATATCTGATTTTTGGAGTCAAGACAGTCATTATTTTGTGTTGAGCAAAGGTTGGCGCTGCTGAAGCAGAGAACAGGATCTGTAAAGTAAATAGCAAAACCAAGTTAAGTGATACACTTAGATACAGAAAGGAAATTCATGCCTGGGTAAAGGGCCATTGTAAGCTGTATATAACACATAAACACTCTGAGGCTTTAAGTAGGACAGAAATGGTATATATAAGCCTTGTTGTGGCCCTTTGTCCAGGTGTGAATTCCACCCAGTGGGAGAGATGATGGGAATTGCCAGTGGAATTATATGTCTGTAAAGCAGCTAGCACACTTTTAGGTGTGATCGCCCTAGGTATGGAAGAAAGCCTGTATAAAAAGGTTCTGTTTTTCATACAAAAATGACAGAGCTGAGGAACAAAATCCTCAGTCCAGCCTGTTGTAGCCGGCATGGAGTTATTTCCATTGATGCTACCACAATGTATGGGGAAGGCAGTGGATGCTCTCATGCTATTTCTTGAGAGTATCATGTCACCAATACCAGAGAACATATGGAATGGGAGATCCATTCTTTCTGGTGCATGAAAAGATGCAGCTGGATCACCTAGGGCTGGATCTCTCCATATCATGTTAAGACCCACACCAGAGAGCTAATAGGGGAGGTAAGCTTCACAAGGTTCTCCCACAAAGTTCCACCCAAATTTTTCCACTGGGCAGGTAGGGTGAGCCATGAGTCCTGATCTTAGGCCCTGCAGAGCCCATGGAATTCCTGCACGTCCTAGAGGATCAGTGGGAAGTCAGGGCTAGCCACATGGAGGCCCTGCTGGCCTGGGGAACTGAAGTTCCAATGGAGCAGTGCTGCCAGGGCTTCTGCAACTAGCAGCAGTCCCCAGCAACCCTACCCATACCTCGTTAAAGAGAGTTTCTTGCTACAAAGGAGGTTCTGCAGGAAAGTTATTACAGCACCAGGACTTTTCTGGGACTCTGGGAGCCAGAGTGAGTGCCGTTATATGTCTCTCTTCATCCATTCCCACTCAGTGCAGAGCTGCCCAGTCCCCTCCCCCAGCCCACCTAATCTTCACCAAGTGGAGATCCCAGCCTTACACAGAACCCACCACGGGATCCTAAGTAGACTGGGGAAGGTGCCATGGATGTGTCTGAGCCCATCACTTCTATGTGGGAGGAAGAAGATGTGGGATGGGAGGACCCTGTCAGTGCACAGATCTGTGGGACGTGATCTTCCCCTCAGTGTGGAGAAAACTTTCAGCCCCACATCCTATGCCTCTATCATACATAATAATAGCTTTGAGAATTCAGTGAGAATTCAGTGATCTCCAGGTAGACCATTTAGTATGAAGATTTTATGTGTAGAGAGTACAAAACAACATTTTTGGTGAAATAAGTGTGGCCTGGGAGAATTTATTTGAGGTTTTTCAGCAACATATTGCAAAATAATGTTTTCCTCAGCACAAGTAAGCCAATATTCATTTACCTTTACATTGTCTTCCAGGATTTGTTGGATTCCCATCTTTTATTCCTGGATTACAGTTACATTCATAACTTCCTACAGTGTTGTTGCATGTGGCCAGGCGTGAACATGATGACGTGTTAGTAGCACATTCATTTATGTCTATAAGTTAAGAGAAGATCGTGTTTATAAACTGAGATAATATTTTCCCCCTTCTACTGTATAAAGTCAGATGGACACCATAATACACACATGAGACTGAAAATTAATTTTTCACACTTGAAAAATCACTGTAGGGAAGATTTAAGCAAACAACTTCAGTTACTACAAATGTAAATGTAATCAGTTTGTTTTTACACATAAACTTGCATTGGTCTAATCAAGATCAGATTCATGTCAGTGCACATCTCCAAAAGGGTATCATAGCCTTTCCTTCTTACCTTGGCAATCTCTCCCTGGTACAGGGGGACTGTGGTCATAGAATCCATCCTTACACTTACAGGAATAAGTTGCTTCTTCAGGGATGCATGAGGCATGTTCAGAACAGACATTTGGTACTGTTTCACAGCTGTTTGCCGCTGTAATAAAGTAAATATTTGCCATATTAAACGCCTCTTGGAAAAAATGAAAATATTAGTGCTGACCAAAAAATAGAAATGCCATTTCACAAGAAATTCTGATATTTCAAAATTTCCTTTCATTCCAAATCAAAATGAAAAGTTGACATTTCATGTGAAATGAAATTTAAAAAAAAAATTCATTTCAGAAGTAGCAATGCAACCTTATCAAAACATTGAATTTCAGTAAGATGAAAGCTCTTCTTTGTGACTTTATTGTTTTAACATATTATACTTATAATTATATTATAGTATATTATTATTTCTGAGGGAATTCTGTGCCCAAAAAATTAAAATTACATGCACAATATTTTAAAATTCTGAAAAATTCTGCAAATGTTAGTTGTCAATAAATAAATATGCCTCCAGCATGGCAGTGGGGAGCACAGGCCACTGGCTGCATTGAGGTGGGAGATCTCCCTGAAGCCTCCCCGCCTGGCCCAGAAACACCTTGGAGCCCTGCCCCTCTGCGCCAGGCACACCAGGTGTGAGTGAACAGGCTCAGCCCAGCAGGATCCAAGTATGGAGGGGCTTAGTGTGGGGGGAATCCAGGTGTGGGATGAGAGGTTTCTGTGTGGGGCAATCTTGTGCGAGCAGCTCAGTGGGAGATTTGGATGCACAGGACTCATTGGGGGGTTCTGGGTGCAGGGGCAATGGGACTCTGCAGGGGATCCAGGTAAAGGTGGTTGGTGCTCAGTGGGAGGATCTGGGTGTGGGGAAATGAGGCTTGGCGGGGGGGGTCTGGGTGTGGGGGACTTAGTGGGGGGTCCAGGTGCTGGGGGAGTGGGGCTTGATGGCGGGGGGTCCAGGTGCAGCTGGATGGAGCTCAATGGAGTGGGAGTTTGTGGGGGGGGGCTCATTGGAGGAGATCTGGTGTAGTGGGGTAGGGCTTGTCAGGATGAGGGTTCAATGGGTCTACTTAACAAGGAAGTCCCAGCTGCTGCTGAGGCCCCCGCTTCCCCCCAGGATTCCCCTATTCCTTTTTCTTCCCCATCTCATCTCCCTCCCGCTCTGCCCCATGCCCCATCCCCCCCCACTCCCACATTCCTTTCCTCTGCCCTATTCCACCCCCTTCCTTCTCCATTGCCTCTTACACTCACCCCTCCTACCCTCATTTCCCCTGCTCCCCTTACCTAGCCCCACCGTGGGCACTCACTGTTGCACAGAAAACAGGAAGGTTCCGAGCACACATAAGGGGAGCACAACTGGCAGTAGGACCCAGGTAGGTGGCCTTCAGCTGCAGAGTTAGCAGAGCTGAGAGGCAGCCTCCTTCAGCTGGGCAGCTCTGCGCTTGCAGAAATAGGGGACAGTGGCACATAACCTAGTATGCCCCCCATGCCTTGCCTTGCCTCTATTTGCATCCCCACCCCCAAAATGCACCTATAGTCGTCTCTGCTCCCCTCCCCCATGCGTGGCTTCCCTTTGCTTCTCTGCAGGGTGGAGAGGCATTTTCTGCAGGCATGCAGTCCCGCAGAATTCCCCCACTAGTGATATTATATTTATTATATTAAAGACAAAATGATAATGTCAAAACCAAGACTTTGACATTACCAAAATTAAACATTTTGTTAATTTATCCTCAAAAATGTCAATAAAGTTGATATGTTCCTATGAAACATTTCAATTTTGTTGAAGCAGCATTTTCTGATGAAAAACTGTTTCGTCAGAAAATTTTTGACCAGCTCTAGTGCTGACGCTAATGACAAACAACTTCTATTATTAAAGCTAACATCATACAGGAGTATTTCCAACTGAAGAGATGGCACGCATGCTCTTGTATTATTTTCGTGTCACGTTTGGTTTTATTTCTGAAAAACCAGAAGCATTGGTTGCACTCTTTCCTTTGTTTTATTTTTTAAGGCAACCAGTTACTATAAGATACTGTCTGTAACATGCATTTTCCTGCCATTTCCTAGAGAATAACTCAGAAGGTAGTAGCCAAAAATGTTCAAACATTGGTTCCTAAATCTATATTTAGACACCTACATAAAAATGGCCTGATTTTGAGAGGTCATTAGCAATGGGTGATGTGGGAGAATGGGAGCTGTGAGTGCTCAATATTCTGAACATCAGGCCACCTTATTTGGGTGCCACGGGGCCCAGTCCTGCAAACACTTACTGCTGCGTGTTTACAAATTGTATGTCCTAGTGAAGTGCATTGAGTGCAATAAAACTTGTCATGAAAGAAAACATGACACATTGCAGTACCCGTTTGCAGCATCAAGCACTTAATCTGGATTTGGGTGCATAACTTTAGGCGTCCAATCTTGGCATTTTGGGCCATAATTTCACGGGATTACTCATGTGGATAGAGTCAATACAAGCATAAGCAGTTGCAGCATTGACTCTTTAGTCACTGCTTTGGCAAGAATAACGAAGTAAAATTACCTAAACACTGACCAGTTTAACTCCTAGGGCACAGATAACGTAGTAAAGGTAGATCTTCCGCAGAAGAAAGAGTTTGGGAGACTTTTGCCTCCCTCCTCCTCCCCCCACAATTCCTCTGCCATATTGAATAATAGGGTGCACAGCATGAACAAAAACAGTGAAAGGTACAATTACTGGCATCATTAATCGTACTTGAAAGAGAAAGGCGTGGATCAGCCTGGACAGCTAGATTTCTAGCTCTGCCTTCACCCGGAAATTCCCTTAATGCCTCTTGGAAAGGTAGGAAATATAGAAATGTAACATTCAGAGGCATTGTGCTTCCACCATTGTGAGTCCTCTAACTGATGTAGACATGCTCCAACATGAAGCAATTAAAGAAACTTCTGAGAATAACGTCATATAGCTATGCACTTCAGCCAGTGAGCTTAGCAATATGGCAAGAAGCAAATCTTCCAAAATTAAAATGTAAGAGCCACTCTAAAAATATTCACATTTACTTTGTAAAAGTAGCCCGGCTGTTAATTTTGTCTGTCAGTGAAGTGAAGGAAACAATGCTCCCAGCAATTGGAAAATTCATACAATCTGGAAGTATTTTTTTTAATCAAATACCAAACACAGACACAGTTTGTTACCTCGCTTTAAGCTGATGAGCATTGTATTGTTATCAATGTTACTTAAAAGTGGCACTGGCTATGTTCTCACATCAATGTTTGTGGTTTTAGCCAAATGTGTAATACTAGCACTTGCACGGCTAGTAGGCTAAAGGCGCTCTTGTGCTTTTAAGATGCCTTTCTGGGGGCTTTGCGAAAGGCTCATCATCCCATTGAATCCTTGGAAAATGTGCAGTGTCCTCGCTGCTCTGCCCCTAGCACTCGATCTCATGCCCACTGTATCTACAGAGGTCTTTCCACTCAGATCAGTGGCTATTGGACTGGGTCTGCATTTTCTTATGGGTTTTTGAACATCTGAAATAAGGAATAAGTCTCCTTGTGTATTGGGTCCTAAATTCAGAAATCCCACTATAATAGTTTTTACAAGTAAGTCACTGTCATTGGTAAACACAGTAATCGCAGAGTATACCAGAAAGAGATTCCTGTGAGCACTGGGCCATACCTTTTATAAAAGTGCTGTTGAAGTCCACTCGCCCCAGAGCACTTTTGTTCAGGGCTTTTATTAAAGCATCGAAGACCGTTGTTTGTATTAAGTTTTGTTGCACAGGCATCACCATGTTGAAGAGCACAGTCACGCTGCCATTGCTAAGACTGTCAATTACTATACGCATTTTCCGCATGTCAAATAAGTTTTTGAACTCGCCTGTCAATTTTCCCCCTATCTGTAAAATGAAAAGTAACAATCAATCTGATTTTCTTTCACCTTCATAAATTCTTAAACCAACTTTTTCTGGTTTCATAACCTTTCATAAGAGTCACAGATAAAAAAATAACCCGTGTATAGGAATCAGTTCTGTTTCCCAAACCATTTTATAGACCTTTCAGTTTTAAATGTAACTGTTTGATGAACTGCCAATAAAGGAATAAAATAAGCCAAATAATGTAAAACCTTCCTTATTCATTTACCTGTGGTGGTATTTAAAACTCTAAAAATAAAACAAAATTCCCCATTCTGGGGAAAACGGGCAAGAGGAACAGAAAAAACAGTGTTTCACCGTGTGATTCCCATTTTAGCCTTATCTACAAAAGTGAATGGAACCATTTTTAATTAAATTGACAATTAGGACATCTCCACTGTAAGCACCAGTGGTGCGGTGGGGCCACGTGAGCCATGATAATTTAGGCGTAGGTCTGTTGCAGTTTTGTGCTGCATTCACCCAGCAGGGTACTGCACCATGACAGTCAAAGCCACTCTGCAGGAGTCAGGATCCAAAATCCGGGAAAGGGCAAGTTGCTGCAGGATGGAGGGGCAGCCACTGTTTACAGCAGGATCCCTCCCTTTACTGCTGACTCCATCAGAATTAATTTACATGCTTTCTCCTTCCACCCCATGCAACCAGGGGCGGCTCTAGGAATTTGGCCGCCCCAAGCAGGGCGGCACGCCGCAGGGGGCGCGCTGCCGGTCGCCGGTCCCGCGGCTCCGGGGGACCTCTTGCAGACGTGCCTGCGGAGGGTGCGCTGGTCCCGCGGCTCCGGTGGACCTCCCGCAGGCATGACTGCGGATGCTCCACAGGCGCCGCGGGACCAGCGCACCCTCCGCAGGCATGACTGCGGGAGGTCCGCCGGAGCCGCCTGCCGCCCTCCCGGCAAAATGCCGCCCCAAGCGCGTGTGTGGCGCACTGGGGTCTGGAGCCGGCCCTGCGTGCAACCCATCTCTGAGGGGGGATCCAGACACAGCAGCCACCAGGGAAGCTCTGAGCAGCATGGTTCTTGCAGAAGCTGTGTTACCAAAGGGTCAGACTGAGATGGAAGCTAGTGGGAAAATATGGGGCCTCTTCCCAGATGGCCCTGGCCTTCTGAGATCCCAGAGTTTTAGGTGGCTCTCAGGGGGTCTGTGGGTTTGGGAGGCCTAACCCTCTGCTACTTCACCAGTGCAGAAAATCCCCCTGACACTCCTCCAGAAGAATGTCACAAACTGTCCTCTAGGCAGTAGTAAGCAGCGTAGGGAATGATAAGGCCCATAGATATTTTGAAGCAATGAGTGGTACCTCGTCAGTGAAATTCTTTTCGAAGTCTTTAAATGCTGCACTTGATTTGTTTCTGTACTGAGGGTTGAACACTTTATCTATCAACCTGGTTTGTCCTTTGAAGTTTTTGGATGCTGTAAAGAAATAGAACATATTAAACATTATCCCCGAAGGATTAACCTACTGACATTGATGCACTGGATTTACTAGACTGAGCAAAAAATAATCTTGGACCGCCACAATCAGCCTAACCTGTGGGACACTTTGGAAGGCACAAAGCAGTGGTCCCCAACGTGGTGCCGCGGGCGCCATGGCACCCGCCGGAGCATTTATGTGCGCCCGCCTAGTGCCCAGCAGGGGAGAGAAGCCGGGGCCCCGCGCCTGCCGGGGACAGAGAATTCCGGGGCTGCAGGCTGCGGGCGCCGGTGTTCTTTGTCCCCGGCAGGCACCGGGACACAGCTTCTCTCCGGCTTTGAAGCCGGAGAGAAGCCACAGCCCTGCCCCTGCCAGGGACAGAGAACTCCAGGGCTGCAGGTGCCAGTGTTCTCGGTCCCCGGCAGGCGCGGGGCCGCGGCTTAAGCCAGAGAGAAGCTGGGGCCCTGCGCCTACCAGGGACAGAGAACTCCGGGGCTGCAGGCTTCATTCTATGTTAAAGTAAGAATAATAAATATATTTGGACCAGCAGTTCAACAATGTTTTACTTTTTAAAAATAAATAAGATGAAAACTGTTTATGATATTTATTTTGTAAAAACTCCTTAATTTTTCTTACAGGTAGATAAAAAAGAGCAAATTCACATGGTAAGGTGAAAGAGTAATTGCCGAATAATTTAATTAATACATAGGTCAGCCTTGTAGGAACTGATTTTCAGAAGTATAGTGCACCTGCGATTTCATCTGAAGTCAGTACGTTCTTGGCACCTCTAAGGACTTGTCTGCATGAGACGTTAGAATGCAGCAAGCCAGGGTGTGAATCTACAGCTTGCCGGGCAGTAACGTCCCACATGGACACTGGTACAGCAGCACTCTAAAAGTTCTGTAACGCACTCTCATTTCAAACAGCAGTACCTCAAAGCCCATTACAGCACATTCAGTGCACAATAGCAGTGCCCACTTGGGATGTTACTGTGCAGCAATCTAGTGTGCTGCAGATTCACACCCTGGCTTGCTGCCCACTAATATTCTGTGTAGACAAGCTCTAAGAGTCAGAGCCACAGTTACCTGCCTTGTCCCTGGAATTACACATAAGGAACGATGTATTGTAATTCATATGAAAAGTCTTATGACAATGATACACTAGAGTATTATGAAGATCATAGAATATCAGGGTTGGAAGGGATCTCAAGAGGTCATCTAGTCCAACCCCCTGCTCAAAGCAGGATCAATCCCCTGACAGATTTTGGCCCTAGAACCCTAAATGGCCCCCTTAAGGATTGAACTCACACCCCTGGGTTTAGCAGCCCAATGCTCAAACCACTGAGCTATCCCTCCCCTCAGATGAACAGAATATAAATATACAAGAATGAAAAACTGTTCCATGATGCTACTTCTGTGTCTAAGGTTGTAGACATTTTTTATCATATATGTATTTTTAGAAATAGTATGTGACCCTATAATTAATACTATTTCATCATTCCTAGGCATAAAATTAATAATAATAATAATAATAAAAACATAGGGGCACAGTTAAGATGGCTCATGCAACATTAACTTTGGCATTACCTTACTTTTGAGTGTTGAATTTGTAACAAATACTCAATGTATTTTTTGTACAGAATTCTTTATTTAAGTGCCGACTGCAAAATTATACAGAATAACTCCTGCTTAAGCAAGTAGTCCTCTTGAAGTCAATGGGATGAGGCACATAAATAAGTACTATTCACATGAGTAAAGGTTACAGAAGTAGACTCTAATCCAGATGTGAGCAAACTATGGCCCAGGGGCTGCATCCGGCCCTTCAGACATTTTAATCCAGCCCTCAAGCTCCAGCCAGGGAGTGGGGTCTGGGGCTTGCCCCACTCCAGCTGGGGAGTGGAATCAGAGGTTTGCCCCACTCTGCGCATGCTGGGGCTCCATGCAGCTCCTGGAAACAGCAGCACGTCCCCCCTCCGCCTCCTATGCTTAGGGGCAGCCAGAGGGCTCCGCACACTGCCCCTGCAGCTCCCTCTGGCCAGCAACCATGGCCAATGGGAGTTGCAGGGACAGCACCTGCAGACAGGACAGCGTGCAGAGCTGCCTGGCTGCACCTCCGCATAGGAGCCGGAGAGAGGACATGCCGCTGCTTCCAGGAGCTGCTTGACGTATGTGTCGCCTGGAGCCTGCACCCCTGACCCCCTCCTGTGCCCCAACCCCCTGCCCCAGCTCTGATCCCCCTCCCACCCTCCAAACTCCTTGGTACCAGCCCGGAGCACCCTTCTGCATCCCCAACCCCTCATCCCCAGCCCCCCCACAGAACCCGTACCCCCAGCCAAAGCCCTCACCCCCTCCCACACCCCAACCCCCAATTTTGTGAGCATTCATGGCCCACCATACAATTTCCATACCCAGATGTGGCCCTTAGGCCAAAAAGTTTGCCCACCCCTCCTCTAATCATATCTAAAAAAAGATATCTTATGCGTTATTAATAAAAATGATTAGATTATCAAGGAAATACCTGTCTGAACCGTCATTGAAGTACTGGTCTTCTTACCACAGTTTAAAACCTCCACAGATATTATGTATTCCTGGCCAGGAAGCAAATGTTCATATGCTATGCTTGTTTTATATGTAGTGTTTTTTTTCACTGCTTCATCTCCGAACAGAGAAGCTGTATAAGCTGTACCGCCACCTTGAGGTGTCCAATTGAATTGTATCATGTCACTGGTTACTTTCTCAAGTTGTATGGAAAAATCAAGCGAAGCTATAAACAAAAAGATCAGTTTTCTGTAAGTGGCACATTTACCCACATCTGTGATGCTAAAAATAAATACTTATGAAAATTAAACATTGTTATTAAATGATTTCTTATGTAAGGACAAGTTAATACTTTGGGGATTTTCTAGGCTACTGTTAAGGGACAAATATGCACATGCATGTCTCCCACTGGATCAAACCACAGCTCTGTGCACCTACCTGCAGGCAGAATCCAGCCCCAAGCTCTTTGTCCCCCCCAAAGCTGGAAGGTAACTATTTCCTCTAAAAAGGTAAATTACATTCTAAAACATTAACTTGCATTAACGGCTATATCCAAAAGAAAGTTGCATTCTTTTTTAATCTCGCACCACAAATTAAAGATTGCTTCGCTGATAACCATAATCAGAAGCGGACAGATGGCCCTAAAACAGACTCTGATCTCATAATCATGGCAGTTTTTTAAAAAAAGTAGTCAAGAATCCGAAAAGCTCAGAGCGAATTCTATCATGCTAATGTACATACAGATTATGGTCATGGACATTGCGCAATTCTGCATTATAACAACAGTCACAGCTCCCAACATGCAGCTTTATCTGGGCAGACAGACATTTTTGTCCATGTCAAGCCCTTCTGCACTCACTGTGGCTCTGCACAGGTTCAGGGAGGGACTCTCGTCACAGATCTAATCATGCATTAGAGCCTTAAACATAATTGAAACCAGTATAGCTTCTATAGGATTTTTGGATCATTCTTACCTAAAGCCATACTTTACTAGACATGTTACTTCCCAGTTAAAGTACCTAGTAAACATAGAATTATATTTTCATAGCTTATATCACAATTTCTTTTTCTTTTACTGTGCAATATTAATTAACTCACTGCAAGCTCCTGATGTGGTAGTTAAAATAGGATTTGTTGTAGATCCTGTAACTATAACTGTAGACCTTGTCGTCCTGCTGAAAGTATCTGGAGATGTTACAATCGTAGACCTGTGTGGAGGTGTCACAGAGATTGTAGAAAATCTTGTTGGCATTTTTGTGGTTGAACTCGCAGAATTAGTGCTGGGTTTCACAATCATAGTTACTCTGCTTGTATCAGTAGATGATGTACCTGATGAACCTATAGAAATTCTCTCTGTAGAAGAAGCTGTAGACGATAAGGATAGTGGTGTGCTGGAAGCAGGAGACGGTGTTCTTCTGGTGTCCACACTAGTAATTGTGGAAGGGGCTGTAGATATGTCATTAGTGTCCGTAGTAGCAGAAGGCCTGGAGGTGCCATTTGTTAGCACTTCATTAGACACAGGAGCTGCAGTGGACTGCGTCGCAATTGTTCCTAAGGGGATAGTCAGAGTTGCTCTGGTCATATTAGTAAATGATGTACCTGATGAACCTGTAGAAATTCTCTCTGTGAAAGAAGCTGTAGATGATAAGGATAGTGGCGTGGTGGAAACAGATAAAGGTGTTATTGTGGTGTCCACACTAATAATTGTGGGAGGGACTGTAGATATGTCATTAGTGTCCGTAGTAGCAGGCGGCCTAGAGGTGCCATTTGTTAGCACTTCATTAGACACAGGAGCTGCAGTGGACTGCGTCGCAATTGTTCCTAAGGGGGTAGTCAGAGTTCTTCCAGAAGTATCAGTAGATGATGTATTTGATGACTCTGTAGAAATTCTCTCTGTGGAAGAAGCTGTAGACGATAAGGATATTGGTGTGGTGGAAAAAGGAGAAGGTGTTTTTGTGGTGTCCACACTAGTAATTGTGGAAGGGGCTGTAGATATGTCATTAGTGTCCGTAGTAGCAGAAGGCCTGGAGGTGCCATTTGTGAGCACTTCATTAGACACGGGAGCTGCAGTGGACTGCGTCGCAATTGTTTCTAAGGGGGTAGTCAGAGTTGCTCTGGAAGTATCAGTAGATGATGTACCTGAAGAACCTGTAGAAATTCTCTCTGTAGAAGAAGCTGTAGACGATAAGGATAGTGGTGTGCTGGAAGCAGGAGACGGTGTTCTTGTGGTGTCCACACTAGTAATTGTGGAAGGGGCTGTAGATATGTCATTAGTGTCCGTAGTAGCAGAAGGCCTGGAGGTGCCATTTGTTAGCACTTCATTAGACACGGGAGCTGCAGTGGACTGCGTCGCAATTGTTCCTAAGGGGGTAGTTCCCAGGGATGTATTATTTACAGAATATGTATTTGTGGATTTTGTAGCTACTGATGAAGATACTGGCAAAGTTACATGTGTTTCAGTGATGGCGGGTGTTGAAAAATGTGTCTCTGTAGTTGCTATTGTGTCTGTATATATTGGCGTTGTTTTTTCTGTGGGAGTACTTTTACCTATTTCAGTACTTGTAATTATAGTATTGCCAGCAGGACTGATAAGTGTTATGTTACTTGTGGGCACTTTACTCACAGTATTCGTTGAAGTGACTTCAATTGTAGGTTGAAGTGTAGTAGTTATTAAGGAAGTAATTAAATTTGTTAAATCTACTGTGGTTGGATATATGAGTGATGTAGATTGTGGACTCAGCACTGGTAACGGAACTGTCGTGTTTATAGAAGTTGCAGGTGCAGTTTCAGATTCTTGTGTGGGGCTAATGCTTTCAACAGATGGCTTTGATGTAGATGGCTGTCTTGATGGTGCAATTGTCACAGGCTGTCCAGCTGGTTCTATTATAGAAAAAATAAGGCAACATTAAAATTAGAGATGGAGAACATCATTTTTAAATCATACTGAAATGGAATTTCTTTTGCCAATCAAAGTTGCCGTCCATTTACTCAAGCACAACCATGCAGGGCTAGATTGTTCCCTTGTCTTACTCAGCTAAGCAGGGGAATAAGGAGGAGTAAGGGCCACCCACCCCTTTGCACAACCTCCCTGGATCTTGGGCCTGGGTCTCATGCAGAGTGCAGCCTCTGCTTTCTGGATCATTGCCCCACCAAGAAAGCGGGTAGGGAATAGACAGAGTTTTGAGTCCACCGGCCCTACTTGCTGTTGAGAGTAGATGGCGAGCTCCCCTGGGGAAGTAAACTCACCATTTCAAGGGCTGTAGTAACTGAATTTTCCCTGTAGCAAGATGAAATCAGGGCAGGAATTATGAAGCTCTGTGCCACAATTCCTTTCCAGGGCTTTTCCTGGGGCCATAGTTATGCATTAGACCTTACTCAGGACTGGGACAAATAGCTCAGTCTGATCCATAGTTTTTCCCCAGTTGTGTAGTTCCCAGTACTCTGGTTGGTTCTGTGTATCTAACTTGCAGGGTCATCATGCAGTTATTTCTCAGCAACTGTACAGAATGTGAATCTCTGTAAATCTGATTGGCTAACAACTATTATTTGGTAAGATAAAGGTGAAGCAGAAGAATTCCACAATGTAGATGAAAGAGAAGAAAAGAAAATAGGGTTGTGAAGCTGCTGGAAGGGAAAATGCTTTTTATATGTTTTAAGGTAATATAATAACTTCAGAGTTGCTTACTATTAATTATGTACTAAACAAAGGGTTCAACCTCAGAGTTTATATACCCAAAATATAGTCCTTGTGTTGTAAACAGGAATCACTCTTCAGTTACCATTGTGATATGACTATGGACCCAATCCTACATAACTTTACTCTGATAAATAATTCTTTATGCAGCCAATTTGAAGCCATGTCCCTGTCTTTTAAATCTGGATTAATCTTTCTTCCCTTTTAAAGGACCCACATATTTCTAAAGTCCGCCTGGGCCAGTCTGTGAATTCCATTAAAGCATTTCTCTTGAGGAGAAGGCGAATGTTGTGTTAAGATGCTGCACTGGCATTTGGGAGAGGGGGGTCAAAACTGGCACTTCTACAAACTTCATGTGCAAATGACTTCATCTCTCTTTGCCTCAGTTCCCCATTTGTTAAATGGAGATAATGATACTTCCTTTCTCCTACCCTTTATCTGTCTTCTCCATTTAATCCCCAGTCCTGCAAACCCTTAGTAAACAAATGACTCATTCCATTGTACTCTGTTTCAATTGGACAACACTGTGCTTCAATTCACCACACGGGGGAGTGTCAGAGAGGCAAGGCCTTAGAGTGTATGTCCTTCGGGGCAGTGAACGTTTCCTTCTTATGCATTTGTACAGAGACTATCATGGTGGAACTCCACAATTGGTTGGGGCCTCCTGACAATAATGTAATAAGATAAAATAATAATCATCATCGTCTGTTAAGATTCCACCGTGTTTTATTCTAGTTATTTTTTTCTTATTTTCTTAAATAACTCATTTATGAGTTTATTTTTAAGAGTCAAATACAAAGTTTTAGAAAATGACCATCTAAAGAGTTTTGTGAATTTAAATTCATCTTACCTTGGCAATCTCTCCCAGGTACATTGGGACTGAAGTCTGTGAATCCAGCCTGACACTGACAGGTATAAGATGGCCCGCTAATGTTGCATGTGGCATGTTCAGAACAACCATTTAATCCCGTCTCACAACTATTCGTTTCTATAAGGAAGTTGAACAAACATAAAAAGAACAACTTTTTAACTCATCATGGAAAAGATGAAAGTACAAGTGCTGAGTGCAATTAAATGACACAGTTCACTGCCAGTGCAGTTGTTGTCACATAAAGTCACTATCAGTGAGAAACACTGTAATCTCTAAATATAAAGAAAACAATTCGTATGAGCATTAGGCTATACCTTCTATAAGTGTACTGTTAGGGTCCATTTGAAATACTGTACTGTTGTTAAAGGCCTCTGTAAAAGCAGCTGTGAGCTCTGTTTTTGTTAAATTTTCTCCTACATCCAAAACAATCATAAAGTCCACAAATATACTGCCACTTCTAAGATTGTTGATTACTATACGCAGTTTTCCTTCGTCTAGTAACCTTTGCATCTCAGGTGGCAAGTTTTTTCTTATCTGTAAAGTAAAAAGTTAAAATTATTCAATTTTCCTTTTGCAGTCAAGAACTCTTAAGGCAAAAATTACCCTTCATTGTTCAATTCATTGACAAGCATTACTGACAGTGGGACCAAATGCTTATAGAAATCAGTTCTACGACCTTCAAACATTTTCATAACTCTCATATATTAATGGCAAATGGTAAAAAATTGCAAGAGGTGATAGGGTTAAAAACGGTTTGAGAGAGAGATCTGCAAACCAGAGCTCGTTCCCACTCCCCTTGAGGATTGTAAGGTGAACAGGACTCTCCCAGGTGTCTAGGTCAGGCCCCTTCCCTTCCATGAACACTGGTTTAGAACAGCCTTTGGCCCTCAGTTAAAACCAAATTGAAATCCCCTACTTTTAAATCTCTTCTTCCTGTCTCCCAAATTCTGCTTTAGAGGAAGCTTTTGAGCGGTATTTAAGTGTAGTAACAAATTAGCATTTTCTGCAGTAATCCAGTTGGAAGGCCAAGAATCACTGTGTAAATATGGCAAGACCCAAATGAACAAAATGTCCACATGTGTCTAGCCAAATGGAGACGGGAAAAGTCTCATCTTTTCACTGACACTATGCAGGAATCAAGGAGCATGAAAATATCCATAGTGATGGTTAGATACCAGCGTGTCATGAAAGATAGCCGTTATTTGGGTTTGGATTTATGCTGTTGGATACATTTTTTCCTCTCACTTTATTTTTCACTTGCTTGTTTTTAGCTCTGTCTAACCACAATGAAGCACATGAAATAAAAAAGAAAACATAGTAGACGTTCAAGTCCAAAGTCTACATATGCATTCACAATCTTTGGAAGTATGTTTACTACCAACACATTTTGTATTTCAGTTATTGGAAAGACTTTTTAAAAAAGTTATGTTTAAAAATAAAATTTAGCAATTATATCACACTTTTCATGTTCAAAGCATTTTACAAGCGCTAGCTGTGAACTTCCTTAACAAAGGGGGGAGAAGCACCCGCAATACAAAGGAAAAAATGCCAGTGTTTGCACCCTTGCTACATTCTTCACCCTTTCTAGAAGCATCATCCGAATTTTTTCTAGATAGAGCTTTGACCAACTCACTCTCATCCAAGGCCCTACCTCATTTGAATGTGGAAAGTGTAGAGAGTACACTATGTAATCTCACTATATCTCCTAACAGGCTCCTTCTCATGGGACGGAAACTCCAAAATCATGTTTGACTGACGATCAGGGAATAGAAGTAATTGCTCAACACCACCCTTTTGGCTCTAAGAGGATTAAACAAAGTGCAAGTCCATCTACCCCACTTGTGTCCACAGGCCATCAACAAGATCTGCCAATCTTTTGTTACAGTCTTTTATTTGTTATGGCATACACACAGAGAAGTTAGATAAAAAACATAAAATACTCTTTCTGGAATATAGCAGTGTTACGCTACTTTATTTCTCAGACTCCAAAACTCTAACATACAAACACCAAAAATGGAGAAACAAAGAAGACTGCTCCCCTAAAACAGCAAGGCAGAACTCAACCCACCTTGCTCTAGGCTGGCTCTTTGCAGACTGACTGCTGAAGACCCAGATTGCACATTTCCCTCCAGAGCTCTCTCAACTACAAAACAGACCAGTAAACTCCTTACAAATTAAAGTAATAGCTTATCATTTGGATGGTTAATATAACATATCATTGAAATTAAAGGCTGCTGAGAGATTTAGGAATTAGAATAGCCCCCTATCCCTTGAAAGTGATGGTCAACCAAAAAGATTAGTGCAGTGTCTTGGTGTCTCAGGAATAATGTCAAATTGAAGGGGGATAAGGAAATCTGAGGCTGTCAAAGGACACAGGTGCTTGGCTGAAACTTTAGCAGTAAAATCACTTATCGGGAAAGATAGAGACAAGGCAATAATTGTCAAAACTTGTCTGTGTCAGGGGATGATTCCCTGATCAAGGGCATAATACCTGCTCACATGCAAGAAGTTGGTACCTTACCCTTCTCTAAGGAGGCACTGATGTTCTCAAAACAACAGGGACCCAATGACTCCCTACTGGATGTTGCTAGCCATAAGACAGGAAGTCACCGGTAACAGACTGCTTTTCTCCCTATACAAAAACTCTCAGTAAATGAAACTGGTGAGAAATTAACCAGAGAAGATTTCACATTTGCCTCCTGCTGATATGACTCATCTACCTAGGAGGTGACCTAATCCAAATCTCATCAGTCTTATCCTCAAATAAGTAGATAATATTTCACAACAAGAAACACCTGATTCTGCTTCTGGTTAATGGCAATCCAGATTCACTATGCAGTCCAAACCTAAATTCAACATTCACTGGCATTTCATGGACACCATGGTGGAAAAAAAAACCATCATGTCTACCCCATCTCAGATCTCAAAAACTCATTATCCTTCAGTTAATATGACTCTGGGCCAGAGCATCATTTAAACTAAGGCTCAATAGGACCTTAATGTGAATGAGAGTTCATGCATCACTGTGCAATAACCATCACTGGTATTCTAACCTCCAACCAATGTGTTCCATCTGTGTAGATCGTGTGTGACCTGGTTCTCACATATATTTGGATTAGGAACAGTTCAATAGAAAACTAATTTTATTTGAATAATCCTGGATATAATACCTCCGCAATGAACTTCTTTTCAAAGTCCTTAAATTCTTCACTTGATTTGTTGTTATACTCAGGTTTGAATTCTTCATTTGTAATCCTGGTTTTTCCATCAAATGTTTTAGCTTCTGTAAAGACATTGAAAAACAGTTCAGCACAGTGCTGCAAGAATGCATTTGTTACGTGAAATCTTTTGGCTACTACCCAGATCAAACACAACATTGACATGCTACCTTCACCCCAACTTCTGGGACACGTTGAAAGGTAAAAGAATTGTAAAGTAATCAAAATCAATTTTTAAAAGGTTAACTAGAATGAATCTACCATAAGCAGGAGAAAGTGGACCCCGATTCCACTGTTTGTAGTCAAAAGTTTGTCATATTGAATTATTTAATTAGAGCTAATAGCACAGTAATAAAACTGTTACTGGGGTATGTTGGGTTCTTCACTGAAAATTTTAGGAAGATATAATTTGGTCAGTTTATTTTATATTCTATTTAAAAAATGGTTCTCTGTCTAAATACAAACTACAATAGCACTAGACATAAGTCAATGTAGGCAGGATGTCTTCATCCACTAAGACACTCAATACTGTACTTAGTGGGAAGTATCTTCAATTCACACCTAAATCCCCAATTTGCTATCCTAATTTTGATATCTGTTCTATTCTTCTAGGTAAGATATATATTTCTTTATCAAATATATATATTTGAAACCTATAATGTAAGATGGAAAATATCCAGAGTAAAATATAACGTATCTACTCTATCTCTCTGTCTTTTGCTTTAAGATAGAGCTGTATGGGCCAAATCTTTTCTTTACTTACACATGTACAACCACACTGATAGCAGAGGGGTTGTTTACATGTAACTGAGGGAAGAATGGCTGTCATGTCTTTCCATGGAATTAATGTCTTTCAGGGGCCAGTTTCCTTTGACTTGTTCCAGATTTTCTGAGTCATAGACATGATAGTCTCTGAGATTCACTGCTACATCATTTAGGGCCCAATCCCAAAAGTACCCTCAACTTTCATTGAAAGTTAAATGAGTTGAAGGTTATCAAAACATTACAAGATGAAACACTTATTTTTCTGTTTATTTAAGTGATTTGATCACTACAAATGTAATAACTGATCCATCATCACTGAGTGCACATCTGGACTTCAGGGTCCATGATATGGCCAAGTCATTTCAGGATTTATCCCATATATATCAAAGAGAGTTTTGCCTGAGTAAGGACTTCTGAATTTGGCCATATATGAGTTACTGTAATAAGAAAAAAATATTCAATTATTAAGGCAATACCTGTGCGAACTCTCCTTGAAGTATTGATCTTCTTAGCACAAGTTAAAACTTCCACAGATATTATATATTCATAACCAGGAACCAGATCTCCAAATGCTATCCATGTTTCATTCGTAGTGCTCTTATTCCTCACTGTGTTATCCCCCAGCAGATATACAGTGTAAGGGCTATCTCTTGTCCCACCTTGAGGTGTCCAATTCAACTGTATCACTTCACTGGTTACTTTCTCAAGTTGTATGGAAAAAATAAGTGAAGCTATAAACAAAAAATGAAGTTGCTGTAAGTCATGGATTTGCTTATTTTCTGTGAGTCAAAAAATAAATTTTAGTTTTCAAATTCTTATTTTAGGTCAAACTAAATTATCTGCAGAATTTATAAATTAATAAAATGCATCAGTATAGTCTAGAAATATAGTTATGGATCATATTTGGTCTCAATATTTAAGTCACTATTATATTCTAAAATACTGTCTAACCTCTTATTTGTTACTGTAGCCTATTTGGCTGTATTTCATTTGTTTAGCATACAATGCTCTAAATCTTCTCAGGCAAGAAGCAGTAGCAGACACATAACAGTTCAAAATTCTGATTTCAGAAGGTCCAGATATTTCAGCTACTGGATGAAGAATCCCTACATGTAGAACAATTTCTGATTCACTGTATGACATCTAAAAATGTGTTTATGATTTAGATTTTTCATTCCTAAAGCCACAGTTTATTGGGTTTGTTACTCACACTTTCCAATACAATACTTATTTAAAAACAAGTATATTTTCATAGGCGACGTCGGAATTCATTCTTATATTTTGTTTTTCAACGTTTAGTAAAAAGCACAAATATACTTACTGCAAGTTCCTTGTGGTAATGTACTTTTTGTGGTAGCTGAAACAGTGCCAGCTTCAGGTGCTGTAATTCTAATTGTGGGGTTTGTATTCTTCGAGGAAGTATCTCCTGCTGTTACAATTGTAGCAACAATAACTGTGGATTTGCTAGTTAATGATGTCTTTGTAGGACTAGCAGAAATTATTGTGCTAGAAACAGGAGAAGGTGTTTTTGTGGTGTCCACACTAGTAATTGTGGAAGGGGCTGTAGATATGTCATTGGTGTCCGTAGTAGCAGAAGGCCTGGAGGTGCCATTTGTAGGCACTTCATTAGACATGGGAGCTGCAGTGGACTGCGTCGCAATTGTTCCTAAGGGGGTAGTCAGAGTTGCTCTGCTCATATCAGTAGATGATGTACCTGATGAACCTGTAGAAATTCTCTCTGTGGAAGAAGCTGTCGACGATAAGGATATTGGTGTGCTAGAAACAGGAGAAGATGTTTTTGTGGTCTCCACACTAGTAATTGTGGAAGGGGCTGTAGATATATCATTAGTGTCCATAGTAGGAGAAGGCCTAGAAGTGCCGTTTGTTAGCACTTCATTAGACACGGGAGCTGCAGTGGACTGCGTCGCAATTGTTCCTAAGGGGGTAGTAAGAGTTGCTCTGGAAGTATCAGTAGATGATGTACCTGATGAACCTGTAGAAATTCTCTCTGTAGAAGAAGCTGTAGACGATAAGGATAGCGGTGTGCTGGAAGCAGGAGACGGTGTTTTTGTGGTGTCCACACTAGTAATTGTGGAAGGGGCTATAGATATGTCATTAGTGTCCGTAGTAGCAGAAGGCCTGGAGGTGCCATTTGTTAGCACTTCATTAGACACGGGAGCTGCAGTGGACTGCGTCGCAGTTGTTCCTAAGGGGGTAGTCAGAGTTGCTCTGGTCATATCAGTAGATGATGTACCTGATGAACCTGTAGAAATTCTCTCTGTAGAAGAAGCTGTAGACGATAAGGATAGCGGTGTGCTGGAAGCAGGAGACGGTGTTTTTGTGGTGTCCACACTAGTAATTGTGGAAGGGGCTATAGATATGTCATTAGTGTCCGTAGTAGCAGAAGGCCTGGAGGTGCCATTTGTTAGCACTTCATTAGACACGGGAGCTGCAGTGGACTGCGTCGCAATTGTTCCTAAGGGGGTAGTCAGAGTTGCTCTGGTCATATCAGTAGATGATGTACCTGATGAACCTGTAGAAATTCTCTCTGTGAAAGAAGCTGTAGACGATAAGGATATTGGTGTGCTAGAAACAGATGAAGGTGTTTTTGTGGTGTCCACACTAGTAATTGTGGAAGGGGCTGTAGATATGTCATTAGTGTCCGTAGTAGCAGAAGGCCTGGAGGTGCCATTTGTTAGCACTTCATTAGACACGGGAGCTGCAGTGGACTGCGTCGCAATTGTTCCTAAGGGGGTAGTCAGAGTTGCTCTGGTCATATCAGTAGATGATGTACCTGATGAACCTGTAGAAATTCTCTCTGTGAAAGAAGCTGTAGGCGATAAGGATATTGATGTGGTGGAAACAGATGAAGGTGTTATTGTGGTGTCCACACTAGTAATTGTGGAAGGGGCTGTAGATATGTCATTGGTGTCCGTAGTAGCAGAAGGCCTGGAGGTGCCATTTGTAGGCACTTCATTAGACATGGGAGCTGCAGTGGACTGCGTCGCAATTGTTCCTAAGGGGGTAGTCAGAGTTGCTCTGCTCATATCAGTAGATGATGTACCTGATGAACCTGTAGAAATTCTCTCTGTGGAAGAAGCTGTCGACGATAAGGATATTGGTGTGCTAGAAACAGGAGAAGATGTTTTTGTGGTCTCCACACTAGTAATTGTGGAAGGGGCTGTAGATATATCATTAGTGTCCATAGTAGGAGAAGGCCTAGAAGTGCCGTTTGTTAGCACTTCATTAGACACGGGAGCTGCAGTCGACTGCGTCGCAATTGTTCCTAAGGGGGTAGTAAGAGTTGCTCTGGAAGTATCAGTAGATGATGTACCTGATGAACCTGTAGAAATTCTCTCTGTAGAAGAAGCTGTAGACGATAAGGATATTGGTGTGGTGGAAACAGGAGAAGGTGTTTTTGTGGTGTCCACACTAGTAATTGTGGAAGGGGCTGTAGATATCTCATTAGCGTCCGTAGTAGCAGGCGGCCTAGAGGTGCCATTTGTTAGCACTTCATTAGACACGGGAGCTGCAGTGGACTGCGTCGCAGTTGTTCCTATGGGGGTAGTCAGAGTTGCTCTGGTCATATCAGTAGATGATGTACCTGATGAACCTGTAGAAATTCTCTCTGTAGAAGAAGCTGTAGACGATAAGGATAGCGGTGTGCTGGAAGCAGGAGACGGTGTTTTTGTGGTGTCCACACTAGTAATTGTGGAAGGGGCTATAGATATGTCATTAGTGTCCGTAGTAGCAGAAGGCCTGGAGGTGCCATTTGTTAGCACTTCATTAGACACGGGAGCTGCAGTGGACTGCGTCGCAATTGTTCCTAAGGGGGTAGTCAGAGTTGCTCTGGTCATATCAGTAGATGATGTACCTGATGAACCTGTAGAAATTCTCTCTGTGAAAGAAGCTGTAGGCGATAAGGATATTGGTGTGGTGGAAACAGATGAAGGTGTTATTGTGGTGTCCACACTAGTAATTGTGGAAGGGGCTGTAGATATGTCATTGGTGTCCGTAGTAGCAGAAGGCCTGGAGGTGCCATTTGTAGGCACTTCATTAGACATGAGAGCTGAAGTGGACTGCGTCGCAATTGTTCCTAAGGGGGTAGTCAGAGTTGCTCTGGTCATATCAGTAGATGATGTACCTGATGAACCTGTAGAAATTCTCTCTGTGGAAGAAGCTGTAGACGATAAGGATATTGGTGTGCTAGAAACAGATGAAGGTGTTTTTGTGGTGTCCACACTAGTAATTGTGGAAGGGGCTGTAGATATATCATTAGTGTCCATAGTAGGAGAAGGCCTAGAAGTGCCGTTTGTTAGCACTTCATTAGACACGGGAGCTGCAGTGGACTGCGTCGCAATTGTTCCTAAGGGGGTAGTAAGAGTTGCTCTGGAAGTATCAGTAGATGATGTACCTGATGAACCTGTAGAAATTCTCTCTGTAGAAGAAGCTGTAGACGATAAGGATATTGGTGTGGTGGAAACAGGAGAAGGTGTTTTTGTGGTGTCCACACTAGTAATTGTGGAAGGGGCTGTAGATATCTCATTAGCGTCCGTAGTAGCAGGCGGCCTAGAGGTGCCATTTGTTAGCACTTCATTAGACACGGGAGCTGCAGTGGACTGCGTCGCAGTTGTTCCTAAGGGGGTAGTCAGAGTTGCTCTGGTCATATCAGTAGATGATGTACCTGATGAACCTGTAGAATTTCTCTCTGTAGAAGAAGCTGTAGACGATAAAGATAGTGGTGTGCTGGAAGCAGGAGACAGTGTTTTTGTGGTGTCCACACTAGTAATTGTGGAAGGGGCTGTAGATATGTCATTAGTGTCCGTAGTAGCAGAAGGCCTGGAGGTGCCATTTGTTAGCACTTCATTAGACACGGGAGCTGCAGTGGACTGCGTCGCAATTGTTCCTAAGGGGGTAGTCAGAGTTGCTTTGGTCATATTAGTAGATGATGTACCTGATGAACCTGTAGAAATTCTCTCTGTGAAATAAGCTGTAGACGATAAGGATATTGGTGTGGTGGAAACAGATGAAGGTGTTATTGTGGTGTCCACACTAGTAATTGTGAAAGGGGCTGTAGATATGTCATTAGTGCCTGTAGTGGGAGAAGGCCTAGAAGTGCCATTTGTTAGCACTTCATTAGACACGGGAGCTGCAGTCGACTGCGTCGCAATTGTTCCTAAGGTGGTAGTCAGAGTTCTTCCAGAAGTATCAGTAGATGATGTATTTGATGACTCTGTAGAAATTCTCTCTGTGGAAGAAGCTGTAGACGATAAGGATATTGGTGTGCTAGAAACAGGAGAAGATGTTTTTGTGGTGTCCACACTAGTAATTGTGGAAGGGGCTGTAGATATATCATTAGTGTCCATAGTAGGAGAAGGCCTAGAAGTGCCGTTTGTTAGCACTTCATTAGACACGGGAGCTGCAGTCGACTGCGTCGCAATTGTTCCTAAGGGGGTAGTAAGAGTTGCTCTGGAATTATCAGTAGATGATGTACCTGATGAACCTGTAGAAATTCTCTCTGTAGAAGAAGCTGTAGACGATAAGGATATTGGTATGGTGGAAACAGGAGAAGGTGTTTTTGTGGTGTCCACACTAGTAATTGTGGAAGGGGCTGTAGATATATCATTAGTGTCCATAGTAGGAGAAGGCCTAGAAGTGCCATTTGTTAGCACTTCATTAGACACGGGAGCTGCAGTCGACTGCGTTGCAATTGTTCCTAAGGGGGTAGTTTCCAGTGATGTATTATTTACAGAATATGTATTTGTGGATTTTGTAGCTACTGATGAAGATACTGGCAAAGTTACACGTGTTTCAGTGATGGCGAGTGTTGAAAAATGTGTCTCTGTAGTTGCTATTGTGTCTGTATATATTGGCGTTGTTTTTTCTGTGGGAGTACTTTTACCTATTTCAGTACCTGTAATTATAGTATTGCCAGTAGGACTGATAAGTGTTATGTTACTTGTGGGCACTTTACTCACAGTATTCGTTGAAGTGACTTCAATTGTAGGTTGAAGTGTAGTAGTTATTAAGGAAGTAATTAAATTTGTTAAATTTACTGTGGTTGGATATATGAGTGATGTAGATTGTGGACTCAGCACTGGTAACGGAACTGTCGTGTTTATAGAAGTTGCAGGTGCAGTTTCAGATTCTTGCGTGGGGCTAATGCTTTCAACAGATGGCTTTGATGTAGATGGCTGTCTTGATGGTGCAATTGTCACTGGCTCTCCAGTTGGTTCTACTATAGAAAAAATAAGGCAACATTAAAATGAGAGATGGAGAACATCATTTTTAAATCATACTGAAATGGAATTGCTTTTGCCAATCAAAGTTGCCGTCCATTTACTCAAGCACAATCATGCAGGGCTAGATTGTTCCCTTGTCTTACTCAGCTAAGCAGGGGAATAAGGAGGAGTAGGGGCCACCCACCCCTTTGCACAACCTCCGTGGATCTTGGGCCTGGGTCTCATGCAGAGTGCAGCCTCTGCTTTCTGGATCATTGCCCCACCAAGAAAGCGGGTAGGGAATAGACAGAGTTTTGACTCCACGGGCCCTACTTGCTGTTGAGAGTAGATGGCGAGCTGCCCTGGGGAAGTAAACTCACCATTTCAAGGGCTGTAGTAACTGAATTTTCCCTGTAGCAAGATGAAATCAGGGCAGGAATTATGAAGCTCTGTGCCACAATTCCTTTCCAGGGCTTTTCCTGGGGCCATAGTTATGCATTACACCATACTCAGGACTGGGACTAATAGCTCAGTCTGATCCATAGTTTTTCCCCAGTTGTGTAGTTCCCAGTACTCTGGTTGGTTCTGTGTATCTAACTTGCAGGGTCATCATGCAGTTATTTCTCAGCAACTGTACAGAATGTGAATCTCTGTAACTCTGATTGGCTCACAACTATTATTTGTTAAGATAAAGGTGAAGCAGAAGAATTCCACAATGTAGATGAAAGAGAAGAAAAGAAAATAGGGTTGTGAAGCTGCTGGAAGGGAAAATGCTTTTTATATGTTTTAAGGCAATATAATAACTTCAGAGTTGCTTACTATTAATTATGTACTAAACAAAGGGTTCAACCTCAGAGTTTATATACCCAAAATATAGTTCTTGTGTTGTAAACAGGAATCACTCTTCAGTTACCATTGTGATATGACTATGGACCCAATCCTACATAACTTTACTCTTATAAATAATTCTTTATGCAGCCAATTTGAAGCCATGTCCCTGTCTTTTAAATCTGGATTAATCTTTCTTCCCTTTTAAAGGACCCACATATTTCTAAAGTCCACCTGGGCCAGACTGTGAATTCCATTAAAGCATTTCTCTTGAGGAGAAGGCGAGTGTTGTGTTAAGATGCTGCACTGGCATTTGGGAGAGGGGGGTCAAAACTGGCACTTCTACAAACTTCATGTGCAAATTACTTCATCTCTCTTTGCCTCAGTTCCCCATTTGTTAAATGGAGATAATGATACTTCCTTTCTCCTACCCTTTATCTGTCTTCTCCATTTAATCCCCAGTACTGCAAACACTTAGTAAACAAATGACTCATTCCATTGTACTCTGTTTCAATTGGACAACACTGTGCTTCAATTCACCACACGGGGGAGTGTCAGAGAGGCAAGGCCTTAGAGTGTATGTCCTTCAGGGCAGTGAACGTTTCCCTCTTATTATGTATTTGTACAGAGACTATCATGGTGGAACTCCACAATTGGTTGGGGCCTCCTGACAATAATGTAATAAGATAGAATAATAATCATCATCGTCTGTTAAGATTCCACTGTGTTTTATTCTAGTTATTTTTTTCTTATTTTCTTAAATAACTCATTTATGAGTTTATTTTTAAGAGTCAAATACAAAGTTTTAGAAAATGACCATCTAAAGTGTTTTGTGAATTTAAATTCATCTTACCTCGGCAATCTCTCCCAGGTGCCTTGGGACTGAAGTCTGTGAATCCAGCCTGACACTGACAGGTATAAGATGGCCCGCTAATGTTGCATGTGGCATGTTCAGAACAACCATTTAATCCCGTCTCACAACTATTCGTTTCTATAAGAAAGTTGAACAAACATAAAAAGAACAACTTTTTAACTCATCATGGAAAAGATGAAAGTACAAGTGCTGAGTGCAATTAAATGACACAGTTCACTGCCAGTACAGTTGTTGTCACATAAAGTCACTATCAGTGAGAAACACTGTAATCTCTAAATATAAAGAAAACAATTCGTATGAGCATTAGGCTATACCTTCTATAAGTGTACTGTTAGGGTCCATTTGAAATACTGTACTGTTGTTAAAGGCCTCTGTAAAAGCAGATGTGAGCTCTGTTTTTGTTAAATTTTCTCCTACATCCAAAGCAATCATAAAGTCCACAAATATACTGCCACTTCTAAGATTGTTGATTACTATACGCAGTTTTCCTTTGTCTAGTAACCTTTGCATCTCAGGTGGCAAGTTTTTTCTTATCTGTAAAGTAAAAAGTTAAAATTATTCAATTTTCCTTTTGCAGTCAAGAACTCTTAAGGCAAAAATTACCCTTCATTGTTCAATTCATTGACAAGCATTACTGACAGTGGAACCAAATGCTTATAGAAATCAGTTCTACGACCTTCAAACATTTTCATAACTCTCATATATTAATGGCAAATGGTAAAAAATTGCAAGAGGTGATAGGGTTAAAAACGGTTTGAGAGAGAGATCTGCAAACCAGAGCTCGTTCCCACTCCCCTTGAGGATTGTAAGGTGAACAGGACTCTCCCAGTTGTCTAGGTCAGGCCCCTTCCCTTCCATGAACACTGGTTTAGAACAGCCTTTGGCCCTCAGTTAAAACCAAATTGAAATCCCCTACTTTTAAATCTCTTCTTCCTGTCTCCCAAATTCTGCTTTAGAGGAAGCTTTTGAGCGGTATTTAAGTGTAGTAACAAATTAGCATTTTCTGCAGTAATCCAGTTGGAAGGCCAAGAATCACTGTGTAAATATGGCAAGACGCAAATGAACAAAATGTCCACATGTGTCTAGCCAAATGGAGACGGAAAAAGGCTCATCTTTTCACTGACACTATGCAGGAACCAAGGAGCATGAAAATATCCATAGTGATGGTTAGATACCAGCGTGTCATGAAAGATAGCCGTTATTTGGGTTTGGATTTATGCTGTTGGATACATTTTTTCCTCTCACTTTATTTTTCACTTGCTTGTTTTTAGCTCTGTCTAACCACAATGAAGCACATGAAATAAGAAAGAAAAAATAGTAGACGTTCAAGTCCAAAGTCTACATATGCATTCACAATCTTTGGAAGTATGTTTACTACCAACACATTTTGTATTTCAGTTATTGGAAAGACTTTTTAAAAAAGTTATGTTTAAAAATAAAATTTAGCAATTATATCACACTTTTCATGTTCAAAGCATTTTACAAGCGCTAGCTGTGAACTTTCTTAACAAAGGGGGGGAGAAGAACCCGTAATACAAAGGAAACAATGCCAGTGTTTGCACCCTTGCTACATTCTTCACCCTTTCTAGAAGCATCATCAGAAATTTTTTCTAGATAGAGCTTTGACCAACTCACTCTCATCCAAGGCCTACCTCATTTGGATGTGGAAAGTGTAGAGAGTACACTATGTAATCTCACTATATCTCCTAACAGGCTCCTTCTCATGGGACGGAAACTCCAAAATCATGTTTGACTGACGATCAGGGAATAGAAGTAATTGCTCAACACCACCCTTTTGGCTCTAAGAGGATTAAACAAAGTGCAAGTCCATCTACCCCACTTGTGTCCACAGGGCATCAACAAGATCTGCCAATCCTTTGTTACAGTCTTTTATTTGTTATGGCATACACACAGAGAAGTTAGATAAAAAACATAAAATACTCTTTCTGGAATATAGCAGTGTTACGCTACTTTATTTCTCAGACTCCAAAACTCTAACATACAAGCACCAAAAATGGAGAAACAAAGAAGACTGCTCCCCTAAAACAGCAAGGCAGAACTCAACCCACCTTGCTCTGGGCTGGCTCTTTGCAGACTGACTGCTGAAGACCCAGATTGCACATTTCCCTCCAGAGCTCCCTCAACTACAAAACAGACCAGTAAACTCCTTACAAATTAAAGTAATAGCTTATCATTTGGATGGTTAATATAATATATCATTGAAATTAAAGGCTGCTGAGAGATTTAGGAATTAGAATAGCCCCCTATCCCTTGAAAGTGATGGTCAACCAAAAAGATTAGTGCAGTGTCTTGGTATCTCAGGAATAATGTCAAATTGAAGGGGGATAAGGAAATCTGAGGCTGTCAAAGGACACAGATGCTTGGCTGAAACTTTAGCAGTAAAATCACTTATCGGGAAAGATAGAGACAAGACAATAACTGTCAAAACTTGTCTGTGTCAGGGGATGATTCCCTGATCAAGGGCATAATACCTGCTCACGTGCAAGAAGTTGGTACCTTACCCTTCTCTAAGGAGGTACTGATGTTCTCAAAACAACAGGGACCCAATGACTCCCTACTGGATGTTGTTAGCCATAAGACAGGAAGTCACCGGTAACAGACTGCATTTCTCCCTATACAAAAACTCTCAGTAAATGAAACTGGTGAGAAATTAACCAGAGAAGATTTCACATTTGCCTCCTGCTGATATGACTCATCTACCTAGGAGGTGACCTAATCCAAATCTCATCAGTCTTATCCTCAAATAAGTAGATAATATTTCACAACAAGAAACACCTGATTCTGCTTCTGGTTAATGGCAATCCAGATTCACTATGCAGTCCAAACCTAAATTCAACTTTCACTGGCATTTCATGGACACCATGGTGGGAAAAAAACCCATCACCTCTACCCCATCTCAGATCTCAAAAACTCATTATCCTTCAGTTAATATGACTCTGGGCCAGAGCGTCATTTAAACTTAGGCTCAATAGGACCTTAGTGTAAATGAGAGTTCATGCATCACTGTGCAATAACCATCACTGGTATTCTAACCTCCAACCAATGTGTTCCATCTGTGTAGATCGTGTGTGACCTGGTTCTCACATATATTTGGATTAGGAACAGTTCAATAGAAAACTAATTTTATTTGAATAATCCTGGATATAATACCTCCGCAATGAACTTCTTTTCAAAATCCTTAAATTCTTCACTTGATTTGTTGTTATACTCAGGTTTGAATTCTTCATTTGTAATCCTGGTTTTTCCATCAAATGTTTTAGCTTCTGTAAAGACATTGAAAAACAGTTCAGCACAGTGCTGCAAGAATGCATTTGTTACGTGAAATCTTTTGGCTACTACCCAGATCAAACACAACATTGACATGCTACCTTCACCCAACTTCTGGGACACGTTGAAAGGTAAAAGAATTGTAAAGTAATCAAAATCAATTTTTAAAAGGTTAACTAGAATGAATCTACCATAAGCAGGAGAAAGTGGACCCAGATTCCACTGTTTGTAGTCAAAAGTTTGTCATATTGAATTATTTAATTAGAGCTAATAGCACAGTAATAAAACTGTTACTGGGGTATGTTGGGTTCTTCACTGAAAATTTTAGGAAGATATACTTTGGTCAGTTTATTTTATATTCTATTTAAAAAATGGTTCTCTGTCTAAATACAAACTACAATAGCACTAGACATAAGTCAATGTAGGCAGGATGTCTTCATCCACTAAGACACTCAATACTGTACTTAGTGGGAAGTATCTTCAATTCACACCTAAATCCCCAATTTGCTATCCTAATTTTGATATCTGTTCTATTCTTCTAGGTAAGATATATATTTCTTTATCAAATATATATATTTGAAACCTATAATGTAAGATGGAAAATATCCAGAGTAAAATATAACGTATCTACTCTATCTCTCTGTCTTTTGCTTTAAGATAGAGCTGTATGGGCCAAATCTTTTCTTTACTTACACATGTACAACCACACTGATAGCAGAGGGGTTGTTTACATGTAACTGAGGGAAGAATGGCTGTCATGTCTTTCCATGGAATTAATGTCTTTCAGGGGCCAGTTTCCTTTGACTTGTTCCAGATTTTCTGAGTCATAGACATGATAGTCTCTGAGATTCACTGCTACATCATTTAGGGCCCAATCCCAAAAGTACCCTCAACTTTCATTGAAAGTTAAATGAGTTGAAGGTTATCAAAACATTACAAGATGAAACACTTATTTTTCTGTTTATTTAAGTGATTTGATCACTACAAATGTAATAACTGATCCATCATCACTGAGTGCACATCTGGACTTCAGGGTCCATGATATGGCCAAGTCATTTCAAGATTTATCCCATTTATATCAAAGAGAGTTTTGCCTGAGTAAGGACTTTCGAAATTGGCCATATATGAGTTACTGTAATAAAGAAAAAAATATTCACTTATTAAGACAATACCTGTGCGAACTCTCCTTGAAGTATTGATCTTCTTAGCACAAGTTAAAACTTCCACAGATATTATATATTCATAACCAGGAACCAGATCTCCAAATGCTATCCATGTTTCATTCGTAGTGCTCTTATTCCTCACTGTGTTATCCCCCAGCAGATATACAGTGTAAGGGCTATCTCTTGTCCCACCTTGAGGTGTCCAATTCAACTGTATCACTTCACTGGTTACTTTCTCAAGTTGTATGGAAAAAATAAGTGAAGCTATAAACAAAAAATGAAGTTGCTGTAAGTCATGGATTTGCTTATTTTCTGTGAGTCAAAAAATAAATTTTAGTTTTCAAATTCTTATTTTAGGTCAAACTAAATTATCTGCAGAATTTATAAGTTAATAAAATGCTTCAGTATAGTCTAGAAATAGAGTTATGGATCATATTTGGTCTCAATATTTAAGTCACTATTATATTCTAAAATACTGTCTAACCTCTTATTTGTTACTGTAGCCTATTTGGCTGTATTTCATTTGTTTAGCATACAATGCTCTAAATCTTCTCAGGCAAGAAGCAGTAGCAGACACATAACAGTTCAAAATTCTGATTCCAGAAGGTCCAGATATTTCAGCTACTGGATGAAGAATCCCTACATGTAGAACAATTTCTGATTCACTGTATGACATCTAAAAATGTGTTTATGATTTAGATTTTTCATTCCTAAAGCCACAGTTTATTGGGTTTGTTACTCACACTTTCCAATACAATACTTATTTAAAAACAAGTATATTTTCATAGGCGACGTCGGAATTCATTCTTATATTTTGTTTTTCAACGTTTAGTAAAAAGCACAAATATACTTACTGCAAGTTCCTTGTGGTAATGTACTTTTTGTGGTAGCTGAAACAGTGCCAGCTTCAGGTGCTGTAATTCTAACTGTGGGGTTTGTATTCTTCAAGGAAGTATCTCCTGCTGTTACAATTGTAGCAACAATAACTGTGGATTTGCTAGTTAATGATGTCTTTGTAGGACTAGCAGAAATTATTGTGCTAGAAACAGGAGAAGGTGTTTTTGTGGTGTCCACACTAGTAATTGTGGAAGGGGCTTTAGATATATCATTAGTGTCCGTAGTAGCAGAAGGCCTGGAGGTGCCATTTGTTAGCACTTCATTAGACATGGGAGCTGCAGTGGACTGTGTCGCAATTGTTCCTAAGGGGGCAGTCAGAGTTGCTCTGGAAGTATCAGTAGATGATGTATTTGTAGAAATTCTCTCTGTGGAAGAAGCTGTAGACGATAAGGATAGTGGTGTGCTGGAAGCAGGAGATGGTGTTTTTGTGGTGTCTACACTAGTAATTGTGGAAGGGGCTGTAGATTTCTCATTAGCGTCTGTAGTAGCAGGCGGCCTAGAGGTGCCATTTGTTAGCACTTCATTAGACACAGGAGCTGCAGTGGACTGCGTCGCAGTTGTTCCTAAGGGGGTAGTCAGAGTTGCTCTGGTCATATCAGTAGATGATGTACCTGATGAACCTGTAGAAATTCTCTCTGTAGAAGAAGCTGTAGACGATAAGGATAGTGGTGTGCTGGAAGCAGGAGACGGTGTTTTTGTGGTGTCCACACTAGTAATTGTGGAAGGGGCCATAGATATGTCATTAGTGTCCGTAGTAGCAGAAGGCCTGGAGGTGCCATTTGTTAGCACTTCATTAGACACGGGAGCTGCAGTGGACTGCGTCGCAATTGTTCCTAAGGGGGTAGTCAGAGTTGCTCTGGTCATATCAGTAGATGATGTACCTGATGAACCTGTAGAAATTCTCTCTGTGAAAGAAGCTGTAGGCGATAAGGATATTGGTGTGGTGGAAACAGATGAAGGTGTTATTGTGGTGTCCACACTAGTAATTGTGGAAGGGGCTGTAGATATGTCATTGGTGTCCGTAGTAGCAGAAGGCCTGGAGGTGCCATTTGTAGGCACTTCATTAGACATGGGAGCTGCAGTGGACTGCGTCGCAATTGTTCCTAAGGGGGTAGTCAGAGTTGCTCTGGTCATATCAGTAGATGATGTACCTGATGAACCTGTAGAAATTCTCTCTGTGGAAGAAGCTGTAGACGATAAGGATATTGGTGTGCTAGAAACAGGAGAAGGTGTTTTTGTGGTCTCCACACTAGTAATTGTGGAAGGGGCTGCAGATATATCATTAGTGTCCATAGTAGGAGAAGGCCTAGAAGTGCCGTTTGTTAGCACTTCATTAGACACGGGAGCTGCAGTGGACTGCGTCGCAATTGTTCCTAAGGGGGTAGTAAGAGTTGCTCTGGAAGTATCAGTAGATGATGTACCTGATGAACCTGTAGAAATTCTCTCTGTAGAAGAAGCTGTAGACGATAAGGATATTGGTGTGGTGGAAACAGGAGAAGGTGTTTTTGTGGTGTCCACACTAGTAATTGTGGAAGGGGCTGTAGATATCTCATTAGCGTCCGTAGTAGCAGGCGGCCTAGAGGTGCCATTTGTTAGCACTTCATTAGACACAGGAGCTGCAGTGGACTGCGTCGCAGTTGTTCCTAAGGGGGTAGTCAGAGTTGCTCTGGTCATATCAGTAGATGATGTACCTGATGAACCTGTAGAAATTCTCTCTGTAGAAGAAGCTGTAGACGATAAGGATAGTGGTGTGCTGGAAGCAGGAGACGGTGTTTTTGTGGTGTCCACACTAGTAATTGTGGAAGGGGCCATAGATATGTCATTAGTGTCCGTAGTAGCAGAAGGCCTGGAGGTGCCATTTGTTAGCACTTCATTAGACACGGGAGCTGCAGTGGACTGCGTCGCAATTGTTCCTAAGGGGGTAGTCAGAGTTGCTCTGGTCATATCAGTAGATGATGTACCTGATGAACCTGTAGAAATTCTCTCTGTGAAAGAAGCTGTAGGCGATAAGGATATTGGTGTGGTGGAAACAGATGAAGGTGTTATTGTGGTGTCCACACTAGTAATTGTGGAAGGGGCTGTAGATATGTCATTGGTGTCCGTAGTAGCAGAAGGCCTGGAGGTGCCATTTGTAGGCACTTCATTAGACATGGGAGCTGCAGTGGACTGCGTCGCAATTGTTCCTAAGGGGGTAGTCAGAGTTGCTCTGCTCATATCAGTAAATGATGTACCTGATGAACCTGTAGAAATTCTCTCTGTGGAAGAAGCTGTAGATGATAAGGATATTGGTGTGCTAGAAACAGGAGAAGGTGTTTTTGTGGTCTCCACACTAGTAATTGTGGAAGGGGCTGTAGATATATCATTAGTGTCCATAGTAGGAGAAGGCCTAGAAGTGCCGTTTGTTAGCACTTCATTAGACACGGGAGCTGCAGTGGACTGCGTCGCAATTGTTCCTAAGGGGGTAGTAAGAGTTGCTCTGGAAGTATCAGTAGATGATGTACCTGATGAACCTGTAGAAATTCTCTCTGTAGAAGAAGCTGTAGACGATAAGGATATTGGTGTGGTGGAAACAGGAGAAGGTGTTTTTGTGGTGTCCACACTAGTAATTGTGGAAGGGGCTGTAGATATCTCATTAGCGTCCGTAGTAGCAGGCGGCCTAGAGGTGCCATTTGTTAGCACTTCATTAGACACAGGAGCTGCAGTGGACTGCGTCGCAGTTGTTCCTAAGGGGGTAGTCAGAGTTGCTCTGGTCATATCAGTAGATGATGTACCTGATGAACCTGTAGAAATTCTCTCTGTAGAAGAAGCTGTAGACGATAAGGATAGTGGTGTGCTGGAAGCAGGAGACGGTGTTTTTGTGGTGTCCACACTAGTAATTGTGGAAGGGGCCATAGATATGTCATTAGTGTCCGTAGTAGCAGAAGGCCTGGAGGTGCCATTTGTTAGCACTTCATTAGACACGGGAGCTGCAGTGGACTGCGTCGCAATTGTTCCTAAGGGGGTAGTCAGAGTTGCTCTGGTCATATCAGTAGATGATGTACCTGATGAACCTGTAGAAATTCTCTCTGTGAAAGATGCTGTAGGCGATAAGGATATTGGTGTGGTGGAAACAGATGAAGGTGTTATTGTGGTGTCCACACTAGTAATTGTGGAAGGGGCTGTAGATATGTCATTGGTGTCCGTAGTAGCAGAAGACCTGGAGGTGCCATTTGTAGGCACTTCATTAGACATGGGAGCTGCAGTGGACTGCGTCGCAATTGTTCCTAAGGGGGTAGTCAGAGTTGCTCTGCTCATATCAGTAGATGATGTACCTGATGAACCTGTAGAAATTCTCTCTGTGGAAGAAGCTGTAGACGATAAGGATATTGGTGTGCTAGAAACAGATGAAGGTGTTTTTGTGGTGTCCACACTAGTAATTGTGGAAGGGGCTGTAGATATATCATTAGTGTCCATAGTAGGAGAAGGCCTAGAAGTGCCGTTTGTTAGCACTTCATTAGACACGGGAGCTGCAGTGGACTGCGTCGCAATTGTTCCTAAGGGGGTAGTAAGAGTTGCTCTGGAAGTATCAGTAGATGATGTACCTGATGAACCTGTAGAAATTCTCTCTGTAGAAGAAGCTGTAGACGATAAGGATATTGGTGTGGTGGAAACAGGAGAAGGTGTTTTTGTGGTGTCCACACTAGTAATTGTGGAAGGGGCTGTAGATATCTCATTAGCGTCCGTAGTAGCAGGCGGCCTAGAGGTGCCATTTGTTAGCACTTCATTAGACACGGGAGCTGCAGTGGACTGCGTCGCAGTTGTTCCTAAGGGGGTAGTCAGAGTTGCTCTGGTCATATCAGTAGATGATGTACCTGATGAACCTGTAGAAATTCTCTCTGTAGAAGAAGCTGTAGACGATAAGGATAGTGGTGTGCTGGAAGCAGGAAACAATGTTTTTGTGGTGTCCACACTAGTAATTGTGGAAGGGGCTATAGATATGTCATTAGTGTCCGTAGTAGCAGAAGGCCTGGAGGTGCCATTTGTTAGCACTTCATTAGACACGGGAGTTGCAGTGGACTGCGTCGCAATTGTTCCTAAGGGGGTAGTCAGAGTTGCTCTGGTCATATCAGTAGATGATGTACCTGATGAACCTGTAGAAATTCTCTCTGTGAAATAAGCTGTAGGCGATAAGGATATTGGTGTGGTGGAAACAGATGAAGGTGTTATTGTGGTGTCCACACTAGTAATTGTGGAAGGGGCTGTAGATATGTCATTGGTGTCCGTAGTAGCAGAAGGCCTTGAGGTGCCATTTGTAGGCACTTCATTAGACATGAGAGCTGCAGTGGACTGCGTCGCAATTATTCCTAAGGGGGTAGTCAGAGTTGCTCTGGTCATATCAGTAGATGATGTACCTGATGAACCTGTAGAAATTCTCTCTGTGGAAGAAGCTGTAGACGATAAGGATATTGGTGTGCTAGAAACAGATGAAGGTGTTTTTGTGGTGTCCACACTAGTAATTGTGGAAGGGGCTGTAGATATATCATTAGTGTCCATAGTAGGAGAAGGCTTAGAAGTGCCGTTTGTTAGCACTTCATTAGACACGGGAGCTGCAGTGGACTGCGTCGCAATTGTTCCTAAGGGGGTAGTAAGAGTTGCTCTGGAAGTATCAGTAGATGATGTACCTGATGAACCTGTAGAAATTCTCTCTGTAGAAGAAGCTGTAGACGATAAGGATATTGGTGTGGTGGAAACAGGAGAAGGTGTTTTTGTGGTGTCCACACTAGTAATTGTGGAAGGGGCTGTAGATATCTCATTAGCGTCCGTAGTAGCAGGCGGCCTAGAGGTGCCATTTGTTAGCACTTCATTAGACACGGGAGCTGCAGTGGACTGCGTCGCAGTTGTTCCTAAGGGGGTAGTCAGAGTTGCTCTGGTCATATCAGTAGATGATGTACCTGATGAACCTGTAGAATTTCTCTCTGTAGAAGAAGCTGTAGACGATAAAGATAGTGGTGTGCTGGAAGCAGGAGACGGTGTTTTTGTGGTGTCCACACTAGTAATTGTGGAAGGGGCCATAGATATGTCATTAGTGTCCGTAGTAGCAGAAGGCCTGGAGGTGCCATTTGTTAGCACTTCATTAGACACGGGAGCTGCAGTGGACTGCGTCGCAATTGTTCCTAAGGGAGTAGTCAGAGTTGCTTTGGTCATATTAGTAGATGATGTACCTGATGAACCTGTAGAAATTCTCTCTGTGAAATAAGCTGTAGACGATAAGGATATTGGTGTGGTGGAAACAGATGAAGGTGTTATTGTGGTGTCCACACTAGTAATTGTGGAAGGGGCTGTAGATATGTCATTAGTGCCTGTAGTGGGAGAAGGCCTAGAAGTGCCATTTGTTAGCACTTCATTAGACACGGGAGCTGCAGTCGACTGCGTCGCAATTGTTCCTAAGGTGGTAGTCAGAGTTCTTCCAGAAGTATCAGTAGATGATGTATTTGATGACTCTGTAGAAATTCTCTCTGTGGAAGAAGCTGTAGACGATAAGGATATTGGTGTGCTAGAAACAGGAGAAGATGTTTTTGTGGTGTCCACACTAGTAATTGTGGAAGGGGCTGTAGATATATCATTAGTGTCCATAGTAGGAGAAGGCCTAGAAGTGCCGTTTGTTAGCACTTCATTAGACACGGGAGCTGCAGTCGACTGCGTCGCAATTGTTCCTAAGGGGGTAGTAAGAGTTGCTCTGGAATTATCAGTAGATGATGTACCTGATGAACCTGTAGAAATTCTCTCTGTAGAAGAAGCTGTAGACGATAAGGATATTGGTATGGTGGAAACAGGAGAAGGTGTTTTTGTGGTGTCCACACTAGTAATTGTGGAAGGGGCTGTAGATATATCATTAGTGTCCATAGTAGGAGAAGGCCTAGAAGTGCCATTTGTTAGCACTTCATTAGACACGGGAGCTGCAGTCGACTGCGTTGCAATTGTTCCTAAGGGGGTAGTTTCCAGTGATGTATTATTTACAGAATATGTATTTGTGGATTTTGTAGCTACTGATGAAGATACTGGCAAAGTTACACGTGTTTCAGTGATGGCGAGTGTTGAAAAATGTGTCTCTGTAGTTGCTATTGTGTCTGTATATATTGGCGTTGTTTTTTCTGTGGGAGTACTTTTACCTATTTCAGTACCTGTAATTATAGTATTGCCAGTAGGACTGATAAGTGTTATGTTACTTGTGGGCACTTTACTCACAGTATTCGTTGAAGTGACTTCAATTGTAGGTTGAAGTGTAGTAGTTATTAAGGAAGTAATTAAATTTGTTAAATCTACTGTGGTTGGATATATGAGTGATGTAGATTGTGGACTCAGCACTGGTAACGGAACTGTCGTGTTTATAGAAGTTGCAGGTGCAGTTTCAGATTCTTGCGTGGGGCTAATGCTTTCAACAGATGGCTTTGATGTAGATGGCTGTCTTGATGGTGCAATTGTCACTGACTCTCCAGTTGGTTCTACTATAGAAAAAATAAGGCAACATTAAAATGAGAGATGGAGAACATCATTTTTAAATCATACTGAAATGGAATTGCTTTTGCCAATCAAAGTTGCCGTCCATTTACTCAAGCACAATCATGCAGGGCTAGATTGTTCCCTTGTCTTACTCAGCTAAGCAGGGGAATAAGGAGGAGTAGGGGCCACCCACCCCTTTGCACAACCTCCGTGGATCTTGGGCCTGGGTCTCATGCAGAGTGCAGCCTCTGCTTTCTGGATCATTGCCCCACCAAGAAAGCGGGTAGGGAATAGACAGAGTTTTGACTCCACGGGCCCTACTTGCTGTTGAGAGTAGATGGCGAGCTGCCCTGGGGAAGTAAACTCACCATTTCAAGGGCTGTAGTAACTGAATTTTCCCTGTAGCAAGATGAAATCAGGGCAGGAATTATGAAGCTCTGTGCCACAATTCCTTTCCAGGGCTTTTCCTGGGGCCATAGTTATGCATTACACCTTACTCAGGACTGGGACTAATAGCTCAGTCTGATCCATAGTTTTTCCCCAGTTGTGTAGTTCCCAGTACTCTGGTTGGTTCTGTGTATCTAACTTGCAGGGTCATCATGCAGTTATTTCTCAGCAACTGTACAGAATGTGAATCTCTGTAACTCTGATTGGCTCACAACTATTATTTGTTAAGATAAAGGTGAAGCAGAAGAATTCCACAATGTAGATGAAAGAGAAGAAAAGAAAATAGGGTTGTGAAGCTGCTGGAAGGGAAAATGCTTTTTATATGTTTTAAGGCAATATAATAACTTCAGAGTTGCTTACTATTAATTATGTACTAAACAAAGGGTTCAACCTCAGAGTTTATATACCCAAAATATAGTTCTTGTGTTGTAAACAGGAATCACTCTTCAGTTACCATTGTGATATGACTATGGACCCAATCCTACATAACTTTACTCTTATAAAGAATTCTTTATGCAGCCAATTTGAAGCCAAGTCCCTGTCTTTTAAATCTGGATTAATCTTTCTTCCTTTTTAAAGGACCCACATATTTCTAAAGTCCACCTGGACCAGACTGTGAATTTCCATTAAAGCATTTCTCTTGAGGAGAAGGCGAGTGTTGTGTTAAGATGCTGCACTGGCATTTGGGAGAGGGGGGTCAAAACTGGCACTTCTACAAACTTCATGTGCAAATTACTTCATCTCTCTTTGCCTCAGTTCCCCATTTGTTAAATGGAGATAATGATACTTCCTTTCTCCTACCCTTTATCTGTCTTCTCCATTTAATCCCCAGTACTGCAAACACTTAGTAAACAAATGACTCATTCCATTGTACTCTGTTTCAATTGGACAACACTGTGCTTCAATTCACCACACGGGGGAGTGTCAGAGAGGCAAGGCCTTAGAGTGTATGTCCTTCAGGGCAATGAACGTTTCCCTCTTAATATGTATTTGTACAGAGACTATCATGGTGGAACTCCACAATTGGTTGGGGCCTCCTGACAATAATGTAATAAGATAGAATAATAATCATCATCGTCTGTTAAGATTCCACTGTGTTTTATTCTAGTTATTTTTTTCTTATTTTCTTAAATAACTCATTTATGAGTTTATTTTTAAGAGTCAAATACAAAGTTTTAGAAAATGACCATCTAAAGTGTTTTGTGAATTTAAATTCATCTTACCTCGGCAATCTCTCCCAGGTACATTGGGACTGAAGTCTGTGAATCCAGCCTGACACTGACAGGTATAAGATGGCCCGCTAATGTTGCATGTGGCATGTTCAGAACAACCATTTAATCCCGTCTCACAACTATTCGTTTCTATAAGAAAGTTGAACAAACATAAAAAGAACAACTTTTTAACTCATCATGGAAAAGATGAAAGTACAAGTACTGAGTGCAATTAAATGACACAGTTCACTGCCAGTACAGTTGTTGTCACATAAAGTCACTATCAGTGAGAAACACTGTAATCTCTAAATATAAAGAAAACAATTCGTATGAGCATTAGGCTATACCTTCTATAAGTGTACTGTTAGGGTCCATTTGAAATACTGTACTGTTGTTAAAGGCCTCTGTAAAAGCAGATGTGAGCTCTGTTTTTGTTAAATTTTCTCCTACATCCAAAGCAATCATAAAGTCCACAAATATACTGCCACTTCTAAGATTGTTGATTACTATACGCAGTTTTCCTTTGTCTAGTAACCTTTGCATCTCAGGTGGCAAGTTTTTTCTTATCTGTAAAGTAAAAAGTTAAAATTATTCAATTTTCCTTTTGCAGTCAAGAACTCTTAAGGCAAAAATTACCCTTCATTGTTCAATTCATTGACAAGCATTACTGACAGTGGAACCAAATGCTTATAGAAATCAGTTCTACGACCTTCAAACATTTTCATAACTCTCATATATTAATGGCAAATGGTAAAAAATTGCAAGAGGTAATAGGGTTAAAAACTGTTTGAGAGAGAGATCTACAAACCAGAGCTCGTTCCAACTCCCCTTGAGGATTGTAAGGTGAACAGGACTCTCCCAGTTGTCTAGATCAGGCCCCTTCCCTTCCATGAACACTGGTTTAGAACAGCCTTTGGCCCTCAGTTAAAACCAAATTGAAATCCCCTACTTTTAAATCTCATCTTCCTGTCTCCCAAATTCTGCTTTAGAGGAAGCTTTTGAGCGGTATTTAAGTGTAGTAACAAATTAGCATTTTCTGCAGTAATCCAGTTGGAAGGCCAAGAATCACTGTGTAAATATGGCAAGACGCAAATGAACAAAATGTCCACATGTGTCTAGCCAAATGGAGACGGAAAAAGGCTCATCTTTTCACTGACACTATGCAGGAATCAAGGAGCATGAAAATATCCATAGTGATGGTTAGATACCAGCGTGTCATGAAAGATAGCCGTTATTTGGGTTTGGATTTATGCTGTTGGATACATTTTTTCCTCTCACTTTATTTTTCACTTGCTTGTTTTTAGCTCTGTCTAACCACAATGAAGCACATGAAATAAGAAAGAAAAAATAGTAGACGTTCAAGTCCAAAGTCTACATATGCATTCACAATCTTTGGAAGTATGTTTACTACCAACACATTTTGTATTTCAGTTATTGGAAAGACTTTTTAAAAAAGTTATGTTTAAAAATAAAATTTAGCAATTATATCACACTTTTCATGTTCAAAGCATTTTACAAGCGCTAGCTGTGAACTTCCTTAACAAAGGGGGGGAGAAGAACCCGTAATACAAAGGAAACAATGCCAGTGTTTGCACCCTTGCTACATTCTTCACCCTTTCTAGAAGCATCATCAGAAATTTTTTCTAGATAGAGCTTTGACCAACTCACTCTCATCCAAGGCCTACCTCATTTGGATGTGGAAAGTGTAGAGAGTACACTATGTAATCTCACTATATCTCCTAACAGGCTCCTTCTCATGGGACGGAAACTCCAAAATCATGTTTGACTGACGCTCAGGGAATAGAAGTAATTGCTCAACACCACCCTTTTGGCTCTAAGAGGATTAAACAAAGTGCAAGTCCATCTACCCCACTTGTGTCCACAGGGCATCAACAAGATCTGCCAATCCTTTGTTACAGTCTTTTATTTGTTATGGCATACACACAGAGAAGTTAGATAAAAAAAATAAAATACTCTTTCTGGAATATAGCAGTGTTACGCTACTTTATTTCTCAGACTCCAAAACTCTAACATACAAGCACCAAAAATGGAGAAACAAAGAAGACTGCTCCCCTAAAACAGCAAGGCAGAACTCAACCCACCTTGCTCTGGGCTGGCTCTTTGCAGACTGACTGCTGAAGACCCAGATTGCACATTTCCCTCCAGAGCTCCCTCAACTACAAGACAGACCAGTAAACTCCTTACAAATTAAAGTAATAGCTTATCATTTGGATGGTTAATATAACATATCATTGAAATTAAAGGCTGCTGAGAGATTTAGGAATTAGAATAGCCCCCTATCCCTTGAAAGTGATGGTCAACCAAAAAGATTAGTGCAGTGTCTTGGTGTCTCAGGAATAATGTCAAATTGAAGGGGGATAAGGAAATCTGAGGCTGTCAAAGGACACAGATGCTTGGCTGAAACTTTAGAAGTAAAATCACTTATCGGGAAAGATAGAGACAAGGCAATAATTGTCAAAACTTGTCTGTGTCAGGGGATGATTCCCTGATCAAGGGCATAATACCTGCTCACGTGCAAGAAGTTGGTACCTTACCCTTCTCTAAGGAGGTACTGATGTTCTCAAAACAACAGGGACCCAATGACTCCCTACTGGATGTTGCTAGCCATAAGACAGGAAGTCACCGGTAACAGACTGCATTTCTCCCTATACAAAAACTCTCAGTAAATGAAACTGGTGAGAAATTAACCAGAGAAGATTTCACATTTGCCTCCTGCTGATATGACTCATCTACCTAGGAGGTGACCTAATCCAAATCTCATCAGTCTTATCCTCAAATAAGTAGATAATATTTCACAACAAGAAACACCTGATTCTGCTTCTGGTTAATGGCAATCCAGATTCACTATGCAGTCCAAACCTAAATTCAACATTCACTGGCATTTCATGGACACCATGGTGGAAAAAAAAACCATCATGTCTACTCCATCTCAGATCTCAAAAACTCATTATCCTTCAGTTAATATGACTCTGGGCCAGAGCGTCATTTAAACTAAGGCTCAATAGGACCTTAGTGTAAATGAGAGTTCATGCATCACTGTGCAATAACCATCACTGGTATTCTAACCTCCAACCAATGTGTTCCATCTGTGTAGATCGTGTGTGACCTGGTTCTCACATATATTTGGATTAGGAACAGTTCAATAGAAAACTAATTTTATTTGAATAATCCTGGATATAATACCTCCGCAATGAACTTCTTTTCAAAATCCTTAAATTCTTCACTTGATTTGTTGTTATACTCAGGTTTGAATTCTTCATTTGTAATCCTGGTTTTTCCATCAAATGTTTTAGCTTCTGTAAAGACATTGAAAAACAGTTCAGCACAGTGCTGCAAGAATGCATTTGTTACGTGAAATCTTTTGGCTACTACCCAGATCAAACACAACATTGACATGCTACCTTCACCCAACTTCTGGGACACGTTGAAAGGTAAAAGAATTGTAAAGTAATCAAAATCAATTTTTAAAAGGTTAACTAGAATGAATCTACCATAAGCAGGAGAAAGTGGACCCAGATTCCACTGTTTGTAGTCAAAAGTTTGTCATATTGAATTATTTAATTAGAGCTAATAGCACAGTAATAAAACTGTTACTGGGGTATGTTGGGTTCTTCACTGAAAATTTTAGGAAGATATACTTTGGTCAGTTTATTTTATATTCTATTTCAAAAATGGTTCTCTGTCTAAATACAAACTACAATAGCACTAGACATAAGTCAATGTAGGCAGGATGTCTTCATCCACTAAGACACTCAATACTGTACTTAATGGGAAGTATCTTCAATTCACACCTAAATCCCCAATTTGCTATCCTAATTTTGATTTCTGTTCTATTCTTCTAGGTAAGATATATATTTCTTTATCAAATATATATTTTTGAAACCTATAATGTAAGATGGAAAATATCCAGAGTAAAATATAACTTATCTACTCTATCTCTCTGTCTTTTGCTTAAGATAGAGCTGTATGGGCCAAATCTTTTCTTTACTTACACATGTACAACCACACTGATAGCAGAGGGGTTGTTTACATGTAATTGAGAGAAGAATGATGACTAATCCATCATCACTGATCCATCATCACTGAGTGCACATCTGGACTTCAGGGTCCATGATATGGCCAAGTCATTTCAAGATTTATCCCATTTATATCAAAGAGAGTTTTGCCTGAGTAAGGACTTCCGAAATTGGCCATATATGAGTTACTGTAATAAAGAAAAAAATATTCAATTATTAAGGCAATACCTGTGCGAACTCTCCTTGAAGTATTGATCTTCTTAGCACAAGTTAAAACTTCCACAGATATTATATATTCATAACCAGGAACCAGATCTCCAAATGCTATCCATGTTTCATTCGTAGTGCTCTTATTCCTCACTGTGTTATCCCCCAGCAGATATACAGTGTAAGGGCTATCTCTTGTCCCACCTTGAGGTGTCCAATTCAACTGTATCACTTCACTGGTTACTTTCTCAAGTTGTATGGAAAAAATAAGTGAAGCTATAAACAAAAAATGAAGTTGCTGTAAGTCATGGATTTGCTTATTTTCTGTGAGTCAAAAAATGAATTTTAGTTTTCAAATTCTTATTTTAGGTCAAACTAAATTATCTGCAGAATTTATAAGTTAATAAAATGCTTCAGTATAGTCTAGAAATAGAGTTATGGATCATATTTGGTCTCAATATTTAAGACACTATTATATTCTAAAATACTGTCTAGCCTCTTATTTGTTACTGTAGCGTATTTGGCCGTATTTCATTTCTTTAGCATACAATGCTCTAAATCTTCTCAGGCAAGAGGCAGTAGCAGACACATAACAGTTCAAAATTCTGATTTCAGGAAGTCCAAATATTTCAGCTACTGGATGAAGAATCCCTACATGTAGAACAATTTCTGATTCACTGTATGACATCTAAAAATGTGTTTATAATTTAGATTTTTCATTCCTCTTTACTACTCACACTTGTTTGTTTGTTACTCACACTTTCCAATACAATACTTATTTAAAAACAAGTATATTTTCACAGGCGATGTCGGAATTCATTCTTATATTTTACTTATTTAAAAACAAGTATATTTTCACAGGCGACGTCGGAATTCATTCTTATATTTTGTTTTTCAATGTTTAGTAAAAAGCACAAATATACTTACTGCAAGTTCCTTGTGGTAATGTACTTTTTGTGGTAGCTGAAACAGTGCCAGCTTCGGGTGCTGTAATTCTAACTGTGGGGTTTGTATTCTTCGAGGAAGTATCTCCTGCTGTTACAATTGTAGCAACAATAACTGTGGATTTGCTAGTTAATGATGTCTTTGTAGGACTAGCAGAAATTATTGTGGCTGTAGTTGGTGGGGAAACAGATATGTTGGGTGTAGAAAAAGCAGAAGAAATCTGAGATATTGTAGTGTTCGGAACAGTGATAGGTATGATAGATGTAAGTGTTGTGGAGGATATCGTAATGGTTTCATTGGAATTTATCATGTCAGTAACTGTAGAAATGTCGACAGGATTTGAAATAGAACTAGAGGCTGATGAAGTTACAGATGTTAATGAAAATGAAGTGTCTAAACCAGTGAGGGCAGAAGAGAATATAGTTGTGGAAGATATTTCTGCTGGGGTCTCTGCTGTAGTGCTTAGGTGAGTCATTCGATTGGTTCCTACAAAAGCTGTACTTTTATCACCCAAGTCAGAAGCTACAGAAGCAGTAGAGGAGACTTCGTTTGTGAGGGCAGGTGGGCTGTTGGATTCTGTATCAGTTGTATCGCTGCTTGTGCTACCCACGGGTACTGTCTTTGGAACGGTATTACTACTGCCAGTGATTTGAGAAACCTCTGTCTGAGGAGGAAGATTTGTGGTGAAACGGGATGTTGCAGTTGGTGCCACTGTGCTGCTGTTCAGAATAACAGTGCTCACTGGAAGAGCTGAATTCTCTGCATCTGTGCTGGGTGTCTCTGCAGCAGGTGAATGCAGTGAGGAATGGCTCCGGTCTGTTACTGTTGCATCGTTCAGAGTTCTTTGGTTAGAGGAAGATGTTATGTCCTCCTGTGTATTCGATTCAGAGGTAAGTGGTGACAATGCACCTTTGGTGGATGTAATGCCCAGGCTGGATTCCGTGACAGTGGCAGAAGGAGTAGAGGATGTTTCTTCAGTGCGTGCATTACTTGTGGCAGTAGAGCCATGCTCACTGACAGCATTAGAAGCAGTTTGCTCGCTTGCCTGAGAAGCACTCTTTGATACAGGTGAGGAGGAATAAGAGATGATGGATTCTGTTTCTAAGCGGTTCAAAGTTGCTGGGCCATCCCTAGTGCTTGTTGTTGACAAAGGCAGAGTTGTTTCTGTGGAGAATCCAGTTGTGGCGGGACTGTTGGAAGATATTTCTGCTGGGGTCTCTGCTGTAGTGCTTAGGTGAGTCATTGGATTGGTTCCTACAAAAGCTGTACTTTTATCACCCAAGTCAGAAGCTACCGAAGCAGTAGAGGAGACTTTATTTGTGAGGGCAGGTGGGCTGTTGGATTCTGTATCAGTTGTATCGCTGCTTGTGCTACCCACGGGTACTGTCTTTGGAATGGTATTACTACTGCCAGTGATTTGAGAAATCTCTGTCTGAGGAGGAAGATTTGTGGTGAAACGGGATGTTGCAGTTGGTGCCACTGTGCTGCTGTTCAGAATAACAGTGCTCACTGGAAGAGCTGAATTCTCTGCATCTGTGCTGGGTGTCTCTGCAGCAGGTGAATGCAGTGAGGAATGGCTCCGGTCTGTTACTGTTGCATCGTTCAGAGTTCTTTGGTTAGAGGAAGATGTTATGTCCTCCTGTGTATTCGATTCAGAGGTAAGTGGTGACAATGCACCTTTGGTGGATGTAATGCCCAGGCTGGATTCCGTGACAGTGGCAGAAGGAGTAGAGGATGTTTCTTCAGTGCGTGCATTACTTGTGGCAGTAGAGCCATGCTCACTGACAACATTAGAAGCAGTTTGCTCGCTTGCCTGAGAAGCACTCTTTGATACAGGTGAGGAGGAATAAGAGATGATGGATTCTGTTTCTAAGCGGTTCAAAGTTGCTGGGCCATCCCTAGTGCTTGTTGTTGACAAAGGCAGAGTTGTTTCTGTGGAGAATCCAGTTGTGGCTGGACTGTTGGAAGATATTTCTGCTGGGGTCTCTGCTGTAGTGCTTAGGTCAGTCATTGGATTGGTTCCTACAAAAGCTGTACTTTTATCACCCAAGTCAGAAGCTACAGAAGCAGTAGAGGAGACTTTGTTTGTGAGGGCAGGTGGGCTGTTGGATTCTGTATCAGTTGTATCGCTGCTTGTGCTACCCACGGGTACTGTCTTTGGAACGGTATTACTACTGCCAGTGATTTGAGAAATCTCTGTCTGAGGAGGAAGATTTGTGGTGAAACGGGATGTTGCAGTTGGTGCCACTGTGCTGCTGTTCAGAATAACAGTGCTCACTGGAAGAGCTGACTTCTCTGTATCTGTGCTGGGTGTCTCTGCAGCAGGTGAATGCAGTGAGGAATGGCTCCGGTCTGTTACTGTTGCATCGTTCAGAGTTCTTTGGTTAGAGGAAGATGTTATGTCCTCCTGTGTATTCGATTCAGAGGTAAGTGGTGACAATGCACCTTTGGTGGATGTAATGCCCAGGCTGGATTCTGTGACAGTGGCAGAAGGAGTAGAGGACGTTTCTTCAGTGCGTGCATTACTTGTGGCAGTAGAGGCATGCTCACTGACAGCATTAGAAGCAGTTTGCTCGCTTGCCTGAGAAGCACTCTTTGATACAGGTGAGGAGGAATAAGAGGTGCTGGATTCTGTTTCTAAGGGGTTCAGAGTTGCTGGGCCATCCCTTGTGCTTGTTGTTGACAAAGGCAGAGTTGTTTCTGTGGAGAATCCAGTTGTGGCGGGACTGTTGGAGGATATTTCTGCTGGGGTCTCTGCTGTAGTGCTTAGGTGAGTCATTGGATTGGTTCCTACAAAAGCTGTACTTTTATCACCCAAGTCAGGAGCTACAGAAGCAGTAGAGGAGACTTTGTTTGTGAGGGCAGGTGGGCTGTTGGATTCTGTATCAGTTGCATCGCTGCTTGTGCTACCCACGGGTACTGTCTTTGGAATGGTATTACTACTGCCAGTGATTTGAGAAATCTCTGTCTGAGGAGGAAGATTTGTGGTGAAACGGGATGTTGCAGTTGGTGCCACTGTGCTGCTGTTCAGAATAACAGTGCTCACTGGAAGAGCTGACTTCTCTGTATCTGTGCTGGGTGTCTCTGCAGCAGGTGAATGCAGTGAGGAATGGCTCCGGTCTGTTACTGTTGCATCGTTCAGAGTTCTTTGGTTAGAGGAAGATGTTATGTCCTCCTGTGTATTCGATTCAGAGGTAAGTGGTGACAATGCACCTTTGGTGGATGTAATGCCCAGGCTGGATTCCGTGACAGTGGCAGAAGGAGTAGAGGATGTTTCTTCAGTGCGTGCATTACTTGTGGCAGTAGAGGCATACTCACTGACAGCATTAGAAGCAGTTTGCTCGCTTGCCTGAGAAGCACTCTTTGATACAGGTGAGGAGGAATAAGAGGTGCTGGATTCTGTTTCTAAGGGGTTCAGAGTTGCTGGGCCATCCCTTGTGCTTGTTGTTGACAAAGGCAGAGTTGTTTCTGTGGAGAATCCAGTTGTGGCGGGACTGTTGGAAGATATTTCTGCTGGGGTCTCTGCTGTAGTGCTTAGGTGAGTCATTGGATTGGTTCCTACAAAAGCTGTACTTTTATCACCCAAGTCAGGAGCTACAGAAGCAGTAGAGGAGACTTTGTTTGTGAGGGCAGGTGGGCTGTTGGATTCTGTATCAGTTGCATCGCTGCTTGTGCTACCCACGGGTACTGTCTTTGGAACGGTATTACTACTGCCAGTGATTTGAGAAATCTCTGTCTGAGGAGGAAGATTTGTGGTGAAACGGGATGTTGCAGTTGGTGCCACTGTGCTGCTGTTCAGAATAACAGTGCTCACTGGAAGAGCTGACTTCTCTGTATCTGTGCTGGGTGTCTCTGCAGCAGGTGAATGCAGTGAGGAATGGCTCCGGTCTGTTACTGTTGCATCGTTCAGAGTTCTTTGGTTAGAGGAAGATGTTATGTCCTCCTGTGTATTCGATTCAGAGGTAAGTGGTGACAATGCACCTTTGGTGGATGTAATGCCCAGGCTGGATTCCGTGACAGTGGCAGAAGGAGTAGAGGATGTTTCTTCAGTGCGTGCATTACTTGTGGCAGTAGAGGCATACTCACTGACAGCATTAGAAGCAGTTTGCTCGCTTGCCTGAGAAGCACTCTTTGATACAGGTGAGGAGGAATAAGAGGTGCTGGATTCTGTTTCTAAGGGGTTCAGAGTTGCTGGGCCATCCCTTGTGCTTGTTGTTGACAAAGGCAGAGTTGTTTCTGTGGAGAATCCAGTTGTGGCTGGACTGTTGGAAGATATTTCTGTTGGGGTCTCTGCTGTAGTGCTTAGGTCAGTCATTGGATTGGTTCCTACAAAAGCTGTACTTTTATCACCCAAGTCAGAAGCTACAGAAGCAGTAGAGGAGACTTTGTTTGTGAGGGCAGGTGGGCTGTTGGATTCTGTATCAGTTGTATCGCTGCTTGTGCTACCCACGGGTACTGTCTTTGGAACGGTATTACTACTGCCAGTGATTTGAGAAACCTCTGTCTGAGGAGGAAGATTTGTGGTGAAACGGGATGTTGCAGTTGGTGCCACTGTGCTGCTGTTCAGAATAACAGTGCTCACTGGAAGAGCTGACTTCTCTGTATCTGTGCTGGGTGTCTCTGCAGCAGGTGAATGCAGTGAGGAATGGCTCCGGTCTGTTACTGTTGCATCGTTCAGAGTTCTTTGGTTAGAGGAAGATGTTATGTCCTCCTGTGTATTCGATTCAGAGGTAAGTGGTGACAATGCACCTTTGGTGGATGTAATGCCCAGGCTGGATTCCGTGACAGTGGCAGAAGGAGTAGAGGATGTTTCTTCAGTGCGTGCATTCCTTGTGGCAGTAGAGCCATGCTCACTGACAGCATTAGAAGCAGTTTGCTCGCTTGCCTGAGAAGCACTCTTTGATACAGGTGAGGAGGAATAAGAGGTGCTGGATTCTGTTTCTAAGGGGTTCAGAGTTGCTGGGCCATACCTTGTGCTTGTTGTTGACAAAGGCAGAGTTGTTTCTGTGGAGAATCCAGTTGTGGCGGGACTGTTGGAAGATATTTCTGCTGGGGTCTCTGCTGTAGTGCTTAGGTGAGTCATTGGATTGGTTCCTACAAAAGCTGTACTTTTATCACCCAAGTCAGGAGCTACAGAAGCAGTAGAGGAGACTTTGTTTGTGAGGGCAGGTGGGCTGTTGGATTCTGTATCAGTTGCATCGCTGCTTGTGCTACCCACGGGTACTGTCTTTGGAACGGTATTACTACTGCCAGTGATTTGAGAAATCTCTGTCTGAGGAGGAAGATTTGTGGTGAAACGGGATGTTGCAGTTGGTGCCACTGTGCTGCTGTTCAGAATAACAGTGCTCACTGGAAGAGCTGACTTCTCTGTATCTGTGCTGGGTGTCTCTGCAGCAGGTGAATGCAGTGAGGAATGGCTCCGGTCTGTTACTGTTGCATCGTTCAGAGTTCTTTGGTTAGAGGAAGATGTTATGTCCTCCTGTGTATTCGATTCAGAGGTAAGTGGTGACAATGCACCTTTGGTGGATGTAATGCCCAGGCTGGATTCCGTGACAGTGGCAGAAGGAGTAGAGGATGTTTCTTCAGTGCGTGCATTACTTGTGGCAGTAGAGGCATACTCACTGACAGCATTAGAAGCAGTTTGCTCGCTTGCCTGAGAAGCACTCTTTGATACAGGTGAGGAGGAATAAGAGGTGCTGGATTCTGTTTCTAAGGGGTTCAGAGTTGCTGGGCCATCCCTTGTGCTTGTTGTTGACAAAGGCAGAGTTGTTTCTGTGGAGAATCCAGTTGTGGCTGGACTGTTGGAAGATATTTCTGTTGGGGTCTCTGCTGTAGTGCTTAGGTCAGTCATTGGATTGGTTCCTACAAAAGCTGTACTTTTATCACCCAAGTCAGAAGCTACAGAAGCAGTAGAGGAGACTTTGTTTGTGAGGGCAGGTGGGCTGTTGGATTCTGTATCAGTTGTATCGCTGCTTGTGCTACCCACGGGTACTGTCTTTGGAACGGTATTACTACTGCCAGTGATTTGAGAAACCTCTGTCTGAGGAGGAAGATTTGTGGTGAAACGGGATGTTGCAGTTGGTGCCACTGTGCTGCTGTTCAGAATAACAGTGCTCACTGGAAGAGCTGACTTCTCTGTATCTGTACTGGGTGTCTCTGCAGCAGGTGAATGCAGTGAGGAATGGCTCCGGTCTGTTACTGTTGCATCGTTCAGAGTTCTTTGGTTAGAGGAAGATGTTATGTCCTCCTGTGTATTCGATTCAGAGGTAAGTGGTGACAATGCACCTTTGGTGGATGTAATGCGCAGGCTGGATTCCATGACAGTGGCAGAAGGAGTAGAGGATGTTTCTTCAGTGCGTGCATTACTTGTGGCAGTAGAGCCATGCTCACTGACAGCATTAGAAGCAGTTTGCTCGCTTGCCTGAGAAGCACTCTTTGATACAGGTGAGGAGGAATAAGAGGTGCTGGATTCTGTTTCTAAGGGGTTCAAAGTTGCTGGGCCATCCCTTGTGCTTGTTGTTGACAAAGGCAGAGTTGTTTCTGTGGAGAATCCAGTTGTGGCGGGACTGTTGGAAGATATTTCTGCTGGGGTCTCTGCTGTAGTGCTTAGGTGAGTCATTGGATTGGTTCCTACAAAAGCTGTACTTTTATCACCCAAGTCAGGAGCTACAGAAGCAGTAGAGGAGACTTTCTTTGTGAGGGCAGGTGGGCTGTTGGATTCTGTATCAGTTGTATCGCTGCTTGTGCTACCCACGGGTACTGTCTTTGGAACGGTATTACTACTGCCAGTGATTTGAGAAACCTCTGTCTGAGGAGGAAGATTTGTGGTGAAACGGGATGTTGCAGTTGGTGCCACTGTGCTGCTGTTCAGAATAACAGTGCTCACTGGAAGAGCTGACTTCTCTGTATCTGTGCTGGGTGTCTCTGCAGCAGGTGAATGCAGTGAGGAATGGCTCCGGTCTGTTACTGTTGCATCGTTCAGAGTTCTTTGGTTAGAGGAAGATGTTATGTCCTCCTGTGTATTCGATTCAGAGGTAAGTGGTGACAATGCACCTTTGGTGGATGTAATGCCCAGGCTGGATTCCGTGACAGTGGCAGAAGGAGTAAAGGATGTTTCTTCAGTGCGTGCATTACTTGTGGCAGTAGAGCCATGCTCACTGACAGCATTAGAAGCAGTTTGCTCACTTGCCTGAGAAGCACTCTTTGATACAGGTGAGGCGGAATAAGAGGTGCTGGATTCTGTTTCTAAGGGGTTCAAAGTTGCTGGGCCATCCCTAGTGCTTGTTGTTGACAAAGGCAGAGTTGTTTCTGTGGAGAATCCAGTTGTGGCTGTACTGTTGGATGGTATTTCTGCTTGGGTCTCTGCTGTAGTGCTTAGGTCCGTTATTGGACTGGTTGTTGCAAAAGCTATACTTTTATCATCCAATTCATGGTATATTTGCCCTGTAATAATTTTTGTGAGAAAAAATAATTATTGTAGTTTTATGTTATACATTCTAGTTTTTATTCATTATTTTAAAACTAGGTATTATTAGATTTTATTAATATTATATTTCTATTCTTAAATAATGTTAATTCCACTTCAAAACAATTTTAAGAAAGACAAAACTGTACTATGTTTTTATTCAGAACCATTATTTTATCCTTAGTTCTTAAATAGCTTCTGTATTTTTCTTCCAATATTTCAAGTTTCTGCATTTATGTCTCAACTTATTAGGCATTCAAAAGGAATTTTGGAATTAGTGGTTGACTGGGCCATTTTCAGCATGGGCAGTCAGAAAGCAGGTAATGTTAAATAAACTTATAATTTCCACTGTGTGAGCTATTCAACCCACAGAGTATAAGGTGACCAGATAGCAAGGGTGAAAAATCAGGACAGGAAGTGGGGGTAATTGGTTCCTATAGAAGACACAGGCCTATAAAATTGGGACATCTGGTCACCTTCTCAGAGTATATCTGTTGAACTGGAGAAATTTAGTATTAAAATCTCACAAGCTCCTAATTTAACCAATTCCATAATGTACTCTGAACAAACTGTGTTTTATAAATCAAATTTTAATATTCTACACACACAAGAAAATTTGTGGAATTTATAAATCATGAATGAGGCCCCAAGAAATCCTGCCGTTGACTTAAAATCATCAGATTTTTTTTTCAAATAATGCATTTCTGGTTCTTCTTCTTTCCCTTCTTGTTTCTGAACCTTCCATGTCCATTCAGGTCATATTTTTAAGCTTTTCTCCTCACAGTAATGAGGGCTAGAATCTTATTTAGAAAAAAAAAAGGCTAAAACTCACTTGTCTCTAGGAGCTGGGGCTTTAAGTAAAATATCACAAGACTTGCTATAAAATCACAAAACTTGGCAACACTGCACCTTACATTACAATTTGGCAGACCTAGACCGCTACTCTGGCTACTGTCATCACTGTTCAAAATAGAGCTGAGCAAGGGAAAAATTGGCTAATTTTGAACTGAACCTGAAAGTTTACATTTTTTTCTTGCTGAAACAAAAAAAATTGTCATTTTGAAACAAACGTTGAAACATCTCATTTTGACATTTTTTAAAAAAATCTTTTTTTCAGCCCCAAATTATTATCCAAAGTGGTAAATAATTTTGGTCTCCTTACCCCCCAAAAAAGACCCCAAATTTACTATTCACCAAAAAATTTCACCCAGCTCTAGTTCTAAATCAAATATTGTTGCTTTAAAGTTTATATAAATAAGACTACAGGATTATTAATAAAGTCTTAGGACCTGACTGTCCCCTGCTTTGTAAATTGTGTGGTCATTTACACCCAGATTGAAATAGTAGCATTTTACACCCCTTTGGCACAGATGTAAGCAACAAGAATCTGGCTCCTAGTGTTTATATTAGCTATTGTTAAATATGTATAAATCAAAACAATTGCTTTTGTGTGCACAAAGAATGCCAAAATTTCTTCTCTGCCTTTGATCCACCCTCAAACTTACTAATATCCCCTCCCCTCCGCACCCCCAAGTGACTGTATGGTGGAATAGAGGAAACAATAAAACATGAATAAAAAAACTGAAAGACTCTTTCAAAATAAATTTGACTCCAGTCCCAGTTGCAAAGTACTCATTTATTCAAGTATTTCCCCTGCTCTGTTTTGCAAGTCAGAGTTATCCATTGTATTGGTAACTAACCCTCTGGGCATGTCAGGTATTTGCCCCTCAAGAATTATTACTTGGCCATCATAAAAGGTAAATAATAATTAGACAGAACTCCCTTCTATCCTGTGTTTCCCTGTGTCATAAAGTATAAGTAAATATTAACTATTGAAGCTGACAACCATGTGTGAAAGTAGATTTGAACATCTCCCATAGCTCCTAAAATTTCTTTTTAGAGTGTAGCCAGTGCGGTTTCTACTGTGGCAAAGTATTATAAATAATACAAAGTAAAATAACTACTAGTGTCATAGACTCATCTTGCTAAGTCTGCCCCGACTTGCAGTTGTGTGGAGTCTAGCTTATATGCCTATCTATCTATCTTTAATATTATCTGTTAGGAACACTCTTTCTAATAAGCTAGCAATTTGATTCTGATTTAGAAACAAAGTGCCAGATCTTCATCTGGCATAAATCAGAGTACATCTATTTGAAGCCATATTGGAGTCTACCGTAGCCTAGGAAATAGATATTATGTTAGTGTTTTCAAATATACCATAACATATCAAATCATTCCTACTGCACTAGGATACATTTTCTGATCCAATATACAGATTGAACTGTAGGATACAGCTTGCATAGTCTTCTGTGTCACGTTAGTAAGTAGTGAATAGTGGCAAAAACTATTACTGGTGCTACATTAGATTATAAGATGTTTTAAAACATTCTCTAATAGAAGAAAATCATTTTTGCGAAATGCCCCAGAATTTCTAAATATTATTTCAAAAACAATTGCTGTACAGGGACGGGGTAGCAGGGCCGGTTCTAGGTTTTTTGCTGCCCCAAGCAAAAAAAAAAACCTCTGGGAGCGAAGTGCCGAAGCAAAAAAAACCTTGGTTTGCTGGTGCCTTGAGCCAGCCCTGCAGTGTAGGACAGCACAAGTAGCATAATCCATGTTCCACTACTGAAGTCTTCCCAAAAGATTCTTTGGTGGGGGTGAAAAGACTGGCAAGGAAGGTGTGCCATTCATATTCTTCATAGATGACAAAATAAGACCTAAGGCTAAATAAATAAATAAATCTTCACGCAGTCCAGCCAGACACTGTGTTGTGCTGTTGATATGACAGACTGTCAGATACTGTCCTTTCATCTATTTCTAATTTTCTACTGACTGCAGACTTGATGTACAGACTCAATACCTCCTTGAATACTGAGACAAAATGCAAACTAAAAATAAATCCTAATGGGAAATATTAAGCAGTTTGCAACCTTTTATTCTGTTTCAGTTACTGCAATCTGTTTCAGCAGCCTTTATATTATATTCTTAATGTAGAACATTGCATAAAAACATATAACAATATATTTAGTCCAATTGAATATTAACTTACCCAGCAAAACACAGAGAATGAAACGCCATAAATATTTCCAAGTCCCCATGATTACTTTTGGTCTCCTTTCTGTACTCGTCCCATTTGAGAAACTGACATTATGGATTGAAGGCTTTGGTATTATAAACAGGGTGAGGCTGTATGCATTGTTACGTTTCAACCTGAGGTAATTCCTCACACTCTCAGGAGCACAAGCTTGTTTTGCAATCCAGCCAGTCTAACGAAGTGTATGCACCTGACCTGAACAGTTATAAGTTCTAAATTGTTGTTCAAATTGGTTGTTTGGTTGCTTGTGTTCTTTAATATTACAAAGTTAGAGACAGCTCCAAAGCCAGCTGAAGCCAATGGAAAGACTCCCCCTGAATTCAGTGGGCTTTGTATCAAGCTCTAAATTCATTGTATTATTTGTGTGTTCATGTGGGGATTTGGTAAGTATGCTTTTATAATTGGGAGGTCAGCTCCTGAATGGAGCTACGGCAGCTACGGATCCGGCCCACTACATAATGTACATATCGTTTATCATCTAGAGAAGTTAAAGTCTTTTAAATAATAATGAATTGAAACTCACATTATCACAGCAAGTCAACAGAAGACACAGCAATGGAACTCTGGCACCCTGACTCCCAGATTGTTGCTCTAACCACTAGACAAAACTCTGTGTCCCAAAAATTCCAGTATTTTGTATTATTTGGCCTTAGATATTGATGTGTTCAATCCAATGCAAAATTTCTTCATTAAGAACTCCGTAATGGAGTAAAATTTCAAGCCATTGTACATTCACAATACATTTCTAAGGTCTGATTCTTCACTGTCCAGCATCTTGTGTAAAGGGATTATAAAGCAGGCGTAAAATGCTTCCCAGTTAAAATTCTCTGATCACTCATACCCTGATGGTAGCATTGTGCACCTCTTTGAACACGGTGCAAGACAATGGAGAATCAAGCCCTTTATTTTTTGCTAAACTTGTCCCCATTTTCCTTAGCAGCCCAGCCAGCTCCTTTTCACAGGAGCTTGACGTTGGCTAGCTGATGCCTCATTGTGAGTCAAATCCTCAGGCCAGCTTCTAGGCCAATTAGCTGGGCACTGAGGCAGATGCAAGGGAATCTATAACCTCTCATCCTGCACCTGCTGCAGAGTGGCTGCATGGAGACTAGCTCAGTAGCTTGCTGGTCTGATGGAAAGCCTAGGCCTTTGTGAAACTGCTGTCTCTACACTGTCTTCAGCTGCTAGTTTATGCTACATTTAATCATTTTAAAAACAGGCTTTCCAGGCTTTGGAGGTGTGTTGTTAAAGGGTCTGATTAGATGATTTTCAGTGTAATATTTTTCAAGCACACATCATCTTTTGGCGCTCCCCAGTCTACGGAGAGCACAACTCTTGCTCTACCACTTAGGCAGGCGCAGCATGTGCTCGCCTACACTAGGGCGTGCAGAGCTGTGTCCTGCCTCCTCCTCACCTCTTCTGGAGACACCAGCAGTACTGGCCCAGTAGAATGAGTGCAAGTGCTGCAGCGGTGGCTAAATCCTGTGTGAGTGGAATGGGGAGCCTCGGTCTGGCCCTTAGTTGATAACCTTTTATTCCTCCTTGCAGAATATCATTACACCACATCTCTTCTACAACCTTGCCCCCATTGTGCCAATTTATCTCATTTTTCACAATTACAATGGTTACTTCCTTCCACCCACAGGGTATGTCTGTACGGCAGCTCCTGCACACGTACCTGACCGAGCTTTAATCTAGCTAGCTCGGGGGCCAGAGCAGTGAAGCCACAGCAGCACGGGCCACCCGAGTAATTACCCAATGTTCCAGACAGGCTTGTACAAACCAAGATGAAACCTGTGCTGCCATGGATATCCTGCTCCGCTACCCAAGCTAGCGAGATCATTGTTTGTGGATGATTACATGAACTGTGATTACAGTATAGACATACCCTCAGTCACACTGATTAGTACCTGAGCTCTTAAGTGAGTCTCAATCATTACACTGGAAATACTTAAGGTGTAAGACACCCCACACTCTGACTAAGGGTGGGAGAATCTAGCCCTGTGCTGTTTGGAGATTTGCCTGTTTTTCCAGTGAGAACATCCTACATCTGGATGTGATTAGTGATGCATGACTGAAGGAGGAAGAACATTAACCATCACCGATACTAGAAGTATTTGATGTTTAGAAACAAAGATATATTTACTCTGTATAGTACTCTAGCAGACTTTTTTTCTAAAATTAACTTCCATTTGTTCCACTCATTCACGTTTCACTGTGACTGGTGACTCTCATTGAGAACAAAGAATATTGAAATTGTTGTGTATTTGGTTGTCATGGTTTTTGTTGCTATGGCAACTGAGTTAGATTATTATGGGTTAGCTCAGCCGGTTTCAACCAGCTGAGTGAGCTCTCTGTATATCTGTAAATAAAATGGAGGTTTTGGTTAGCTGCCTGCTCTCTGGCCTCAAGTGATTGCTTCCTACACCGGCTGCCCCAAGGATATAACACTGGCGACGAGGGTGGGATTCGGTGCTGCTCCAGTAACAGAAGGAAGTAGAAGTTAAGGTAAAGAACAAACAAACAAAAAAAGCTGCTTGTTTCCACTGACTGTGAAAGTGAAACTAAAAATCATGGCTACTCTGACCAGGCCCCTGGAGCCTTTTGATGAGAATACAGAGCAGTGGCATGTGTATACGGAGCGTTTTGAGCTTTTGGGTATTGCAAATGACATTACAGAAGCGAAGAAGGTGCCAATATTCTTAACTGTTGTAGGGGCTAAAACCTACTCTCTGCTACGCAGCTTACTACACCCTGTTAAGCCTGAGACTAAATCTTACAGTGACATTGTGGAAATCCTGGGGTCTCATTTCTCCCTAAAACCACTTCATGAGCTCCTTGGGCAGAACAAGGCCTGGAAGTGGACTGAAGCCTGTGATGTTGCGTTTAACAAAGCTAAGGATGCATTGCTAAATTCTGAAGTTCTAACGCACTTGGATCCATCCTTACCACTGCAATTGGCCTGCGATGCCTCCCCTTATGGAGTGGGAGCAGTCGTGTCACATATTATGCCTTCAGGAGAAGAGAGACCTATTGCTTTTGCTTCACGCACTCTAAGCAAAGCAGAAACTAACTACGCCCAAATCGAACGTGAGGCATTAGGAATTGTTTTTGGAATTCGGAAGTTTCATCAGTACCTGTTTGGGCGAAAATTTACTCTTCTCACAGACCATCGACCTCTGACATCAATTTTTGGACCCTACACAGGCATTCCCCCATTAGCTGCTAGTCGTATGCAACGTTGGGCATTGTTACTTTCAGCACACACATATGAAATCAAATATCGGAAATCCACTCTGCACGGCAATGCAGATGGCCTCTCAAGGTTGCCTTTGCCGGTCAAACACCAAGATAGTGCCCAAAAGGAAATCTTCTACTTTGAACAAGTAGAGAATACACCCATCACTGCTACTCAGATAAAGAAGGCAACTCGCGTTGACCCAGTATTGTCCCACGTTATGGACCTGGTGATGCATGGAAAATCTCGACAAACCTCTCCGGTCTCATCCGACCTTGTTCCCTACATGTCCAAGCGGACGGAGTTATCGGTCCAATCTGGTTGTTTGTTGTGGGGGAGACGTGTCATTATTCCACCACCACTGAGATCACAGATGTTAGAACAGCTACATTCCGGTCACTGTGGAATAGTGCGCATGAAGGAAATTGCACGAAGCTATTTTTGGTGGCCTGGACTGGACAGCGCTATTGAAGAGAAGGCAAAAGCTTGTATGTCATGTCAGGGTGTGAGGAATGCACCCCAGTGGGCTCCCCTACACCCATGGGACTGGCCTGAAAACCCGTGGCAACGTATTCACGTTGACTTTGCTGGCCCCCTTGAAGGAAGCATGTTCTTGGTGGCAATAGATGCCCATTCTAAATGGCCAGAAGTCTCTATAATGCAGTCCACTTCTGCAGAGAGTACTATCCAAAAACTACGAGGACTCTTTAGTCGTTTTGGTCTGCCAGAACAACTTGTGAGCGACAACGGACCGCAGTTCGTTTCTCAGGAGTTTCAAAATTTTATGAAGGCAAATGGGATACACCACATCACGTCAGCACCATATAATCCGTCCACCAACGGATTAGCTGAAAGATTTGTGCAGACAATGAAAAACGCTTTGAAATCAGCAAGGGGACAACACTCCATTCAAAAGCGTCTGGATACCTTTTTACTTTCCTACAGAAACACACCTCATGCTACGACCCACGCATCTCCGGCCTTTCTAATGATGGGACGACAGCTGCGCACTTGCTTTGATCTGCTGAAACCTTCTGAACCCCGACAAATTGTGCAACATCAGCAGCAATATCAAGTCATCAGACGGGCACCCAGAGCAAAAGACCGAACCTTTAGCCCGGGACAGCCAGTTTTGGCTCGGAATTATACTTCCAGAGCTAAATGGGTTCCGGCCACAGTCATCACTCAAACAGGACCTGTTTCCTACACAGTCCGGACTGCAGAGAATCTTACCTGGCGGCGACATGTAGATCAGCTGTTGCCAGGTCATGCCAGTCCTCAGGACCCATCTGCAGTTGAGGGGTCTGACTTCACCTCTTCTGGTGAGGGACCGAATCACGAGTCACCTGTTTCTGACTGTTCTCCTCCATTACTGCCGGCGGCTGAGATACCCCTTTGCCCAGCACGAGCTGATACCACCTCCTCACTTGTTCGTGCTGCGGACCCTGAGCCCCTAGTGCTTTCGGGTGCAATAATACCAGAAGTTTGCCGTAATCCACCTAGAGACAGAAGGCCTCCTCATCGGCTGGATCTTTAGCTAGGGCGAACCCACGGTTATGGGGCAAAATAATCCCCAGGGTTTAGCCGGGAATGGAGGCAGTCTACCCTCCTTCTCTAGTCTAGTGTGTGTTTTATTTAGGGGATGTTCTTATTAGGGGGGAGGAATATGTTGTGTATTTGGTTGTCATGGTTTTTGTTGCTATGGCAACTGAGTTAGATTATTATGGGTTAGCTCAGCCGGTTTCAACCAGCTGAGTGAGCTCTCTGTATATCTGTAAATAAAATGGAGGTTTTGGTTAGCTGCCTGCTCTCTGGCCTCAAGTGATTGCTTCCTACACCGGCTGCCCCAAGGATATAACAGAAATCAAATGCAATAAACTATATTGTTGCCCCTCTGCTGAGCAGTCACAGATGCTGAGGCCTTGAAGGGTCCTGCTGGATGCAGCAATTGGCGGTGCAGAGTCAGGATATTTTCATAGTGCAATTTGTTTATTTACAAAATGTCAGCGGGTCCCATTTCCTTGAACAAAGGTGGTCACAGACTGTGCACAGGCAACTTCATCGTGCAAAACCTCAGAAAAGTACCACTGGCCTTTCACCAAGAGGAGAAGCCTTGAATCTCTCTCTGTCTCTCTTGGCTTCTCATGCAACTCAGATTTAACTGCAAAAAATGTGGTTCCCTCTTCCTGCTCCAGTCCCTGCAGTTTACACCATAACCCAAACTGCCTCACCTGGGGCCACATGGCCTTGAAAGCTGAGCCTTGTGCATCACTCTTCCTTTTGTGCAGCTACTTTGCAACCCAAGGGTGCCAGCCAAAGGAGCGTGCTTTGACCCACACAAAGTACAGCTACACTTGGAGCTGGGAGGTGGGGTGATTCCCAGCTCGAGGAGACATACCTGCACTAGCTTGATCAAAGCTAGCGCACTAAAAATAGAGTATGGCTGTGGTTGCACAAATGGTGGGAGGGGTCAGCCATACCAAGTATGTGCCTATGGTCTCAGACAGGTACGTACTTGGGGGGTGGAGTAGCCCTGCCTGCCACTCGCACCACCACGGGTAGACTTCTATTTTTAGCACGCTAGCTTACTCAGAGCTAGCACAGGTGTATCTCCTCAAGCTGGAATAGACATCTTCCAGCGCTAGAGTAGACATAGCCACAGTCTTCTTTAAAGACAGCCTGGAAGCTTATACCTCAGTGACCTCTAGCATGCAGGCTGTTAGAATCCTTTGCCATAGCCACATTTCTGGCAGTCTTTAATCAAGATGTCACATAAACTTTTAAAGAAAGTTAATCATTAACTAAACAGACGAAGTGGGTATTCACCCATGAAAGCTCATGCTCCAAAACATCTGTTAGTCTATAAGGTGCCACAGGATTCTTTCTTTGTTAGGTGACTAACACGGCTACCCCTCTGATACTAAACAGAGATGGTCATTTATACTTTGTTTTATTACTTTATTGTCTGAGTTCCTGTTGTTTAAATTACACAGGCATTTGCATGGGTGACATCAAACTTCTGTGACTCCTGTTTCATTTCTCAATATGTTTTAGATGCAAAACCGGGTCAGGCTTAAGCTACCCCGGTTATTTATCCCACAGATAAATACATCCTTCTTTCAAAGGCAAGGTGGCATCACGAACTGCCCTTATCTTTTCCTAAAGTGTGAAGTCCATTTTTTCATGTCTACAGTAGTTTTTTTTTTCATCTATGGCTTATATTTAAGGCAGGTGAAGTCTCCCAGGAAATATTGTGAAACAAGTGGGCAGTGTCAAATTCGACCTCCTGTTATACCCATGAAACGTGAGACAGGTCCTGAAAAATCAGAAAAACAGTTCATAAAGTTGAGCTGTCCAGTGCAAGGGAGTGTGGGAAATTCGTAGTAGCCTTCCTATTCCCAGGAGTGAAGAGTAGCTTTGAAATAGAGATGGAGGGTGATCTGGGAGCATCTTCCTTGAATAATTTCACAAATTTTGTAAAATTTTCAAAAACAAATTACCAATATTTGAATTTGGGGTTGAACTGCCCCACAAATGCCCAGCACCAGGCCTACCCATCACTTACCAGCCCTACTTTGACAGCAAAAATAGTGACTCCGTCCTTGTGCAAACCCTCCACACAAGCATTAATTTCACCCTATTTGCCAGGCACTAGTCACAAATATGGCTGAACTGAATTTCACTTTCCCTCTCAAGGGAAGATTTGTGAGTACTTCTTTCACATTATTAGCCCAGTACCTGATATTGCAGCCTTGAAGCTTCAGCAATCTCTACGGTGCCTGTGTCTCCTCTCCATACAGCTCAATGACCGGTGGATTGGCCTCATGAGAGATCAGTCTGCCCCACTACTCCCCTATTGTAAATCTGCCCCATCCACAACCTCCCACTCCCATGCAACTGCAAGATAACAGTGCTTGCAGAGCTGTATGAGTTGCTATGCAGGATGTGTGGATCCTCTGAATGGCCTCCCTATATCCTTCTCTGGGCAACATAACTGAATAGTTCCCAGTGCAATCTGGAATTGTCTGTACCCATTGAGGAGGGAGTAGGATTTGCCCCTGGAGGACTCTGAATTTTTAAATACATATTTTCTCAGCTACTCACAAGTCATGAAACTTTACTATAAAGTATACCTATAAACTCAATAAACATCTTGTTGTGAAGTTCTGAGAAGAGCAATCGTTTATTAGTGCACAAGTGAAATTTCAGACTTATGGGTGTGAAAGGTGTTTGGTAAACAAAGGAGCATACCAAGTTCAGAACATTTCAGAACCTATTAATTGTTAGAGGTTATAAAGCAGATGTTATAGGCATATTGTAGAGAAACTGAAGTCTTTTTTATCTTTCTGGGCTGGCAGATTTTGCCTCCAAGATTGCCTCCAAGGTTGCAGCTAGCTTCTCGTTACTATAAAATCTGCTTTCCACTCTCTCACACAATTCCAGCTTACCACACCAGAATCAAACTCGTCAACCTGAAATTCAGCATGCCACGTTATCCCAGAGATGACATTTTCCAACAAACTTGGAACAAAGCACACAGGATGATTGAGAGAGATGAGGGCTTCCAAAACTGACCTGTCGTTGACATTTCATAACTATTTTAATGTATTTTGGCTTGCTACACCCTCCTATAAACTCCAAATGTGATTTATGCTGCTGAGGTTTATGTATGCCTTTCACAAGAGAAGAGGTTCTCACTACAGCTATTTAGCCTGAAAGGGGAAGATACAAGGACAAATATTATACAAGAGAGGGTGTGACAGATTCTGCAACTGCATGCAAATATCTTTGGGCACCGTATTGTATTACGTTTATGCATACTGCAGGCCAGGGACTGTAGGCAACTCCAGGAAGGAGGGTTATTCAGCTCTTCCAGGAACCAAAAACAGTGGGGGATAGTTAAGGTGAATCGCTTTGGTTGTAAACACGTCCGGAAAGGTGCCAACCCTGGGGACGCTTGCATATACTGGTTCAAAATGGGTTTTCCAGACAGCAGCTGACAAAGAAAGGGCTTGTGGCTTAAAAAGGATGCATTTAATTAAATAGACTCTGGGCCTTTGTTCTGATCCAACAAATGGACAAATCCTTTGGTCCAAGGAGGGCCTCAACCCTTGTTGAAGGGTTGGAAAGACTTTGGTCTACTAGGACCCAATACGACTGATGGATGATGCCTGGTGTTTCATGTGGGTTTAAATCTGTTTATTGTTTTTATGTTTTCCTTTTAATGCTTTTCCCTTAAAAATAAATGTGCTTGCTTAGAAAGAGCTGTGTGGTAACCGTTAACGGCTGGCAATACACTGTTCATACCTCTCCAAGAGAAAGCAAAGCACAGGTGCTGGCCTTCAGGCAGGCTGAATTGCTGGGGATATCACAGGATAAGGTAGGGGCTGTGCCACCTTAAAAATCCTGGTCAGAAAGGAGTGGACCAGGGTCCCTGTCCAGACAGGTGACGGCTGGAGACCTGAGACCTGGCTGGGCACACCTGGAGTGGACCATTGGGAGAGATTACAGGTGCAGTTGCCCTGTGACAAAGGGAAAGGGGCGATATTGTATATTATTAAATCATCAAAATGGAGTCTGTATCACCTTGCGATGCCTGAAGGCTGCGGATACTACACTTTAATTGATACCATTAGAGGATCATAATGGTCCCTTCTGACCTTAAGTCTATGAGTCTTAATACAGCCGTAGAATAAAAATTCACACCTGCCTTGGAGTGCATGTAGATAAAGGGTATATGCTTTCCAGGGCCTCAGCTTCTCAATTAAATTGAAGTAGGGAATATAACCTTCATATCTTGAAGAGAGATGCTAGTTTCTTCATAGTTTAAGTATACACTTGCTTTTGATGATAAGCCTGGTTATGAGACACATGCACACCCCTTCCTTTCTTCCTTTTCTACCAGCAGCCAATCAGTCCCCCTGAAATTTCACCTCCCCACAAATGGAGTGTAGGCTGGTGGACTTTTGTGGGTGGACTGGGGGATGAAAGAAAGCAAGGGGACAACCCCTGGCTATGGTACCAGTGTTGCTGGGAGGGGAGCCCAGGAAGGTGCAGATTGACTCCGTCTCCACCCACTCACTGGTACAGAAGGGGTTAGTTAAGCCACATTGGATGATTCCAGGGGCGACGGTGGCCCTACAGTGTATCCATGGGGACACTCAGAGGTATCCACTGGCTCGGGTACCTTTGAAGGTCCAGGGGTACTTCCGGTGGCAGCAGGTAGGGTTGGTAAAGAACTTGCCCTACTTGGTCCTACTGGGAAGTGATTGGGTACCCCCATCGGGCGAAGCCCGGAGCCGGGACAGGGAGCTGGAAGAAGGGGACCAGGGGTACCCAACAGGGAGAACAGAAGGGGACGAGAAGCTCAAACCCCAATTAGGGAAGGAACCCCCCTGCTGCCGGGGGAAGGAGGAGACATGGGTAAGAAAACTCCTAGACAACAAGCCGAGCACCTTAAGGAGTGTTGGCTATGTGGCAACAAAGGACCCTCCGGGCAAGGGTGCCGAGAGTGTGGCTCTCGCGATCCCGAGGGAGACAAGGACCAGGAGGCCGGGAACTCGGAGACAGGGTACCCAGGCCACCAGGCACCGCCAGACCAGGTCTGCAGTCGCTGGCGGGCCAAGGGGCATACCGGGGCGGCCTGTCCCTACCGTGGATGTGGGGAGGGCCTGCAGGAGCCCCCGGCTGGGATACAGGCACTCCCACCAAGGGGTGGGTTTGTCCACCCAAGGAGGGGCAGGAACAAGGTGAACCTGGCGGCCTCTTGAAGGGGGGAGATGTGTGGCAGAGCAGGGATAAAACCCCTTTAAAGCCCTGCCAAAATGCTGGCTACAGCCTGCTCTCTGGCCAGTAGGCCAGGTGTAGAGATGCAGGTACTCAGCAGGGAGCCCAGCTACAAGCCCTAACGAGGGCTGGCTCAGATCAGGGTGGGCTAAGTAGTGACAGCTGGGCCGGGGCAGGAGAAGGCTGTAAAAGCCCTGGGCAAACCTCAGTGGGGAGGCTAGCCTGGGAGGAGACAGGAGGGCAGTATCTCTGTCTCCGTGCCAATAAGGAAGCCTCAAGGGCCAGGAGACCCTGGGGAGGGTCTGTGGGGCACTAACTGTTGGGGCATCTGGGCACTGCACGAGCACTGTAAATAAAGACACCAGGGTGATTCAACAAAAGAGGGAGTGACCACTCTTTATTAAACCAGCCTAAACACAGGGTGCAGGCACAAAAGTGGGAGAGCCTGCGCTCATCCTGTGACAGGGAGGAAAAGGGGAATGAGATAGAACTTTCCACACACATCAGAGAGTCTACACGGCCAGTGTGTGTATTACGCTGGTGTAACAGATCAATATTTGGCCCTGTGGGCCCATGGTGTATATAGAGTAATACAAAAAGAGTTCAACAATCAGCCCATTCATGCAAGTGCAGCTGTAAGTTAAACAACAATTCCCAGTGAAAAATGTGATTAGCCTGAGTTTTGGTAGTGTACCCTCACTTGGAATTTTCAAGCTTTCTAACCCTTCTTCCTTTTATGTCTCTTAAGGGTTTTGTGCTAAAATGAGAAGTTCTTTCATCCTTAAATCAAGGCTAATGACATTTTTCACCTGGGATTATTGTTTACTTTACAACCACACCTATATAAGAATTACCCGATTGTTGAACTCTGCGTATGTTTCTTTGTTTAATGCCTAGGCCACATTTTCATCTGTTACACCAATGTAAACCCAGATTAACTGCAATTAAATCACTGGAGTTACCCCAGAATTACACTGGTGCATAGGAAATAAAAACCTGGTCCTGAGTGGGTTTTCTAGGCCTAAAAATCTATTAATACTGAGTGTTCTTCCTTGCCCTATGCTATGAGAGTACCTTTTAAATTTTGATATCTGTACAAGAGAGAATGCTGTCATTCAAATTACATTTGTTTGACACTTTCCCGTCTCCAGTAAATTCCATGCACTTCTATGTTCATTCCTGTGATGTCACATCAGCCCAGATAAGAAACTTACACATATTTCCCACCACTCCTAACACTCTGAAAGCATTAAAAAAAATCTGTCTTCAAATGTACACTCAGATGCTGGGGTCCAGTGAGCATCTCAACGGCTCCAGAATACAAGGTAATACATACTAGCCCAATGAACTAAACAGACATAAAGGAACAATGATCATACTAGCACTTGGTACTTACACAGCTCTTTACAAACACTAACTATTTAGGCCCGAATCTGGCTCCATTTGGGCACAGAGATAGCTCAGAGGAAGCTCATCACTCCTTATTCTTCGAATTCATCACACCATTGGAAGGTAAGTATTATGATCCCCATCTTACACCTCAGGAAACTGAGGCTCAGAGAAGTATAGTCACACACAGGGGGATTAAAACAAAAGAATTCCAGAGTTTCGGGTCCCTGGTCAATTGATTAAATCATGCTGCCTCTCTTGAAATGATCACTCATGATTAATTTATGATGTAAAAGGGCATTTTTATACAAAACTAGATGTGTGCATTTCAGTAACTGAACAGGTCATTATAATCTACACCTTACTAACGTGAAGCTTTAACACAGAGACCCAGTGCTTGGGACTGGCCCTTTGGTGGCTGAACATATATAGGTGGTATAAAGCCATCTCTGAGGCTCACTGATCGCCAGGACACTAGGGCCTGGTCCACACTACAACTTTAGGTCGAATTTAGCAGCATTACCTCGATTTAAGCCTGGACCCGTCCACACGACGAAGCCTTTTTTTTCGACTTAAAGGGCTCTTTAAATCAATTTCTTTACTCCACCTCCGGGTTGAATTTGGGGTAGTGTGGACGCAATTCGACAGTATTGGCCTCCGGGAGCTATCTCAGAGTGCTCCATTGTGACCGCTCTGGACAGAGCTCTCAGCTCAGAGGCACTGGCCAGGTAGACAGGAAAACGCCCGCAAACTTTTGAATCTCATTTCCTGTTTGGCCAGCATGGCAAGGTGCAGTGAGTGCAGATCTCATCAGCAGAGGTGACCATGATGGAGTCCCAGGATCGCAAAAGAGCTCCAGCATGGACCGAACGGGAGGTATGAGATCTGCTCGCCATATGGGGAGACAAATCCATGCTAGCTGAACTCCGTTCCAGTAAACAAAATGCCAAAACATTAGAAAAAGTCTCAAAGGGCATGAAGGACAGAGGCCATAACAGGGACACACAGCAGTGCCGCATGAAAATTAAGGAGCTCAGGCAAGCCCACCACAAAACCAGAGAGGCAAACGGAAGGTCCCGGACAGAGCCACAGACGGGCCACTTCTACACTGAGCTGTATTCCATGCTAGAGGGTGCAGCCACCAGTACCCCAACCCAGTGCTTTGACTCCGTCAATGGAGAATCACTCAACAAGGAAGTGGGTTTGGGGGACGAGGAAGATGATGATGAAGAGATTGAAGATAGCTCACAGCAAGGAAGTGGAGAAACCAGTTTCCCCAACAGCCAAGATATGTTTCTCACCCTGGACCTGGAGCCAGTACCCCCCCGAACCCACCCAAGGCATGCTCACAGACCCTGTAGGCAGAGAAGGGACCTCTGGTGAGTGTACCTTTGTAAATATATTACACATGGTTTAAAGGCAAGCGTGTTTAATGATTATCTACCCTGGCATTCGTGGCCAGTACAGCTACTGCAAAAGTCTGTTAACATATGGGGATCGAGCAGAAATCCTGGTGTTTGCTGGCATTCAGACAACATCCATTCCTTATCTTTCTCTGTGTTATCCTCAGGAGAGTGATATCATTCATGGTCACCTGGTTGAAATAGGGTGCTTTTATTAAGGGGACATTCAGAGGTGCCCGTTTCTGCTGAGCTGTTTGCCTGTGGCTGAACAGAAATGTTTCCCCGCTGTTAGCCACGCGGTGGGGGGAGGGGTGAAGAGATCATCCCAGAGAATAGCGTGGTGGCGGGGGGGGGGGGTTGTTTGGGTTTGTGCTGCACGCTAACCTGCAAACCACAGCCCCTACTTTTAAATTGCCAACCCATTTTAAATGGCCAACCCAACGGCCACTTGGTATGGGAAATGAGGGCGCTGCTGTTTGAAACCATTCCCACATGTTATGAAAGTTAAAGAAGCCAAAAGACTGTGGCTTACCATGGCTGCCTGCAAGCCGAATTCTGTTACCTGGCACTGCGTGAGTGATCTCTCACACCACACCAGCAGGCCCTCAATATAAGAGGCAACATGCTACCTTGTAATGAAAACACATGTGCTGTGTAATGTGAACATCAAGGTTTAACAGGAAAGAGTGATCCTATTGTTCTCTAAAATGTGTCTTTTTCACCACCAAGCTCCCTTTTCCCCCAGCAGCTGCAAATGTTTCTCCTTCGCAGAGGCTAGTGAAGATTAGAAGGCGAAAAAAATGCACTCGGGATGAGATGTTCTCAGAGCTACTGCTGTCCTCCCAGACTGAAAGAGCACACCAGGCAATGTCCGAATGTAGGAAAGCACAACAGGAACACGAGGAGAGCTGGTGGGCTGAAGAGGATAGGTGGCATCAGCTTGCTGACAGAAGGCAAGAGTCGATGCTCCGACTGCTTGAGCATCAAACTGATATGCTCCAGAGTATGGCTGAGCTGCAGGAAAGGCAGCAGGAGCACAGACCACCGCTACAGCCCCTGTGTAACCAACAGCCCTCCTCCCCAAGTTCCATAGCCTCCTCACCCAGGCGCCCAAGAACACAGTGGGGGAGCCTCCAGCCACTCCACTCCAGAGGATTGCCCAAGCAACAGAAGGCTGGTTTTCAATACGTTTTAAAGTTTTTAAGTTTAAGTTTTAAAGTGCGGTGTGGCTTTGTCCTTCCCTCCTGCCCCACCCCACCCTGCACTTCCCTCCACCCCAACCCCTCCCAGGCTACCTTGGCAGTTATCCCCCTATTTGTGTGATGAGTTAATAAAGAATGCATATAAATAATGACTTTATTGCCTCTGCAAGCGGTGATCGAAGGAAGGAGGGGACAGTGTTTAGCTTACAGGGAAGTAGAGAGAACAAAGGGGGGGTGTTCATCACGGAGAAACAAACAGAACTTTCACACCATACCCTGGCCAGTCATGAAACTGGTTTTCAAAGCTTCTCTGATGCACAGCACGTCCTGCTGTGCTCTTCGAACCGCCCTGGTGTCTGGCTGCACGTAATCAGTGGCCAGGCAATTTGCCTCAACCTCCCACCTGCCATAAACATCTCCCCCTTACTCTCGCAGATATTGTGGAGCGCACAGCAAGCAGTAATAACAATGGGAATATTGGTTTCGCTGAGGTCTAGCCGAGTCAGTAAACTGCGCCAGCGTGCTTTTAAACGTCCAAATGCACATTCTACCACCATTCTGCACTTGCTCAGCCTATAGTTGAACAGCTCCTGATTACCGTCCAGGATGCCTGTGTACGGCTTCATGAGCCATGGCATTAAGGGGTAAGCTGGGTCCCCAAGGATAACTACAGGCATTTCAACATCTCCAATGGTTATTTTCTGGTCTGGGAAGAAAGTCCCTTTCTGCAGCTTTTGAAACAGACCAGAGTTCCTGAAGACGTGAGCGTCATGTACCTTTCCTGGCCATCCCACGTTATGCTGGTGAAACGTTCTTGTGATCCACCAATGCTTGCAGCAGCATTGAAAGGTATCCCTTTCAATTTATGTACTCGCTGGCTTGGTGCTCCAGTGCCAAGATAGAGATATGGGTTCCATCTACCGCCCCACCACAGTTAGGGAATTCCATTGTAGGAAAGCCATCCACTATGACCTGCACATTTCCCAGAGTCCCTACCCTTGATATCAGCAGATCTTTTATTGTGTGGGCTACTTGGATCACAGCAGCCCCCACAGTAGATTTGCCCACTCCAAATTGATGCCCGACTGACCGGTAGCTGTCTGGCATTGCAAGCTTCCACAGGGCTATCGCCACTCGCTTCTCAACTGTGAGGGCTGCTCTCATCTTGGTATTCTGGCACTTCAGGGCAGGGGAAAGCAAGTCACAAAGTTCCATGAAAGTGCCCTTACGCATGTGAAAGTTTCACAGCCACTGGGAATTGTCCCAGACCTGCAACACTGTGTGGTCCCACCAGTCTGTGCTTGTTTCCCGGGCCCACAATCGGCGTTTCACAGCATGAACCTGCCCCATTAACACCATGATGTGCACATTGCCGGGGCCCATACTTTGTGAGAAGTCTATGTCCATGTCTATGTCCTCATCAGGCTCATCAGCACGCTGCTGTCGCCTCCTCGGTGATCTCATCAGGCTCCATGATCCCAGTGCTATGGGATCTGGGCTGAAAAAAAGCGCAAAACGATTGTCTGCTCTGACGGAATGAGGGGCGACTGACGATATGGCTTACAGGGAATTACAGTCCACAAAGGGGGTGGCTTTGCATCAAGGAGAAACACAAACAACTGTCACACACAGAATGGCCCCCTCAAGGATCGAGCTCAAAACCCTGGGTTTAGCAGGCCGTTGATTTCACAGAGGGCGGGAGGAAGCAAATGAATACAAAACAAATCGGGTCTATTTCTTGTTTTGATCCACTCCATCCATCTTTTAGATCTTTAGGGTGGCAGCAGACGGTGCAGTTTGACTGCTAGCCATTGTCATCTTCTGGGTGCTCGGCAGGAGTCTGCCCAGGCGCTCGTGACTGACCTCACCAAGGTCGGTTAAAAGAGCACCCAGGAATGTGATGATGGCTATCAGTCGCAGGGCCAGATCTAGGTTTTTTGCCGTCCCAAGCAAAAACATTTTTGGCTGCCCCCCACCCCAGCCCTTGGCTCCCCCCCGCATTCCCCTGTTGCCCCAGCCCTGGGCTCCCCCCACACACACCCTCAGCTGTCCTGACGCTGGGCTCCCTCCTTCCCCCCCCCACCAGTGCCCTTCCACCACCCACACTCCCTGCCGCCCCAGCCCTGGGCTCTCTCCCCAACCTGCACCCTCCTGCTGTCCCAGCCCTGGGTCACTGGCAACTCGCTCCCTGGGTGGGTCATTCAGCAGGAATTTTGGATGTGCACAGAACACAGACAGGATTCGTTCCCATATGGTTACAGAACTGCAGTAAAGTGGAACAATTTTCAGCTTGTGTGATTGGAGGATATCTGGATGCATATTATAAAACTGTCCTACATAAATGAGGAAAAGTTGAGATGCCTTTATTATTCTATTGTTCCACTCTTTGTTTCTATGGAGAATTTGCCAATGCAATATCATTGTCTTCCTTTTAAACAAATAAAACTTTTTTAAAAAAGGCAATAGCTGTTGAAAATAGCAATTCCAGTCCTAAAAACCACTGGGAAGCATTTCTTCCTTCTTCATTTCTTATCCTACTTTTTCTACAGCAAGTTACAGTGGATCAGTATATTTGATTTAGGAGAAATGAAGTAACAGCTGCCCAAATTGAGCTTGAGCACTCCTGAATTTTGAGGGTGTTCAAATCTGGAAGGCAGGTGCTAGATTCCCTTTCTGAATATTAGCTAAATCTGGAAAGGAAAAGTCAATTTCTGCTTCCATGGCTCAGAAGTGGAAATCCTCCTACGTGCCTGGTTCTGTATCTAAAGCTGCCGAAGTCCCCTAGCAGAGCCTCCCCTCCCTTACTTTTCATTTTAAATTCCAGTGGGATCCACGTACCTCCCTTGCTAGGCTTCAGATAGAGAGGGACACTGTCCATTTAGTCCACCCAATTCCTTCTTTGGGGATTGCAAGGTGAGGTCACACCAGTATCCCTAATGCAGTCTGGGGACGTCTTCTGACGGGGACATCTGGGGCAAAGCCTTCTACTCCTTGGGCACACTTGTTCCCCATTCACAGTGCCACCCCTTTCGACTCACAGCATGGCTCAGCTACCTCACTCCCTACCCCTCCCTTTCCTGTTGATATCACCCAAGGGATTGCTGGGAAATGTAGTTCTTTCCCTGCTCCAGGGCTGGCTCTATAGGCAGGGAGCTAGGCAAGGAACTACAGCTCCCAGGGTCCCGTGGGTTCTCAACTCCCATGCTGGATCCCCCGCTGCTCCATGGCTCCCCTTCTGCAGGGTTTTGAGAGGGGAGGAAGTGAGTTTAAAAAAAAAAAAAGATTGCCAAAATGATGCCCCCTGGAAATGTGCTACCCCAAACACCTGCTTGTTTTGCTGGTGCCTAGAGCAGGCCCTGACCAGTCATAATGCACCGTCTTCTGCCAAAAGGCAAGGAGCTGCTGCTGTGTAGCAATGCAGTCCCACATCTGCCATTTGCCCAGGCACCCCTCACCAAGGTCGGTTAAAAGAGCACCCAGGAATATGACGACGATGGCTACCAGTCATAGCGCACCATATGCTGCCAAAAGGCAATGAGCTGCTGCTGTGTAGCAATGCAGTCCCACATCTGCCAGCACCCAGGAGAGTTATGGTGATGGTCAGCTGTGCGGGTTCCATGCTTGCCATGGATCTGCACAAGTAACCCAGGAAAAAAGGCGCGAAACCATTGTCTGCTGTTGCTTTCACGGAGGGAGGGAGGGAGAGGGGGGCCTGACAACATTTACCCAGAACCACCCGCAACACTGTTTTTGCCCCATCAGGCATTGGGATCTGAACCCAGAATTCCAATGGGCAGCAGCAACTGCAGGAACTGTGGGTTAACTACCCACAGCTACCCACAGTGCAATGCTCTGGAAGTCGATGCTAGCCTCGGTACTGTGGACGCACACCGCCGACTTAATGCACTTAGAGCATTTTTTGTGGGGACACACACAGTCAACTGTATAAAACAATTTTTTTAAAACCAACTTCCATAAATTCGACCTAATTTCGTAGTATAGACATACCCGAGGTGATGTCTGGTCCTGAGAAGTGATTTACAGATGCCCCAGGGCTGTTCTGATCAGTCTTGCCAACCCTGCCTGTTCAAATATCATGAGTCAAGCCCCTCAAAAATCATGACACAAGCTTAAAAATCATGTGACTTGTGAAAATAATAAATGATGGGTTCTTTTCATTTGCTTTCTGGATTTTGAGCCTTTAGGGTTCACGTTTGCAAGCCTTTTCCTGCAACCACAAGGGCTAGAAACTTTTTCCCCCTAAAAAAGCTGAGAGTCTCACATAACAATGTGACTGGGGCTTTAAGAAAACAAATACAAGAAGATTCATTATCAAATTGCAAGAGTTGATAACACTGTAACTCATGTTGCAAGTCAAGGAATGTGAAATAACTGTACTACAGTACACACCAGCCACATCTCTGACCCACCCCTTCAGTCCCCATAGACCCCCAGAAACATACTCCTATGCTGGGAATAGGGCTGGCCACACTAGCAGGGGATCCCCCTCCTATTTCCCCAGTGGCCATTTTTGCCCCCTTTACACCAGGCAAGGAAGCACCAGATAAGGGATGGAGAGAATCATTCCCTGTACTCATATAGACAGACCAGTTGCAAGGTTATAAAGCAACCAGCCTAATGACTGTAAGACGACTAAATTCCAATAGCTAGTACAACATAAATATATGGCGAATCTGACAAATCATTATTCAGCAGTCACAAACTGAGGGAAAATGGGTTTCTCAGAAAACAAACCTGTTTAAAACTGGCCACTAAAAATAAATTTCCCCTTTGTAGAAAGCTAATGAAGCATGCTGCTGGGTGCAGAGCCATGTAGATTGTGATGTGTGAGTTGCCTTTCACCATCTAAGATGAAAAGCAGCCCATTCTTTCCTAGCCAGACTTGTCCCCTATTCTCTTGGAGAGTGGAGATGGAGGAAAAACACAAGCACAAAGAACCAAGTGAATCATAACAGCACGGTCGATAAATAGCCTGGGAGATAACTGACCTAAATCCACATAGAGAGTTTACAATCTCACCCACGAAAACTACAGACACCAGTTTCAAATAGCCACTGCGTCCATTTACTGAAAAGCTTTATTCTGAAAATCAGAAGAGTCTACTGAGTTTATCAACAGCGTAGCATGAGCCAAGAGTCGGCCACATCTGATGGGAGGCAGGAACGTCTTATCCACACCAATAGTTTGAGCCATGAGAAGCAGAGCAGATCCTCCACAGGGTGTCCGTACCAATACAGGCAGAAGGAAAGATAAGAGACAATGTCCCTTCTGAAGAAAGTGGCTGATTCTACACCAAGAAACAGCCCCATTACATCTGCTCCAGAAACCTATCTACATATCCCACCAAGGGGAACAAAAATCAAAGCTAATAGCGGAGAGTAATTAAGAAATTAGCTATGGTATCTAGAATATCAAGGAAGCAAGACAAATCCAATTACTGTGTTTAACCACTGTACCCAAAGTTTATTGCCAACAATAATAATTGCACATAATTACTCAGAGCTAGCATTAAAAAAGAAAGCCTTGCCAGGAAAGAGAGAGCTTTGTGCCCTGACAGGTTGCTGTGTGTCTTGCTGGGTAACAGGCAACTGGTGGCTAGTATTCTTGGAGATAGGAGCAGAGCTGGTCTCTGCTCTGCTGGCACCAGCCACTCCCACCATTCCAGCTCCTTCTTTGAGACCCCTTCAAATTATTTTTAATTATTCTGAAAGCATCTCTTTTTTTCCCAGATTGGGCTTGGAACTCAAGAAAAGAAGACTGCCTGCCTTTATGGAGCACAAGTCTTAAACATCCTGTCCGATACTCACAGAGCAGAAAAGCGCAGAGGTATCATAGAGATGCAGAGTGGTCTAGTGGATAGCACACTGAGCTAAGAACCCTGCGTTCCAGTCCTGGTCTACTACTCACCCTGCTGTGTGATGTTGAGCAAATCTTTGTGCCTCTGTTTCTGCTCCCATCCTTCGTCTGTCTTGTCTTGCCTAAAGTGTAAGCTTTCCGGGGAAGGGACTTGTCTTGTCTTGTGTGTTTGCACAGCTCCTAGCACAATGAGGCCAGGGTCTCAGCTGTGGCCTATAGGTAAAACTCTAATATTAATGATGATAATAATAATAATAATTACAGTGGTTGGTGCTCTAGAAAAACCCTAAGACAAATAAAACTCTTATCTACATGGCAGCATTAATCCATCGCTCCCTTTCCCCCAACGTTACAGAGCAATGGCCAGATGTCTGCTATGGGAGTACAATAAAATGGAGGGCAGGCTTAAATTTTGAAAAATATGATTTCCTGGTTAAGCAGAGGAGCCAGGAGGCAGCATGATGGGGATGGAAATTATGTCAGCTTCCCAGTAGCAAAACCTGGAAGTTACCCACCACCACCATGGGGGGAAGGGGAAAAGTTACAGATCATGGTATAACTCCTGCAATCCCAGTAGCACCTCAGGCACTACACTAGAGATCTGGTGATATAGCTGCAGTGGAGCACCCCTTGCAACCACATATGCTGAGAGGAAGGTCAGTCTTGTGGTTCAGCCCCTGGACTGGGACTCAGTGGATCTGGGTCAATTCCCAGCTCTGTCACAGTCCTCCTGTGTGACCTTGGGCAAATCACTTAATTTCTCTGCACCTCCATTCCCCATCTGTAAAATGGGCATTGTACTTTCTTTGTCTTGTCTGTTTAGATTGTAAACCCTTTGAAGTGGGCACTGTATGCTAGTGTGTGTATGTACATCACCCAGCCCAATGTAGCACCCCCACCACGTGTCACCACTAGCTGATGGATAAGGAGATTTATGACCATGAGGATCTTCTATGAAGCAACTAGGGCCTCTGCAAAAAGATTTCAATCAGCTGATCCAGGAGTGGAGCCCTGGAATAGAGCTGGGTGAAAAATGTTAATTTTCATTCCAGGGAATAGGCTGAGATTTCAAAATTTCATTTTATCCAAATTGGGATGAAAAATCAAACCCTCTGATTGTTTTGCAAAATGAAATAATCTGAAATATTTGTCTTTATTGGTTTGACTGCTATGTTATAATAGCAGATTTTATATTATATTACAAATTATAATACAACATAAAAGTTGAAGTGATAAAGTCAAAACAAAACATTTCCACCTTACAGAAAAGAAACATTTTGATAATTTCTTTGACAAAATGGATATGTTCCTGCAAAATGTCAATTTACTCAAATCAGCCTTTTCTGATGGAAAACTTCCAACAGAAATTTTTCAACCTGCTCTACTCGTGAGACAGCTGAACAGTTGAATAAGGAGCAGGACCTTCAACATCGCAATGCTTCTTTTCACATGGAGCATGATCCTTGTCAAAGGAGTCATTGCTGTGTCAAAGATCCTACCTAAAAAACCTGAGGAATTAATACACAAAAACACTGTGTTGTGTGCCAGTTAAGGAAAGGCTCTCATCAGCTCACAAACTCTATTCCCCAATCCAGAGACATATCTCAACATTAGCACAACCAACCCCGAGAACACACCACAATCTTACCTCTCCCACGATAAGCAGAGGCAGTGCTAGCAGCAATATTTAGTGAGGCTCCCGCATACAACACATACTAATAATTAATCAGGGGGCTCCTTGAGCTGCTCGGGGCCTAAGCAATTGTTCAGTCTGCTTATGCCTAATGCCGGCTCTTATGACAGGGATTCCAGCCTTCTAACACCCCTCCCCAAACCTAAGGAACTATGCATAAGGCACAGGGAGTAGGGAGATCTGGTCTGTTTGTAGTGGAGGATGTGGGTGAAATCTAGGGAAGGGAGGACATCAGAAAGGTAAAGTAAATATATCATTCCTTTCTGGTCATAAATTAGGTTTGTAGAAGTTTCTCTTTCTTTTTAAGCGCAAAGACTTATGTTTCTTTTCCTGTGGCCTGACGGTACAAGTAAAAAAATGTAGAAGGCTCCAGGAACATGGCTTCGGTAACACCCAAGCACAAACATTCCACTCCTCTGGCAATGGAGAGGTCTTTTGTATGAGGAAGTAAATTGCTGAACATCAGCAAACAAATGTCATCAGTAATTTAAACCTGATATTTTTGGAATAGCCAGGCGTGAGTTGCTAATACATTTTTCCCATTAAAGGCTTGATCCAACACCCACTGAAGTCAATCCAAGTTTTTCCATTGATTTCAGTGAATGCTGAATTGGATCCCATTCTCATTTAAGCTATAAAGAAAATGAAGGGTTATAAACCTTTTCCCAGTCAGGGCACTCAGCCATCTCAACTTATGTTATACTTCGCATGGGTAGATACTGCAAATAAATCCACAGACTGCTAGTTTAAGGCGGTTGTTTCCAACTCCAGAGAACATTTTCTGCCTTTTCACAAGGACTTTGTTATTTGTTCTAGAACTGCTTCATCCACTTCTTCTTCCTGATTTGGCAGTCTGTAGTAGTCCCCTACAATGATGTCACCTCTCTTTTTCCCCCTTTACCCAGATACTTTCAACTGGATCTGCCTCTGCTTCTGGACTTCCGAACACTTGCACATATTCTTGATGTTTAATGCAACACCTCCTCCCTTTTTTTCCTGCCTGTCCTTCCAGAACACTATATCCCTCTATGCCAATATTCATCATGAGATTTATCCCACTCTGTGATGCCAATCAATTCATAATTTCGCTTATGTACTGATACGGCCAGTTCTTCCTGTTTATTCCCCATATTCCTTGCATTTGTGTATAGACATCTAAACTGCTGAGCAGATTCCCTGACAGAGTTCCCTCTTGTTGGCCCTGTGACCCCAGTGTAATTTTCCACGTCCCCCTCCCACAACATCTAGCTCTCTGTTAAGGTTGTCTTTTTTCCTGCTCACCTGTGGGCTTTTGTCACTTGCCCCCTTTGAACTTGGTTTAAAGCCTTAGTCACTTGGTGCATCTGTGGACAAAGATGCCCTTTCCCTTCATCTCCATGGTGAACAGCACTCCGCCCCTTTTTCCACACTCAGCACCTCGATACAAATGACTTGCTAGGTATTAGTGACTAATTTAGTTAATTCATGAGTGTGTGGGAGAATGAACGCTTGAGATTGCCTTTTATTCTGTGAGAAATAACAATCGCTGGCTTAAACATTTCAGGCAACAACTCTATTCTCTGTAATCACAGTAATATCTGACATCACGATGCAACTTGCAAACATATCACACAATACTGCCAAGGAAATTATTCTGCATATGACTGTTTAGGGAATAAGGAGCTGATAGCACTTGTGAATAAGATAGATAAGACTAGCGAGCACTATGTTGAGTAGTAGCGAACTGCCTCATCCAAGGTGGACACCCTTTTTGTGATGTGAATACCTCCTTGTTTGATGAAAGTGATTTGTATTAAGGAAAGATTTCTCTTTCTGCCTTTGAATATTTATTTCTTATGTTTGTACTATAGTGTGACATAAACACACAGGTGAAGTAAGTGTCTCCCATGAGCAGTGCCTATTCCAGCCTTCTCTGTGGATATCTTTTGTGAGTTTATATATTACAGGGATGAGAGCTTAGTTGGAATGGAAATTACTTTTGGGATCTGCACCATTGAGATCAGTGAGGGTAGGAGCAAACCACTAATCCCCATTGGCTCAGACTCAGGACTGAAGATAATAAAGATTTGGTCTTCTTCTTACCTGCATTCCTTCCTAGCCCCCTTTGGGAGACCAGGAACTCAAATGTCTTGCATTTCTGATATTTACGTACATGTCAGTTTCCCCCTTTCTTTCCTCAGTGTCTCTGAGATAGCCAGATTTGGCCTCCATGCAGGGCACTGACTTTATCAAGCAATTCCCATACTAACTCTTGAACTCTGGGGACCTTTTCCTCCAGCATTCCTAACTGTATCTCCACAATAAGAGATGTATTTTTGTAGCCACTATTGGTGCTGTTAAATTGATCTTATTTTGAGCCGAGTCTTTTCATTGTCCTCCCATGCAGTGCCACAAGATTTCAAAGGTCTACTCTGTCTGAACTTGGATTATGAGAGAACTTTCCCAGTCCAAACTCTCTGCTCCCACACCTGCATCTCTTTCCTTTTGGGAAGAGTCGGCATTTTTACTCTTTTTCTTAAGTGATCATTTTGCTCAATTCACTTCCAAGCCCTGCATATGAGTATTGCCAAAGCAGCCTGAAAATAATGCAGACCAAATAGTAGACACAAACATTCTTTATATGTGTTTTAATGGAGGGGGGGAGGGGGGTTAACTTGAAGTTAATCCAGTTATTCCTGGTTATCCTTGTGACGGGTTGCATCACAGGAACCCCCTTGGGAGCTGCCAACCGATGTGCCAAGACTACTTCTATCCTTGTTTTCCCTGCCAGCTCAGGACTCCAGCACCCAGTCTTGCTGAGCCAGACACTCTTGTCTACTTCAACAAAGACACAGAGTCTGAATTACCTGCCCCAAAGCTGCAGGTTTACCTGAAAACAGCTCACAGAAGTATGCTTGTCTTTAGCACCCCGATGCCCAACTCCCAATGGGGTCTAAACCCAAATAGATCTGTTTTACCCCTGTATAGAGCTTATACAGGGTAAACTCATAAATTGTTCACCCTCTATAACACTGATGGAGAGATATGCACAGCTGTTTGCTCCCCCAGGTATTAATACATACTCTGAGTTAACTAATAGGTAAAAAGTGATTTTATTGAATACAGAAAGTAGGATTTAAGTGGTTCCAGGAAGTAACAGACAGAACAAAGTAACTTACCAAGCAAAATAAAATAAAATGCGCAAATCTATGTCTAATCAAACTAGATACAGATAGGGAGTTCCAGAATGCTCCCTTTTACAGGCTAATCTCCTTTTAGCCTGGGTCCAGCAATCACACACACACACTGTAGTTACTGTCCTTTGTTCTAGTTTCCTTTAAGTATCCTGGGTGCGGGGGTGGAGAGGCTCCTTCTTTAGCCAGCTGAAGACAACATGGAGGGTTCTCCCAGGGATTTAAATAGACTCTCTCTTGTGGGTGGAGACCACCCTCCTCACCCTGTGTAGAATACAGTCACAAAATGGAGATTTGGAATCACATGGGCAAGTCACCTGCCCATGCTTGACTCAGGACTTGCAGGGAGCAGTCATTACCCACATGCTACCTTGAATGTCCTCAGGTAGACTTCTTATGTGGATTGGAGTCTTCCAAGCTCTTTTGTCTATTAAATGCTTCCTGATTGAGCACATTCCTCTCCCAAGGAGTGACCAAATGTTTTAACTAAGGCTACTTAGAAATCAAGCAATTATACAGCCAATGTTCATAACTTTGAGCACACAAATGGTGCCTACATACAACTAGGATGAACATAACCTTTACATAGATATGTTACATGGCATATGCAGCAAAACCCTATTCCAGTTATATCATACATACATTTATGAGCACCCCCACCCCATAAAGCCTTATGGAGTACACTGTCACAATCCTGTCTTGTGCATCCCTAAATATGAATGCATGTACAAGTCATAGAACCATTGACAGCTGATTAGGGACAATGCAAACCCTGTACTCATTGAGGTGAGAATGTTCCCCTTATAGCTCATTGTCATTTCCATGAGGTTGCCAGTCCCTGCAGTTTGAAGAACTATAATTCCAAAGTCACTCCTAACATCTGGATAGCCTGCATGGTAATACAGTGCAGCTGACTGGGGCCCCAGTTCGGTAAAGCACTTAGGGCCAGACATTTTAAAGGTATTTAGATGCCTAACTCAGGGGAGTTTAAAAATCTGGCCCTAAGTCACACGTTTACATGCTTTGGTGAATAGGACTGGACTTAAGCACAAGCTTAAAAATCTTAAGTGCTTTGCTGAATTGGGGCTTAGAACCACAGAGTCAGGCCAGGAAAATAATATATTCCATGCGCTGTTCAAATGATCCCGTCAGCTATAATAGTATCCATAACACATAACTAATGTAATAATAAGATACATCAATAAAAATAATAGTAACAAACAGATCAGATCCTGGAGTCCTCCCTCAGGCCATACACAAGCAGAACTTCTTTTACTTCCATGGGAGTTTTTGCTGAGGATGCACTAAAAATTGCAAAAATTGGCCCAATAGTGACAATACTTTGCACTTCTATAGCACCTTCCATTTGAGAATCCCGAAGCATTTGACAAACATTAATGAATTAAGCCTCATCCTGCCTCTGTTGCCACACGTGTGCCAATAGATAGTGTTAAACTCATTGCACAGACTGGGAAACTGAGGGGTTAAATGACATGTCCGAGGCTGCACACAGAGTCCTTGGGAGAGCTACAAATACAACCCAGCTCTCCTGCAGCTTCTGTGCTGCCGGAGGCCCAGAGTCGAAATGCTATCAATTACTATCAGTGCACCCAAAGAGTGACACAGGCTCAGTGAGTGACTGAGACTAGAGAGGACGGTGTCAGTACTATAAAATTTGAAATCTAGTCTCTGCAAAGATTCCTACATTGTACAAAAGAAATCTTAAGTGCCAAGTAAGTTTAAGAGAACATCGTGTGGAAGGATATGGGCATGCTGTTTCTTTAAATCTGCAGTGGGAAACCAGGCAGGATAGACTAGGGAAGGTTGTAGGCAGAAGCTCTTACCATGAAGCAGGAAAGAGAGAGTGGCTTTGGGGATAATACTGTTTTCTTTAATAAAGTTCTTTGTACGGTTTTCCAAGAACGCTGCTCCTCTGGTGGTTTTCCATTTTTATATGACATACTCCACCTTCCTTTAGATAAACAGCAATACCAATGTTAAACTGTAAACTCTTTGGGGCAGGGCCTGTACTTTACTATGTTTGTATAAAACTTAGCACAATGGGACCGTGACCTGGTTGGCCCCATGCTGGGGTGCCAAATAAGTAAAGAATAAAAGAAAGTTTTGGAATATATCAGCCTTCTGTTCAAATGCATGGTCAAAGAGAGGAAAAAACTGTAAATACTGAATCAGCAGGTGGAAAATTGGCTTCATAAGTCAGATGGTTCTGAATTATTCTCTGCAGTGATCAGTACGTATAGATAATGCTCTGCTTGGCTCTACCTGCCTAAGTAAAATGGCCTGAGAAGAAAGAGATGAGTAAAGGGTTTCACTCAAAGGAAATTAAAGAAAATACACCATGTAGTAATAAGATCTTGTAGTGTTACCCTTAGGGCTCTGCACCTCTTTACAGGCCTCTCATGCTTCTTTTAAGCTTGTTGGCCTGCAGGAAGTAAGTCTGTAAACCTGATTTCATTATCAGTACTGTATCTATCCAGTGATAACATCTGAAAGCTAACATCAACATCACATATAAAATTTGATTGAAAAGGTCAGGACCGAGTTTCTATTTACAGAGAAAACCCTTATGTGCTAATGTTGATTTCATCATATAAGATTGCACTTTTTTGTCCTCTATTATGTTTCAATTTGCAACTGGAGCTCAGAAATGTGTAAGTGCACCAAGTACCTCTCAGTGCATTTTGCCAACAAAATTGTTGAGGACTTTTCCCACACTACGCTGCCACGTTGTGGTCTAGAACCAGGTTGTGTCTGAGACGCGTAGGCTGCACTGGGGTGGGGGGGAAGGAGTGCAGAGATTACACTGTCCAAGAGGAAGTTTTGAAAGGGGCTGTGGCACAGGAGACACAATCACAGCCCTGGCTCCTCTAAAGCACAGAGATGGTGGATCTTTATTGATGGTGCAGCCTGTTCCCCCAGCATGCCTAGGCTGCTCGATGGGCTGCAGAAAAAGATGGGAGGGAGAAATTTATGACCTCCTATTCATCAATCCTCCCACAAGCCTTTGGGGTGGCTTCCCCACCCCCTGGCTACTAGAAGAGCAGTCATTGTGCCGAGGGCCAGCAATCTCTGTGTTGTATTATAATTATTTGTACGGGCTGTTGCCCATGAAGCTTCAGGATCATTACTGTGGTCATGTGTAGAGATGGTTCTATTGGTAATTATCCCGGGATGCCAGTACTCCTGTCTTGGCTTCTAGCCACATTGCAGACAACTTGCTTCATGCTCTGGGGTTTGGACATTTGAAAATGTCTCCAACAATGCAATGTTTTGCTTCTGGAGCTGCCCATACCCTTTTCCCCCTCAAGCCCTTCCTCCTCTCATTGCTGCTGCTCATGCAGGCACTGACCAGTGATCACTCCATTTTGTGTTATAATAAGAACATGAGAATGGCCCTACTGGGTCAGACCAAAGGTCCATCTAGCCCAGTATCCTGTCTTCTGACAGTGGCCAGTGCCAGGTGCCCCAGAGGGAATGAACAGAACAGGCAATCATCAAGTGATCCATCCCCTGTCGCTCATTCCCAGCTTCTGGCAAACAGAGGATAGGGACACCATCCCTGCCCATCCTGGGTAACAGCCATTGATAAACCTGTCCCCCATTAACTTATCTAGTTCTTTTTTTAACCCTGTTATGGTCTTGGCCTTCACAACATTCCCTGGCAAGGAGTTCCACAGTTTGACTGTGTGTTTTGTGAAGAAATACTTCCTTTTGTTTGTTTTAAACCTGCTGCCTATTATTTTCATTTGGTGACCCCTAGTTCTTGTGTTATGAGAAGTACTAAATAACACTTCCTCATCTACTTTCTCCACACCAGTCATGATTTTATAGACCTGAATCATATCTCCCCTTAGCTGTCTCTTTTCCAAGCTGAAAAGTCCCAGTCTTATTAATCTCTCCTCATACGGAAGCCTTTCCATACCCCTAATAATTTTTGTTGCCCTTTTCTGAACCTTTTCCAATTCCAATATATCTTTTTTGAGATGAGGCAACCACATCTGCACACAGTATTCAAGATGTGACCGTACCATGAATTTATATAGAGGCAACATGATATTTTCTGTCCTATTTTCTATCCCCTTCTTAATTATTCCCAGAATTCTGTTAGCTTTTTTGACTGCCGCTGCACACTGAGTGGATGTTTTCAGAGAACTATCCACAATGACTCCACGATCTCTTTCTTGAGTGGTAACAGCTAATTTAGACCCCATCATTTTATATGTATAGTTGGGATTATGTTTTCCAATGTGTATTACTTTGCATTTATCAACATTGAATTTCATCTGCCATTTTGTTGCCCACTCACCCAGTTTTGAGAGATCCTTTTGTAGCTCTTTGCTAGGATGACCAGACAGCAAATGTGAAAAATTGGGACGGGGGTGGGGGGTAATAGGAGCCTATATAAGAAAAAGACCCAAAGATCGGGACTGTCCCTATAAAATCAGGACATCTGGTCACCCTACTCTTCGCAGTCTGCCTGTGTCTTAACTATGTTTAGTAATTTTGTATCAACTGCAAATTTTGCCACCTTACTGTTTACCCCTTTTTTCAGATCATGTATGAATATGTTGAATAGGATTGGTCCCAAAACAGACTCCTGAGGGACACCACTATCTACCTCCTCTCCATTCTGAAAACTGTCCATTTGTACCCTCCCTTTGTTTCCTATCTTTTAACCAGTTACCAATCCATGACAGCACAGACTTCCTCATTCTCTGCCACTCTCCTAACACCCCTCCACTGAACACACAACACAATGCATACCAGGTTGAGCGCTCCAGCACTTTGCAATGAAAACCTGCATTGCATACAAACATGCTTGGCCATGCTTTACATAGACAAGTATAAATGCCACTAGTCATCTGGAAAGAAAGCAAATATTTGTAGGAACCTACTCCAGTCACATGAAAGTTAGTAAAAAAAACGTAAAAGGGGCACAAACAAGGTAGAATTGAATTGCAAGCTGGAATTGGCCAATATATTTGCAAATACCTTTTCCAAGCGATTCTCCCAGTTCTAGTTTTAGTTTTCTGCATTAACTATTGTGCTATTAAACAAACACTGAACCATGTAACACAACACAAGAGCTGAGCCTTCTTCCTGGTTAACAGTTATTTATATTCAACTTTGTTGAAAATTTTAGTTCCTCATTCCACATTTATCTGTGCTTATATTAAAGCCATTCGATATTCTGTAGACTGTACATTTTTTGGGCAGAGAATCTACTTTGCTGTGTATGTACAGTGCCAAGCACAATGGTGCCACAATCTTGGTTGCCCCATAGGCACACAGTAGGGTCTTCTGAATCAAGTCAGGAAACAAAAACATGCCAGGTAGCTGATATGCCTAATGAAACTAACCAACATAACTTGAATAGCACAATTTAAAGATCAGATACTCTCCGTGACCTGCATGCAGACAAGCTACCAACCAATAATTATGAGCAGAAATGATTCAATATATTATTTTGAATAACAAACCCTCCAGAAATCAGCAAATGATTGAAGATAATTCATAAACAGAACGAGGGCAAATTCATCGGCTCTAATAGTTTATACACATTTTTCATCCAGCTCCATCAGAAAATGGTAATTGAGCTTAGTTTGAAAGGTGCATACCTATGCTACTAGGAAGGTTTGGGTCATCTGTGCTCTGTAAGTAAAACAAAAAAATGAACAAAAACTTTGGCTGGGTCTGTCTGCACACAGATTTTGTCCAGGTGTCGTTGTTAGTGAAGGAGTTGATTTTTTTTTAACCGATGGAGTTGTACCATTACAATTCCTAGTGTGGACACAATTATATTGGCATAAAGGTGCCTTATACTAGTATCATTTATTTCCCTTCCTATACAGGGATGGGCTATACTGGTATAATAACATTCACATTGATATTACTGCATCAAACCAGAGGGGTTTCATGGCTTTAACCATACCAGCATAGTTAAAGCAGTACAACTTTTGTGTGAAGACAAAGCCTTTATGGGGGCTTTTAGCATTGCCGTGACAAAACGAAATCAAGAGATCTGAGAAATAGGTGAGTCTCATCAAAACAAACCACAATGAGTCATCTCCTGTTTCCTAGACGTCATAACTCCCTAGCTTTGCATGTAGCCACTAACTAAGACCCTGTTAAGCCATTGGGTACTGCCTCACTGTGGAAGTTCTGCTTGTCCACACAAAGAAAAAGCCGGTTGACCTGCAACTTTACAAATACATCTAAATACCTCCTTCACTATAAGATAGCATGAATTCATTTGGTACTTTTAGGGATCACATGGTGCATGCAGGAACTAAGTCTAAAAATATGTACTGGTGTTTTCTGCCTGCACATCCACAAAGTGGCTGTTTGGTTTGGTGTGATTAAAAATAGTGTGTGGGACACAGTCAAGTGTGCAGAACTGTGACACCTATTTGTGTTCCTAGTTGGCAGATAAGTCACTGCTTACAGAAACATTAAATACATCCCCAACCCCACCCCGAGATGACCTTTAATTTGGTTTATTTCCTCATTCTCCAAACCATATTTGCATAGTGTAACCTTAGAATTAACTGCTATTGATAATGCTGTTGTCCTTTTGATGAGTGGTAGCAATTCTGAGAGGAGGACCAATGTTGAAGTATGTTAACTTCTCATTGGAAATGTGAGATAGACTTAGGATGTTTCCTCCCCTAATGTGTTTATTTGTAGCATATGTATATCCCAGGCTAGGATCCCAGGGAGAGGAGAAATCCAGCCCTTGTGCATTTCAGAGTTTCAGTCCCATGGTCTCACTCCATTTTGGTTGGCTTCCCAAACTCTCCTGCCTTCCCAAAACTATTTCCTCCCCGTCGCTTAACCAAAGTCTCTGCTTCTCTGTGTCCCTCTCTCTTTGGGACAGAGTGAGGATGAGGCCTTCAATCAAGCACAATCCTTTTACAATTCAGAGCAAGGATAAAACATCCCTTTAACAGCTGCCAAACCAACCAGCTTCAAAGCCACGACAGGGCCAAAACCCCAATCAGGCCAAGCTATGCTCAGGGCAGTATTTGGGGCAGGGGCATTGGGAAAGGTGTCTAAGTCACTTTATTGCTTTCCTGATTTGGGGGTCAAAAGCCCCTGGAGTAACTGAGGGCTGGCTCTAAATTACACAAGCTAAAATGCTGCCCCTGGGACCACTCTGCTTGCTGGGAATAGGCAGATGGCATTGTTCTTCGGTCACTGACCTAGCCCACTCCAGGGTGCCCCGTATACTGCGGGGGTGGGAGGAGCAGCTGTCTGGAGCTGGCTGTGTCAGCTTTTCTGAATTGACATGACTAGTTCAGAGGGGTCCTAGGCAGTAGCCATTCTTTTGTCCAGCTACTCTGCAATACCAAGTAACCTCTCCGACAGGCTAGTGTATGTCTACCCTCCGACAGGTCATTGTTCAGAAGCTGGGAATGGGCGACAGGGGATGGATCACTTGATGATGACCTGTTCTGTTCATTCCCTCGGGGGCACCTGGCATTGGCCACTGTCGGAGGACAGGATACTGGGCTAGGTGGACCTTTGGCCTGACCCAGTCTGGCCATTCTTATAACCAATGTTCAGCAGAGCTGGTGTCTCTGCAAGTCCCCACTCAGACCAAGGGAGAGTACTTAACTCACATAAAACCTGTAACAGGCATCTGGGTGTGGTTGCTGTAGCCAGCCCTTCTGGGGTCCCTGGGGTATGTCGACACGGTGATAAAAGACCCATGGCACAGCCATGGCTGGTCTGGCCCAGGTGACTCCGGCTTGTGGGGCTTGGGCTGCAGGATTATAAAATGGCAGAGTAGAAGTTCAGGCTCAGGTAGAGGCCTGGGCTCTGAGACCCTGCATGGCGGGAGGGTCCCAGAGCTTGGACTCCAGCCTTAGCTCAAATGTTGACACTGCAATTTTTAGCCTTGCAGCCTACGTCAGCTGATATGGACTCTGAGACTCAGTGCTAAGGCGTTTTTATGGCAGTGTAAATGTATCTTGGGCAAAGCCCTCTTTCTTTAACTCTTTTTATGGAGACTTTCACATCAAGTAGTTATAGAACAATGACTCATTACATGTAATAACTTACCTTGTAATTTTGCCTCTGGGGATATATTGCAGGTTTCTCTACCTTGGTCTTCTGCTCCCTAATGTGAGCCAAGAAGAAGTAACTCACCAACAGCTAAAGGTTTTATTCTCTGAGGGCAGGGATAGTGAGTTGGAGTCTGAGCCAGTCCCCTGGTGGTCTCGTGCTACCCATCACTAATCACTGCTCTTGGAGCCTTCAGTCATTTCATTATTGTGCAGAGGGGAGAAGGCTCCCCGAAGAAAAATTAGCCAGTCACAAAGCAAAATCAGTGCTTCCAAAAGGTAGAACCAGAAATACGTCAATGTGTAAAAGATAAAACTCCCTGCCAAACTTTACGTTTGTCTGGATTAGAAAAAGAGAGCAAGGCTAGGTCAAAGTTAGTGAACATCAAAGCTTGTCCTTAGCCAACTCTGCCCTAACCTTGACCTCATTCCCGGTCTAGACAAGGTCTCTGACAGGATGTGGGTGGAGGACTAATCATTTGGCCTGCATGATATCTTCAGAGAAGCAGAATTGTAAGGCCCTGTCTCTAAAAGCTCAGTGCAGAATTTGCACACCTGGAGAATAATTAGCTCAACGGAGGTCTCAAACCAAAAAAATGTTACCAGAACAAGCAAGAACAAGACAAGTACAAACAATGGAAATGGAAATGTTTTGTTATATGTAGATATATTCACATATAAACACAAATACTGCTACATAACCAGTAAGATTGAGTAAAACACTGCACAAATACTTCAGGCTCATCCCTTCAGCCGCCTGTACGATGGGTCCAAAATACAGAGGTCAAATATGTGACATCCCAAAAGAAATTAAATTAGGGGGGTAGGAGAAAGTAGTCCCTGCCCTTACGTCAGGAAAACTGCTGCTGTAGCACTGCCATAAGAAATGCAATCAGACCATCCTTTAGAACCTGACCCAGTGTCCACTGAAGTCAGTTGAAAGTCATCCACTGATTTAAATAGATGCTGAATCGGGTCTTTAGTGAGGGCAGGCTCAAGGGAACTGGCATCAAATAAAGCAAGAAGTAGGGTGGAACTTGAATGCTTTATTCCACTCTAAGTAGAACCCCTAGGAACCTTATTGGAGAACTACTTTTGTGTAACAACCTTCTGAAAATCATATTAGAAAGTAGCAAATAATGCAAGATACAAAGACTAAAACTGAAACCAAAGAAGTGGCCAAGAAAGGTTCTAACATCATCTTTCTCTGGAGGAAACCACGCAGTAATTTAGACAGGAAAACAGTTGTGCTATGTATGTTTGCTTTTTATTTTGGCTCTGGCGGGCATCATTGTCATTGCTAATGCCACACTCCTTATTTATTGTAACCTCTTGCCAATTACAAACTCAGCAGGTGTTTGCCCTAAATATATCATCGTTTGTGCCTGAAACGTGCTGCCTCAGAAGTGAAAAATGCCCTTTCTGCAACATGATTTTGATCTGCTCACTGAGAGATTTCCTTCTTTGCTTATTTTTACTCCTTATAGCCCTTGCATCGACAGGGAAGGGGTCTAGGTGTGGCATTGCTATGACCGCACTTGTATAAAAAGGTAGAGTCCAGCTGAGGAAGAAAGAGATGACCACTGTGCTTTCAGAACCTGAATGAGTAACAACGACTGGGAATCAATAACTTCAGCCTAGAATAGACCACACTTCCCAATTACACCCAGAACTGAAAAAAAAAGAAATTTTGGCTTATGCAAGGTCTCAGTCCAGTTCCCTACAGACCATCTTCCACATCATAAAATCACCCTTGTCATTGGCACTGTTACTGGAAGTCACATGAGAAAACCTAAGACTACATGGGAATAGAGACTGAACTAAGCTCTTACCCACAGAGCTATTCCCTCCTTCTTGATTCAGGTACATTTGCAGGATAGCTGTGAGCTTGCACTGCCACCATCCATGCTGCGCTTGATTTCATGCTCCAGAGTCATCAAGCTGGCACTTTGCACAGACAATGTGAATATCTCTGGAAAATGATTTATACTGGAAGTCTGTCCTCCTCCAGACTTTTAAATGGGCCTCACTCCAGAGCTGTGTGCCTCCTGCCTTTCAGGTTTGCTGCTCCTCGAGGTGATGTGGGTCAGCCAAAAAGGGGAACAACAAACAATTATTTAAATTCCTCTGTCACAAGAGCATTTAATTGAAGTCCATTTTTTCTACACCCATTATTTCAGGCACACTCTTGGCAGCTTCCTGAAGGGTTGCAGCACTTTGTGACATGCTGAAGGGGCTATAGTATAACACACACACACACACACACACACACACGCTTTTGACTATAACAGACTTCAAGCTAGTGGTGACATGGTACAGCTTATGTGGCATACAACAGCCAAAAACATTGGTATGAGACAGGCTTTAACTTTAACAGAATACATGACACTTGCTACAAAATGCTGCATTCATTTCTGTTTCAGGGCCCTATACGGCTAACTTTTACACATACAAATAGTACCATTGACGGCAGCGAAGTAAGAGTTACTTGAGTGAGTCAAGGCTACATGGCTGAGTCTTTATTTGGCAGCTAACCTCTTGAGGATAATAAAAATGACTCAGCGGCAGCAGCAGGTTCAGTAGAGGACTTATATGATCTGTGATATATAACATTTTCATAAGTGGGAGCCACAATCGGCCGAACCTGTGGACGTGGCAGGTAAACAAACCATCCCGGCCCACCAGGGGCCTTACCCTGGCAGGCCGTGTGCCAAAGGTTGCCAATTCCTGCCTTAGTGTATTTAGCATGTATGTTTTAAATATATTTATATCAAGCAATATGACACTTTGACTAGAGGTACTGTATTTTTAGTATCAGTCAGGTGTAGGCACAGTCCTGAGACCTGAGTCAATATAAACTATATGAGAACTCTCAGTGTTTTCCTGTCATTAAATTCTTATCATGTTTTCAATGGGCCTGGAGCTGCTTCCTATGGTCTTTTTCCAGCTTTTGTGCCATGGAACCCAGGAAAGTCTTCCTACGGGACAAAGCTCTTAGTAAGTGTCATTTTCCATCAAAGGTAAAGTACTCAGTCTTGGTAATTGTAAATGTAACTGAAGAAGTAACCAGGTTAGAAATGGGAGTCTTAAGATCCAGTTTATTTACTGTTAAATAATGTAATACTTACATCAATCTGGTTAGCCAACATCCATATCCTGATTTCAGGAAATAAAGCTGGCAAAGACATAGAGTGATCATTTCTGGGCAAGGTTTCAAACTCATTTTTAACAGTCATTTGTCTTCTTTTGCTTAGCAGGAAAATAGGAACTGTGTGTCAGGTAATTAGAAATCACACAACATAGCATTAACGACTTTCTTCTTCAGCCATTGGGCAGCCTCTAGCTTTTGCCAAAAAAAAAAAAAGAAGACTCTCTGGGTTAAGAGAAATCACCAGCAAAGAAGCAGTTAGAGAAATGTAAACCGCAGTACTTCATATTTTTCAGAGTACTGTACAAACATAAGTGAATTAATTCTTGCAACTTCGCTGTTCCATTAAATTTAGCGACTCTGGAATCTGCTAAACAATACATCGGTGGCAGGGCAAGGATTAAATTATCATAGACACGGGTTTGGAGCTCTCTTCTGCTTCTGTTGAAGCAGTGGCATTTTTGCACCATTGACTTCAAGGGGAGCAGGAATACTTGAGGCATGTTAAGTTGTTTTATGTTTAGATGTCAAGGAGTAGTTCCACATGCATCTTTTTCACTGCTTTCTTTAGAGTGTCATTGCTATTTCTTTTAACCACAGCTGCCAGACATTTTTTTTAAATTAATGTCATGTTTAAATACATATAGCAAAGAAATGGCTCTCCAGTAAATATATCGCAGAAACGATATATGGAAGACTTTCTATGGAAGACTTCTTAGACTTTTTATTTTCACCCCTGATTCAGTGCTGGCTCATCTCTTTGAAGATGAGCTGAGCATGGGAGAGGTTAGGGGTGCATTAGGGACAAATAATTTCAGCACTGCCAGACATTTCAGACTGAAATAATTTCAGCACTTGTCTCCAAATCCAAGCCACCCTTCAGACATTACTCCCAACACTGGACCACTGCTACTGGTCTTTGTTGGTCAGAGTCAGAGGGAACTACAAAAGCATGGGTTGCCTTGATTGCTTCTTCTCTTTCTCTTTTACTTTCAGAGAGGCTTCTAACGCTCTGCATATCAAGCCCACCACACCTTCTCCCGAGCAGTGGTCCACCATGCCATTGCAAGTGGTTACACTGAAGCCCAACATGCATCTACTGACAGGCGCAACTTTGGTAGGGCCAGCTCAAAAAAGTTCCATGTGTGTTCTCCTTTGAAAAGGCTCAGTGGGGTGCCCCATTAATAAGCTTAGTGATGTAGGAAGCACTATCTCCTCTAGTAAGTGCTTGCAGGATCTGGCCCTAGAATAGAAAAGTTAGCATCCAAGTGGCATAACAGTTACAGAGGCTTTGTCGACAGATTGTAAATTTCACATATTCTGGGGCTGTGTACTGCTCAGGACATGGCACCCACCAGGGAACCTGGAGGCCTGTTGAGACTTGACAGATTTCCTGGGCTCCTTCCATTGCCCTGTTAAAGGCCAGGAATCCTGTCTACCTTCCTGTCTGATCCAATCGAGGCTTACCATAAAGGGTTCTAAGTATCCCCACACTCTTCAGTCTGCACAAACCATCACTGTCATTCCCTCCCCGTCTGTTTGTATGGCTGTCACCTAGGTGCAGTTACCCTGGCCAGTAATGAATGTGAGCTGATACTTCACCTGCTCCGGCAGGATGTGGAGTCAATGGCAGTTTTACCCACACTCTCCCCTCTTTTCCAGCTCCATAGGCTTAGTGCAGAGCATGCTTGCTAAGTTCAACTAGCCTATGGAGCAAAAGATCTACATTCATTTTTGAACCAAGTTTCCTACAGCTCATTACCAAGCTAGGATTTACCAAGCCTAAATCTGTGTGTCTGAGAATGGATAGGCTTTCTGGTTTTGTACTCAGTGATGGTTGGCTAAATCAGTTTTAGTATATGGTTGACACCACTGCCTTTAACCATTTAAGTGGAATGCACTTTAAATGCATTTAGCCTCTTACCGCTCTAAAATCTAGACACTGTGTATTGATGCAGCGTGGGTCTAACAGGCAAAAATTGGAACTGTAAATCACCACAAGAGCAGTGCCATTGGCAGTGGCAATGGAGGAAGCCAGAGACTAGCCAGACTCAGGTATTCTTACCACTGTCTTGTCTAACTCTACTCTGAGCATATTTAATGGACACAGTAAAAAAAACTTGGAAGCTCCTGGAGATTTGTCTGTGCTAGGCCTCTCAGAAGCATTACCGCAAGTGATAGCAAAAAAATTCCCACTGGTTTTGCCACCTTCATAGAGATACAGCCTAGATAATATTTGTCACTCCCTTTCCAGGGATCGTGTGCTCCCTCCAATGTTCCCTAATGACTGAGTGGCAAAAGAAGGATGGTAAGTTCTCTATTTCAGTGGCATCCCTCTTGTCATATAAGAATCCCAGATTACACTACAAGGGCCAGAGTATACACATCTTGACATATGAATGGTCCTTACAAATGAGATTAATCCCATTCACTTTCATGGAACTAGTCTAGTGAGTAAGGATTACTCAGGATCAGTCCCCTTCCATCACCCCCCTGTACTCATCTTGCTTCTTCTATTCAGCGTAACTACATGCTAGGGTACAAGTTCTAGTGATCTTAAAGCATACCTTACTCTCTGATCCACAAAGCAGAACTGCTGTTAAACCTGGAAGAGAATACATAGAATCATAGAAGATTAGAGTTGGACGAGACCTCAGGAGGTCATCTAGTCCAACCCCGTGCTCAAAGCAGGACCAACCCCAACTAAATCAAGCCGGGCCTTAAAAACCTCTAAGGATGGAGATTCCACCACCTCCCTAGGGTAACTCATTCCAGTGTTTCACCACTCTCCTAGTGAAATAGTTTTTCCTAATATCCAACATAGACCTCCCCCACTGCCACTTGAGACCATTGCTCCTTGTTCTGTCATTTGCCACCACAATACACATTACTTCCTCCTGTTAAAGGGAAAGATGCTGCACTTGTGACCAAACAAAGGGAAGCAGGGGGAACATGGAGCCAAAATTGGTGGTGCCAGATTCAAAAGATGGACAATTAATAATATTCAGATGCCTCAGTGGAGAAAGAAGAAAAATCTTGCTTTTTAGAGGGATTCTGAAAAATGACTTTGCACAAGCCATAGAATTCTGTTGGCAGATCCACAAAACTGCTGCTGTAGCTGATGGCATCTGGCCCTCCAGCTTTTACCTTACAGTCACAGCTTTAACCTTGCTGCCAAAGGCGAGGGGGGTTTTATGTCAGGCATGTTCTACTTTGCGAAACCAAAAGTCTGGTTAATTAAGCCCCAAATTCCAATTCAAACAAGCATTTCTATAGGGTTTGTTAAGTAGGCTCAATAGAAAATGTCTGTTTATTGTTTTGCTTTCAAGCAAACACTATTAAATACACAATTAAAATGTCAGCTATAAACATAAGATGGCCACTCATATATAAAGCACAGCAACAATTCCCTTAAGGCTGGCATTAGAAGAAATACAAGATTCTTCTAGCCACATGTATTAACAGAAAATTTCAAGCGACAGTGCTACCTTCATTCTTTGGAAATGCCAGGTGTCCAAAGTATATAATAAAAGGAAGCATTGTTTGCAGTCGGTATTTCAGATCAAAGCCCTCTGGGACATAAGAAATTAATCATTCTCAGGGTGAGGTTGGAGTTTAAGCATTGCTGAATGTAAGTCATGAGGAACCCATGCTGCCAATAACATCATAAGCTGCCTGCACATTCATAGACTGATACAAATGTAGGACTGGAAGGGAAATTGAGAAGTCATCAAGTGCAGCCCCCTGCACGGTGGCAGGACCATGTAAACCTAGGTATTTGTCCAACCTGTTCTTAAAAATCTCCAGTGATGGGGATTCCACAATCTCCCTTAGCAACCTATTCCAGAGCTTAAGTACCCTTGTCGTTAGATACTAAGCAAACCCTTCTATCCTAAGTCTCCCTTGCAGCAAATTAAGCCTATTACTTATTGTCCTACCTTCAGTGAACATAGAGAACAATTGGTCACCATCTTTTTATAGCAGCCTGTAACATATTTGAAAACTATTGTGATGGGGTGGGCAAACTTTTTGGCCCAAGGGTCACATCTGGGTGAGGAAATTGCATACAGGGCCATGAATGTAGGGCTGGGGCAGGGGGTTGGGGTGCGGGAGGGAGTGTGGGGTGTGGGAGGGGGTATGGTGTGCAGGAAAGGGCTTAGGGCAAGGGATTGGGGCACAGGAGGGGTGTGGAGTATCTGAGGGGGCTCAGGGCAAGGGAATGGGGTGTAGGAAGGGTGTGGGGTGCAGCAGGGGCTCAGGGCAGGGAGTTGGGGTGCGGGGTGCAGGAGGAGTTTGGGGTGCGGGATTCTGGATGGGGGGCAGAGGGCTCTGTGCACTGCCCTTGCCTGCGGTACACTGCCCTCCGTGCAATGCCTGCAGGGAAGGGCCATGCATGGAGCCCTCTGCCTCCCACCCCCAGGGGCAGCAGGGATGTGGTGCCGGCCGCTTCCGGGAGCTGCACAGGGCCAGGGTAGGCAGGGAGCTTGCCTCAGTCCCATAGCGCCATGGGGGTGGCAATCCAGCAAGCTGGATCCAAAGCAGTGACAGGCTGTAATTTGCCCACCCCTGTATTATGAGGTTCCCCCTCATTCTTCTTTTCCCAAGGCTTTTTTCAACCTTTCCTGATAGTTAAGGTTTTCTGAAGCTTTTATTATTTTTGTTGCTCTCCTCTGCGTTCTCTCCAATGTGTCACATCTTTCCTAAAGCGTAATGCCCAGAACTGGACACTGTACTCCTGCTGAGCCATCACCAATGCCCAAGTAGAGCAGGACAATTACCTCCCTTTTCTTACATACAACAGTACTGTTAATATACCCCAGAATATTACCTTTTTTCACTACTGCATCACATTGTTGACTCAAATTCAATTTATGATCCATATTCCCCAGATCTTTTTCAGCAGTACCACCTAATCAGTTATTCCCCATTTTGTAGTTTTGCATCTGATTTTTCCTTCCTAAAGTGAAGTATTTTGGACTGATCTTTATTTACTTTCATCTTGTTGAATTCAGACCGATTCTCTAATTTGTCACGGTTGTTTTGAATTCTAATTCTGTCCTCCAAAGTGTTTGCAATTCCTCTCAGTCTGCCAATTTTATAAGCATGCTCTCCACTTCATTATCTAAGTCATTCATGAAAATTTTGACCATTACCATACCCAGAACTGACCCCTGTGGGATCTCACTAGAGAAGCCCTCCCAGTTTGACAGCTAGCCATTGATATCTAATCTGGAAGTACGGTCTTTCAACAGTTGTGCACCAACCTTCTAGTAGTTTCATCTATACCACATTTTCCTAGTGAGAATATCACGTGAAACTGTGTCAAAAGCCTTACTAAAATTAAGATATACCATGCCTACTGCTTTCTCCCGTCTTCTAGGACAGGAGTTCTCAACCTTTTTCTTTCTGAGGCCTCCCGACAATGCTACAAAAACTCCAAGGCCCACCTGTGCCACAACGATTTTTCTGCCCATCCCATATATTAAAAGCTGTATTAAGTAGATTGTTATACAGTTAAACACACATACAAAATATATAAAAAGGATAATATAGGCACAAAAATAAACTGAATATTATTTTTTTATTTACTCAGTGTGAAACTTGTTGGTGCTGGTCAAGAATTCTGTCAAGATGTGGGGTGGGGGGGTATCTTTGACAAGCACCCGCGCATGTTATGGTCAATGTTCATCCTGGTTCCGTACTTTGTTTTCATTGATGTCGTGGCTGAAAATCCAGCTTCACATAAGTAGGTGATACTAAAGGGGATCAAAACTTTCAGCACTGCAGAAGAAGCAGTGATGTATTCATCGGAACACTCACACCAAAATGTCTCCAGTGGTATTTCTTTGAACATGGTTCTGAGGGACCTGTCTGACGAAATGTCAATGAGTTCTTCCAACAATTTTGATGGAACTCCAGAGGGAAGTTTAGCTTCAATGTTCTCACAAAAGAGGTTTGTAGTCTGCATGTATGTAGCAGCTTGTTCTGTTGTGAATTCGGGAAAATAAGTGTTACATTTGTTAAGCAGACCAGACAGATGCGCTGCTAGCTGAGGTTTAATTATGTCAAAGTCAATGGTTCGTTCCTGAATGTAAGAGCTCAAATATATCAGTAGTGTCCCCACAGACACACTCTTTCCAGAGCTGTAGTTTTCTTTTGACTGCTTCAATTCTTTCATACTGGGCAATAAAATTAGTGTTCCCACCTTGCATAGTTTTATTCAGCTTATTCATTTCACTGAATATGTCTGCGAGGTAGCCCAGTTTTGCCAGTCACACATCATCTTTCAGCACTTTGGCAAATTCAGTTTTCTTATCAGTTTAGGAATTACATAACTCTTCCTTGAGATTAAATATATGGGCAAGCATTCTGCCTCGAGATAGCCATCTCACCTCTGTGTGCCTCTGTATGCATGAGCAAGGAATTGTGCTTTGCACCCACTTCCTCACAAAGTGCAGCAAAACACCTGGATTTAATAAAATTAAACAAGTGTTACCGCAGTATTTAGAACACTGTGAAGACCTGGTTCAATATCTTTTGCAGCAAGCACTTCCCTGTGTAAGAAGCAGTGTGTCCAAACAGCGTGAGGTGCAACGGCTTTTATTTTTTGCACAACACCAGAATGCTTTCCGGCCTTTGCTACAGCTCCATGAGTGCAGACCCCAATGCAATTAGTCCAGCTGATTTCTGCTGAAATCATAAAAACATCTAACAGTTTGAAAATGTCATTTGACTTTGCTGTTGCCTTGAGCTCTTTACAAAACAAAAAGCCTCCCTTTATTTCCTTGTTCCACACTGTCATAAATACACACAGGGCAGCTGCACTGAATTACCTTACCTGTAAGGGGTTAAACCTAGTTGGCACCTGACCAGAAGGACCAATGGGGAAGGAAGCTACATTCAAATCTGTGGGGCGGGGAGGGGAGGTCTTGTTTGTGCTCTCTTTGTGCCCTCTCTGGATGGAGAGAGAGAGCAGGGCAGAAAACACATCTCCTACAAACATACCTGAAATGAGCATCTAAGGTTACAAAAATTTTAAGTAGGCAAGGGAAATGCATTAACGTATCTTTTGTTTTGGCTTGTGAAATTTTCCCTATGCTAAGAGGTAGTTTCATTCCTGTTTGTTGAAACTGTGAAGCTGAGCCCAGAGGAGAGTCCTCTGAGTTTAAAATCTTTTTATTACCCTGTAAAGTTACCTTCCATCCTGATTTTGCAGGTGTGATTCTTTTACTTTTTCTTTATAATAAAGTTCTTCTTTTAAGAAACTGATTGATTTGTAGTGTCATAAAAACCAAAGGGTTTGTTTCTGTGCTCATGTGAAGGGGTTTGGGGGATATTTTGGGGGGGGATAGGGCTCCAAATGGACCTCCCTGAATTTTTATTAAATCACTTGGTGGTGGCAGCAATACCATCCAAGGACAAGAAAAGCATTTGTGCCTTGGGGAAGTTTTAACCTAAGCTGGTAGAAATAAGCTTAGGGGGTCTTTCATGCGGGTCCCCACAACTGTACCCCAGAGTTCAGAGTGGGGAGGGAACCCTGACACACACATATTGAACATAGGCAAGTAAATGGGATATTTTTGAAACAGGGCCGCCCAGAGGATTCCGGGGGCCCGGCGTCTTCGGCGGCGGGGGGCCCTTCCGTTCCGGGACCCGCTGCCGAAGTGCCCGAAGACCCGTGGCGGGGGCCCCCCGCCGTCGAATTACCGCCGGAGCGGGACCCACCGCCGAAGCGCAGCCCGGTCTTCGGCGGTAATTCGGTGGAGTGGGGCCCCCGCCGGGGGTCTTCGGGGCACTTCGGCAGTGGGTCCCGGAACGGAAAGGCCCCCCGCCGCCGAATTACCGCCGAAGACCGGGCTGAACTTCGGCGGCGGGTCCCGCTCCGTCTTCGGCGGTAATTCGCCGGCGGGGGGTCCTTCCGCTCCGGGGCGGAAGGACCCACCCCCCCCCCCGCCGGCGAAGACCGGGAGCGAAGAAGCTCCTGCGCCCGGCCCCGCAAGAGTTTTCCGGGCCCCCCAGAGCGAGTGAGGGACCCCGCTCCAGGGGCCCCGAAAAACTCTCGTGGGGGCCCCTGTGAGGCTCGGGGCCTGAGGCAAATTGCCCCTCTTGCCCCCCCCTCTGGGCGGCCCTGTTTTGAAATGTCTGTGTAGTCATATAGCAAAATCATTGTCATGCAACCAATCAATACACTGAGAAACTGTCTTCTGACACAGAAATGATCTGTCATTTGATGGCAGTGTCTTTGTCAGTACCTTTGCCTTCTTTCCAAACACTTCCTTTGCTATTTCAGTAACACATGGCATTATCAAAATCTCAGCAATCGTATGTGATTTTTTTGTTTTAGCCATTTTCTGCGCCACTATGTAGGATGACCTTAAAAACTTTTTATCTACAGTAGTTGTGGATTTCATTACTGCTTTAGTGCCAAGCAGTTCCTTGGCCTTTCGCTCAAAAAATGAGCAGTGCCTATCCTATAGATGTCATGTTTTGTAATTAAATGCCTCTGTAATTTGGAGCGTTTCAAACATTCATTGGACAGTACTTGTGCACAAATTACACACTGCAGTTGAGGTATTTCTCCACAAATAAAACCAAAATTCAACTAGCTGTCTTCATATTTCCTAAACTGTGTGAGGTTAATAGCAGCTTTGTTTCTTACTCACGTCACCTCCTTGATGTTCTTCAGCCATTATGGTGCTTGAACTTGTTGAAGGAAGTTTGCTGTCATCGCTCTGTGGATTTTGTTGTTTTGAAGCTGATGGTCTAATTAAAAATTTATCCATATCTGATATTTATCGTTTACACTTACAGCCCACTGTGGCACCAGGGCTCAGGGCTTCAGCTCTGTGGCTGTTGCCTGAAGGGGGACGTTGGGGCTCCAGGCCTCAGCCATGAGCCCCTAGCGGACCCCCTGAAAGGGCTTGCAGCCCCCCAGGGGGCCGCGGATCCCTGGTTGAGAACTGCTGCTCGAGGACCAGGCCAAAAATCCTGTCAAAGAAGGAAATTAGGTTGGTTTGGTTTGGCATGATTTGTTCTTAACAAATCTGTTCTGACAGTTCCTTAAAATCCTATTATCCTCTAGGTGCTTACATATTGATTGTTTAATAATTACTTCCAGTATCTTTCCAGGTATCCAAGTTAGGCTGACTGGTCTATAATCCTCCAGGTCCTCTTTGTTTCCCTTTTTAAAAACAGATACTATGTTTGCCCTTCTCCAGTCCTCTGGGACCTCACCTGTTCTCCAGGATTTCTCAGAAATAATTGCTAAAGGTTCTGAAATTGCTTCAACTAGTTGCTTAAGAATATTAGGTTTAGGCAGGGGCAGCCCTAGACTAGCTGTCAGTGTTATATCCTTGGGGCAGCCGGTGTAGGAAGCAATCACTTGAGGCCAGAGAGCAGGCAGCTAATCAAAACCTCCATTTTATTTACAGATATACAGAGAGCTCACTCAGCCGGTTGAAACCGGCTGAGCTATCCCTTAATAGTCTAACCCATGACAACCAAATACACAACAGTCAGCAACTGGCGCCCTAGGCGAACCATGCAATCGGCCCCCCACCCCAAAACCCCAAGGGCAGATCTAGGCTGAGGTTTTTGGTAAACTGGGAAACATTTTGTCCCTTTTTTTTCTTTTAATGTTTTTATAGCTTTTTTTTTTTAAACAAAGGCTTAATTATTCGGTTTGTCCATCTGTCGGTCTGTTCAACTGATGTTTCTGAGATCAGATAAAATACAGAAATGAAATTTTCAGAATAGATTTGTACACGACAGCTAGATGGTATTTCAGTTTGATTTCAAATAAAAATGCATTAAAATATTAATTATAATTTTTATTATTACAAATCCAAAATCATTCATTACACTATCCTGCTTTAACTGTCATTACCACCACATCCAGTATAGAAAGAAATAAGAAAAGTCTTCAATGAACTTAATCCAGTATTTACAAAATACTCCAAATAAAAAACACTCTGTGCTCTTAAAACATGACTTTTCTTGCTTTAAGTTTTGAAAATTCAGTCACTAGTTCTTTTAGATCCAGTTTTTCAACTATTTCATGGTCTGTTGACATTGTGGCAAGTCCAACAAGTCTCTCTTGCATCATTGTTGAATGCAGATATGTTTTTATCAAATTGAGAAGCTACGTTCCCCACTAGCTACAGAAACTGGCAAAGTTAAAAGAATGCACAGAGCTATAAAAATGTTTGGAAAATTGCCCGTGAGTTTATTTTCACAAACTTCAGTACTTCTTCAGGAATGGAATGTTTCTTAAGTCATCTTGAAAAAGCCTGAAGCTCACTACACAAATCTGTAGCATCATTGTCTTTTGAATTTTCATGAGTCAATGCCGACTCCAGTTTTATACAAAGTTCTCTTATCTGTTTTGCTGTTTTCTTTTGCAACCTGTAGATATCATATAGAAAGCCAAATACTGACTTAACTGCTGCATCTATTGAAATTTTTCATCAACCAAGTGAATAGCAATATCAAGGACTGAGCAGTAGAAATTCACTTTGAACCTTTGTTTTGGGTCTCATCCTTCATACAAAAACTGCTGTTTCTTTTGCCGAACGTGAACTGGCTCTGGTTCAAATTCTGTCAGAAAGTCTATTTCTTCAGCAAGCTTGAGAGAATCTACTAGTGTTCTTTCTGAATTCCTCTAGAATATTTTTAGTTTGCTGCAGTTTTTGAATAGCAGAATGTATGTTCAAGTTATTTTCCTGAAGCTGCTTACTAGTGAGGTTAATCTAGAAAAGGACTTTATACCACAAAATGAGTGAAGTCACAAATTTGGACTTGGAAAGGCCATTTGCAAAAGCTTCTGCATATGAATGTGCCATATTGCCAGACAATCCAGTAAAGGTTCATCAGAAATTTTATTTAGGGCATCATAAATGTTTCCAAGTTCATAGCGAAGAGGTTTCAAAGCATCAATGCCACTTTCTCATGTTGTCTGACTAAGTGGTTTCACAGTTAGAGAATGCACATGGCAAGGCAGAATCTCCTAACGGCGTGTTGCACCTGAGAAAAACACATAAGCACGTTGCACCAGGTCAAAGAAACTGCTTGCTCCAGACAGCATCATTGACAACCAAATTCAAAGAATGCGCACTGCAAGGAACGAAAAAGACCCTAGGATTGATTTCCATCATTTTCCTTTGCACACCATTGTCTTTACCCTTCATATTACTCTCATTATCATAGCCTTGACCACATACGTTTTCAACAGATAATGACATTGTTTCAAGCTCTTGTAGAATAGTTTCAGTCATAAATGCTCCAGTCGTCTCCTTCAGTTGTACAAAACCCCAAAAATGTTCCTTTATGAGCACTTCAACATTATCTTCATCTGCAGACTTTTCCATATCCACAAAACGAATGATCATCGTCAGTTGTTCAACATGACTCACATCCAGGGCCAGTGCAAGGATTTTTTGGGCCCTAGGCGAAACTTCCACCTTGCACACACCCCCCTCTGATGTCCAGCCCCCACCTTCCTATGGCCAAGTTCCCCCCAGGGGCCCAGATGTTCACAAAGTGCAGGGGGTATGGGGGGGACTGCTAAGAGGGGGGTCGTATGGGGGCTCTTCCAGGGGGTGAAGGTGGCAGAGAGGGGGGTGCATGGGATTGTTGCAGGGGATGGAGGTGGCCAAGAAGTGGAGGGGGCAGGGGTGTATTGGCAGGGAAGAGATTGCACAGAGGCAAAAAGGGCTCATTGCAGGGGGTGCAGTGGCAGGGAGGGAGTGGCACAAGGGAGAAGTGAGCAGGAGGGGGTTGTTGCAAGGGGCTGGCAGGTGGAGGGGTGTCTGTGCCCAGGTTTGTTGCAGGGGGGTGAAGGTGGCAGGGAGGGGTTTGAACAAGGGAGGAGTGGACAGGAGGGAGATGGCAGGTAGGGAGGTGGGGTCCCGAGGTTGATGCAGGGGTGAAGGTGACCGTGGCTGGCTTGGGGGGGGGAGGTGCCGGGTGGAGGTTGCCCACAGGCAAAAGTGGCAGGACAGGGTGGGTTGTTGGGGTGGGGGGTGCACAGGAGAGAAGGTAACTGGTCGGTGGGTGTTGGAGGGGGTGGCACTGGCTGGGGGAGGAGTGCCCGGGTTGCTCCCACATACACCATTCCCCAGGCCAGCGACTGGACCTGCCCACCCCCCGGCGCTCCACGGGCCCGTGCGGCACCCCACAGCCTGGCTAGGTACCTTGCAGGTGGAGTAGACATCCAGCTTTTCCGCCTGAAGAGCAGAGCGCAGCTGCGCCTTCTTCCCTGCGCCGCGGGCCGAGCCGGGCTCCCTGCTGCCCCTGGGGCTCTCAGCGGCGGCACAGGCAGCCAGCCCCCCCCCCACACCCGAGCCTACTGCCGCCGCCACTGCTGAGAGCCCCGTGGGCAGCAGGGAGCCCGGCTCGGCCCGCGGCACGGGGAAGAAGGTGCAGCTGCTAGCGCTAGACTCTCCCCTTCCCCGCTCCGCCGCCGACTGCTCCCCCAGGGAGAAGGACTGACCGTGCTGCAGGTGGCCCCTCTGGAGCCGGGGAGCAGCAGCAGCCTAGTGCTCTGCTGTTTAAAAACAATTGGGGGGGCACCAGTTTTTGGCACCCCCAACCACTTGGTGCCCTAGGCAGCCGCCCAGTCCGCCTAGTGGTTGCACCGGCCCTGCTCACATCTGGTGTACAGTCCAGTATTATTGAAAAGTATTTTGCAGAATGGGCGGCTTCTACAATTTTCTTTTTAACGGCATTTGCTAGGATTTGAATCAGTTCATTCTGCATATTTTTTCCTAAGTAATGAACCTGTGTTTCATGATCAGTTATTTTATGTAGATGCTCCTTCATGACTGGATCAAACAAATCTAAGTATTCAACAAATTTTAAAAAGTTTCCATTACCTGGAGTGTATAATTTTTCATTTCTATCGCGACTGCGGACTGCTAAATTTTGTCCACTGAGAACTCTCACTAAAGCAATCAGATGCTCTAATATTTGTTGCCAATATTCTTCTTTTTCATTGATCACACGTAAATTTTCTTCATTGATAGTTTTTCCTTTTTTCAATCATAATTCAAGTTCTTTCCAATTTTGAAAACATTTCAAATGTTCTGTACTTCTTTCATGTGAAGAGAGAATTGAAAATGTGTTTTTCCATCCTTCGAACCATTTTCAGTAAGTGATGTACCAATTGCTTGATTCTAAACAACTTGCAGCAAAAGCAAAACACAGAGTCCTTCGACACTGAATATTGTAACCAGTTTCAATTAATTTCTTCTCCATTAATGAGTTTCCTCTTGTAATGCTGAGCAGAGAATTTTCTTTTATTTCCATCCTTAGGGAAGGAAAATTCATGAACTTGTTTGGGTCCATGTGTCAGGAGAATTTGCCGCACACTCTCATCACATCTGGGCCATGAAGCTGGGTCTTCATACTGTAACTTGTTTGTAACTTCCTCATCCTTTCTTCCTTCTACTTCATTTACTTCGATTTCTGCATGTGTCTCTGAGGGTGAATAAATTTTCTCCACTTCCATATCATTCTGATGCTGTGAGCTGCCTTCATCTAGAAGTAAGTTTCCGTCATCTTGAGTTTCCAAACTGCTTTTTTATGGATGTGAGTTACCCTACATCAAGATGAAGTAATATACCTTCATCTTGATGTTCCAAATTGCTTCCATGCAGATGTGCGCTAACCTCCTCTCCAACTAAAATTCCTTCATCTGGATGCTGTGAACTGCTTCCATCTTTATGTGGATTAAAGAGAAGATATTTCAGGAAGGATCCCTGCTGTTTTTCTTGGGCCTTTTCCTTCTCAGCTTTTCGTTTACGATACTCAGCTCCTGAGGGTTTTCTTTTTCCTCTTTCTGCCATGGGGCATTTGAATATTGTTATGTATTGTGCTCCCGACTGCAAGCATTATAGCATTAAGGATGGTTGACATACCACATGGTTGGCGATTTAAAACACATTGCAGCCATCCCAACAAGTCTTTTCACTGCTTAAAGGTTCAATGATTAGTAACATACACTTACTTACCTATTAAAACAGTTAGCTACAGCATTTACACAGAAACAAAATGATCTTTTTCGACATAACCTGACACCGGTTGCTTGGAAAGTAATCCCCTTCCTCACGGTTACTCGCTTGGAGTGTGAGGTCATCACTTTCGTAGTCTATTAAGCATTAACGCTGTTACTTTTCTTTTATGGACCTTATTTATTACATGTGAACCAGTTATAACAAAGAAAAGTTCATAATTATACAGCCCGATGATACTGCTAAGGTTTAATAATGCTTAAAGTTACTCACATTTTGGATTTATAATGCTGAAAGATGTTATTCTTTATTCTTTGGCACCAAGGAACACAATTTTCCACAGTATTCGCTCGATTCTTAATCATCTACCTGCGACAGGTGTTAAAATGACTATTTGACATGTATCAACTCGCGATATCTCCACTCTGCATGAATTTCTGGCTATGCAGCCTTGATGTATAGTCAAGTTAGGTGTCACTAGCATTGCAGCTCTTGACACTGGGGGATGTGTTTCATTGTGGCTGAGTTATTGCTTATCAAAATTGCGGAGTGAGTCATCTTGACCCTACGTCGCAAATTGAAAAAAATTTCACTAAAATATTATTTATTTTTACAGTAAATAAAAGATTTGACATATTAATAAATTCTCAGAAATGTAGAGAAACGAATTATAATTCATATTCCCTCTGTACCGGCACAGGAATTGAAATAATGACATCTTTGTTATTTTATTTGTATTTTTTTCATCTTTTTCATTTTGTTTCCATTTTAATTTTTTTTAATTTGATTTTTTCCCCTCAAATTTGGCGCTGCATTTAACTTGGCAGCCTAGGCGACCACCTAGTTTGCCTATATGGATAGGCCGCCCCTGCCTAACAGCTGTAGGCTTAATTGAAAGCAACTTAAGAAGTGTGCCTGTCTTTAACACTCAGATGCCCAACTCCCAGTGGGGTCCAAACCCCAAATAAATCCGTTTTACCCTGTATAAAGCTTATAAGGGGTAAACTTATAAATTGTTCGCCCTCTATAACACTGATAGAGAGATATGCACAGCTGTTTGCCCCCCCCCCCCTTCCAGGTATTATTACATACTCTGGGTTAATTAATAAGTAAAAAGTGATTGTATTAAATATAGAAAGTAGGATTTAAGTGGTTGCAAGCAGTAACAGACAGAACAAAGTGAATCACCAAGTCAAATAAAAGGTGCAAGTCTAAGCATAATACAGTAATAAAACTGAATACAGATAAAACCTCACCCTCAGAGGTGTTCCAGGAAGCTTCCTATTACAGACTAGTCTCCTTCTAATCTGGGTCCAGCAATCACTCACACCCCCTGTAGTTACTGTCCTTTGTTCCAGTTTCTTTCAGGTATCCTTGGGGTGGAGAGGCTATCTCTTGAGCCAGCTGAAAACAAACTGGAGGCGTCTCACAGGGGGTTAAATAGACTTTCTCTTGTGGGTGGAGACCCCCTCCTCTCTCCTATGCAAAGTTCAGCTCCAAGATGGAATTTTGGAGTCACATGGGCAAGTCACATGTACATGCATGACTCAGAACTTACAGGTAGCAGACATGGTTCACATGCTGCCTTGAAAGTCCTCAAGTAGACTTCTTAAGTGGATTGGAACTTTCCAAGATCCTTTGTCCATTAAGTGCTTCTTGATTGGGCACTTAACTTGCACATTTCTTTCTCAAGAGACTGACCAAAAGCTTTACTAAGGCTACTTAGGCTTTGGCTACACTTACACTTCAAAGCGCTGCCGCGGCAGCGCTTTGAAGCGCTAAGTGTAGTCAAAACGCCAGCGCTGGGAGAAAGCTCTCCCAGCGCTGTCCGTACTCCACCTCCCTGTGGGGAATAACGTACAGCGCTGGGAGCCACGCTCCCAGCGCTGGGGCTTTGACCACACTGGCGCTTTGCAGCGCCGCAATTTGCAGCGCTGGAGAGGGTGTGTTTTCACACCCTGCTGCAGCGCTGCAAATTTGTAAGTGTAGCCAAGCCCTTAGAAATCAAGCAACTTACTGCCAGATACTTGGACACTGTCCACAGCAGAGGCAGTACATGTAAAATCCTGGTTTGTCTTTGGTTACACTTCCTTTCAGTACCTTTAAACCAGGAGTCGGCAACCTTTCAGAAGTGGTGTGCCGAGTCTTCATTCATTCACTGTAATTTAAGGTTTCGCGTGCCAGTAATACATTTTAACATTCTTAGAAGGTCTCTTTCTATAAGTCTATAATATATAACTAAACTATTGTTGCGTGTAAAGTAAATTAGGTTTTTAAAATGTTTAAGAAGCTTCATTTAAAATTAAATAAAATGCAGAGCCCTCTGGACCAGTGGCCAGGACCCAGGCAGTGTGAGTGCCACTGAAAATCAGCTCGCGTGCCGCCTTCGGCACCCGTGCCACAGGTTGCCTACCCCTGCTTTAAACCATATGATGCCATTCATAAGTGTCCTAAGAAGTTTTGGGGTTCCTGGTCCCCTGGTGCCTGAAAACGAGTTGGGAGTGTAATATTGCTAACAGAATGCAGACAGAAATATCTGTTAAAGTGTCGGTGTCTTGGCATTTAGCCACCAATGCCATGAGGTGGTGTGCCTCAGTTTCCCCTTCTACACAGCAGCATGGGCCTGTTATGCTTTTGTTGCTGTGCCAAACTTCCAGTCTGTTTACAGGTATAGGCTGAAAAGTAATCTGCTTGTGGGGCTGTCTTGTCACTATCCCTAGCATGTACAACAGTTTTTTCCACAAATCAGGTATATCCCATCTCTTTAAAGGGTTTACCACTAGTATTAACTCCTTTGTTTTAACACATAACTGAATTAGCAAAAGACACATGATTAACAGCAAATCTACGGTGGACAGGCTTTGTTCACATAATGTAGCTTGTTTGGTGTCTACTGCATTTCCCCATTTCTTTGTGCACCCTGGTAGGCACTCTGACGCAGATTCTTCTGCCTCTTTGGAGAAGGCTTTTAATTCGGGCATGTGTTTGGGGCTTTGGCAAGGAAAGGGTGCACTGCAACCATGCCTGCCCTCAGCCCCTCCCTCTAGAATTTCTCTGGGCTGGACCCCACTCCCTTGTGAAGCTTCACCCATGCAGAGATTTTTTCCTCCTGATTGGAAGAGACAGTTTTCTCTCAGAGGCTTTGGCTACACTTGCACTTCAAAGCACTGCCGCTCTCCCAGCGCTGTCCGTACTCCACCTCCCTGTGGGGAATAACGTACAGCGCTGGGAGCTGCGCTCCCAGCGCTGGGGCTTTGACCACACTGGCGCTTTGCAGCGCCGCAATTTGCAGCGCTGGAGAGGGTGTGTTTTCACACCCTGCTGCAGCGCTGCAAATTTGCAAGTGTAGCCAAGGCCTTACAAGCATAGCAAGAACATCATCTTTCAATGGGGTGCTTTGGATTGGCAAGATCCCTTTGGACACCCCAGTTTCTGTTCCCAAAAGGTTAGCGGGGGGGGCTCTCCCCTCCAGATTTGACCCCCTTTTCCCTTAAACTCTGATCCACAGGAGAGGGGTCTGGCATTTTAAATGCAGATTTTTCACTCTCCTCCTGGGAAAGATCCTCCCTACAAAAGATGGGTGGACTCTCTTGCCCCCCCCCACCTTCCATCTGGGCTTCTCTCTCTGGGTTCCCCTCTGGGCCAGACACTCCTGTGTCCCCCAAAAGGGAAGGTGACCCTGGTCCAGCTGTGGGCTCACAGCTACCAGCTATGACAGACACTTCACTGGCCAGCCAAATTCCCCCCTTTTCACTCAGGTTGGGCTTGCTTCCAGCTACAGAGTCCTTGGGGTCTGTTCCCACCGCAGCAGTCACCAGAATCCCAACTTCCACCTTCAGGAAACATGTCTCTGTGCACTCCAGGGCAGGCCCTGCACCCAGTGGTGAGCTGCAGCCGGTTCGCACCAGTTCGCGCGAACCGGTTGTTAAATTTAGATGCCCTGTTAGAACCGGTTGTCCCGCCTGGGACAACTTGTTCTAAAAGGGCATTTAAATTTAACAAGCGCTCGCTGCTGCGGCCCCAGCTCACCTCAGCTCCGCCTCCACCTCCTCCCATGAATGCTCCGCCCTGCTTCTCCTCCCTGCCCTGCTTCCCACGAATGAGCTCTTCGCGCGGGAAGCCTGGGAGGGCTGAGAAGTAAGCAGGCTTCTCGCTCACGCCCAGGAAGACGGAGCTCAGGTAGGGGTAGAGGGAACGAGTAGGGCCGTGCGCCCCGGCCGGTCTCCGGCCGTGTCCCTCCCCGGCCCCGCGGCCCGCCCCGGCCGCGGCCCTGCCCAGCCCCGCGTCCCTCCCCAGCCGCCGGGCTCAGGCTCGGGCTCCGGCCCGGCCCCGCGTCCTTCCCTGGCCACCGGGCTCGGGCTCAGGCCCGGCCCCGCATCCTTCCCTGGCCACCGGGCTCGGGCTCCGGCCCGGCCCTGCGTCCTTCCCTGGCCATCGGGCTCGGGCTCAGGCTCGGGCTCCGGCCCAGCCCTGCGTCCTTCCCTGGCCATCGGGCTCGGGCTCAGGCTCGGGCTCCGGCCCAGCCCCGTGTCCTTCCCCGGCCGTCGGGCTCCACACTCTGCTTCAGGACATTCTCAAAGTCTTAATTTGTGACCAAGTCATTAAATAAAAAAAAAACGGAAATAAGCTTAGACCTTGCATTTATTAAGACACCAAAACAGGCTACATGATTTGTGTCTGTTCACAATAATAGTTTCCATTCAGCATGCTAAATATCAAATGCAAGTTTTCTCATTTCATTAAAAACTGTGGGCGAGATCCTCCGCAGCTGGAAATAGACATAGCTCCACTGAAATCAAAAGTGGAAGCTCTGGCCATGTAATTTGAGAGCAGTTTAGGATGCGAATACTACAAACTATAAAAAATATTTATATTAAAATAGTTTCCTCTTTCACTATATGCGCAAAGCAAATACAGTGTGATGCTCAGTGCAAATTCACTAAGAATAAAGAAACTTCTATAAGATGAAAAGTTAGTGGTACGTTCAGCAAAGTAAGATTGCAAAGCATTGCATCTTCACTCCCCATCATCAGCCAAGGCAGTGTTTTTAACTAGGATCTAACTTGTAGTTGAAACTGATACATAGATGACAATCCAGTAATTGAATTGTCTACCTTGAATGGTCTCTTACAATACATGCTAACTATATATATGAAACAATCTGTTCCACTTTGCATTTTGCTGTGAGGCTGGGAGTTCCTTTCCAAGACCTGAGGAACAGCTCAGTGTCGCTCAAAAGCTCGTTTCTCTCACCAACAGACAGTGGTCCAATTAAAGATATTACCTCACCCACCTTGTCTCTCTTCAGTTCAGTCATGATTTATGGAATGACGATACAAAGGAGATTTGCATGCTTTGTAAGACATCTTGGGTTAAAAGCAGAAATAATTTACTCTGTAAGTGATCCATAGATTTTAGAGCCAGAATGGGAGCATTATGATCTAGTCTGGCATCCAGCATAACACAGGCCATAGAACCTGCCCCTGTAATCTCTGCATGGAGCAAACATTGGATTCAGAAGATACAAATTGTATTCTTGAATATAAATAGGACTGCAAGGAGTGTAAAGCAGTATCAGTAAATCAGTGCAAAGGCTATGATCTTTTAGATTATCTGTCTGTTCAGTCCATTTTCTACTGATCATTTTAAATGTTTTTTGTTTAAAAAGGAGCAGCTGTTTATATTATAGCCAACCTTCAAGTGGTGTGACACAGGTACTGGTAACTAATAATGATGGTAACTTTGCATTTGGATTGCTTAAGAAATTTTACTTGTGGAGTGATTTTACTTACAAGTTATTATGCTCCCTCTCTCTCCATGCTGTGGAAACATCTGTCAGGTCAGGGACTGGGGCAGTGGAGGGAAGATCATGTCATGAGAGCTCCTGAAGAAGCGACTCGCCATGGAGATGGGATTTCCCGAAAGCATTTGAGAGACATATTGGACCTCTGCACAAATGCCCTAGCCTTCTACAGGTGACCCAAGTTCCTGCTCATTTCCCCCACTATTCTTGGGTCTCCTGGGGTTTGGAAGGTCAAGGTGTTTGCCAGCAGTCTGCAGGGAAATCATCATGCTTTCCACAAGATGGGTAGCAGGAAACAGCAACTTGAAACTTGATTATTACTATACGCTGGCTAGCATACGTATATATATTATGCAGATAATACTACCCACCATCTATATTCCAAGCATTTAAGTACACATATTATTAAGCATGAACATAGCAGTTATATATCCCAAACAGGCTTGTACCTAACCCTGTTCACTTATGCTAAGGATTCCATAACACCTTACATTAGCTGCAGTAAGCTTTGGCTTAACTAGATAGGAAAACTGTCAGTATCAGGACAGATATTGTTTCCTCATAGCAACAGAAAGGGCGTTACCCTCAAAAATCTGTTTGTCCTAGCACAGATTTATGAGGTGTCCTCATGCCCTTAGTACCTGGAATGCATGTACCCAGAACAAAAGTAAGAGTGCATCATGATCTGGAATGCATGTGTTCAGGAAAAAAAAAATAGAGGCATACACTGGGGAATCAGAAACAAGCAAGGTAAAAAGCTGATTACTTGAATCCAATTTCAGGTGACATACCTAGTACCTTTTACTGGGAAACAAGTAGGGCTGTACCTCCATAAAGCACACCTTCTGTGTAAGATGAATGCACAGGACTGCTCTTCGGAGCCTGATATCTTACAGAACCTTTTTCCTGTATGACATTAATAACCTGACTTGCATTGGCTATTTGGGCTCTTGAGTATATTTCATAACAAACCAAAATGTGGTCAAGCAATTGATTATACAATTTATCAGACTAATCACATTTCTTGGCCCAGTGCTTATTTTTCCTTATACAGGGATGATCTAAGCCTTTCTTTCTTAAGTTTCCTTCTCCGCCTTAGAAACTAGGTGGTTTCAGTGCCATTCAGTGCAGCAGTAAAGCGATTAACCCAATGCAGGAGAGCATGAGATAACAACAACAGAAGAAAATACAGTGATCAAAATGTTAAAAAGGACATTTCTCAATTGACCATGAAAACAAAAATGGAGGAGCTGAACTGCAAGTGGCTGAGAGAGATTTTTAAGCAGGAGAATCTTGGGCATAGCTGGAACTGGAGCAATTGAGCTAGGAGGGAAAGGAGAAGTTCTATTCACAAATATTTTGAAAAGGGAAAATAGTGGTACACTTGCTGTAAAATGGGACTAAGAGGAGAGGTATGCTGTTTCTTGGCCTTGGGTCCCAGTTTATCCAGCTGAGAACTGAATTGCTGCCTCGTACAATGGAGTACCCAATCGACTATCCTGCAATTGTACTACATGTAGACGATCACAGCCAGTTAAAATGCAGCCCTACCATATAGTTTGTGTGTTGTAATTAGACTGCTCTGGTGAGTAACAGACAGCGAAAAGAGATCAGGAGGAATATAGTCATATGTTATAGTGATTGTTAACTTTGGGGATTCAATGTTGAGACAGATGACCACCGACATAAGAGATAATGGGAGCAAAATGATGTGCGAAGAAAAGCTGTTGCCATCTGTGTGTTGAGACAAGTTCCAGCTAAAAGACAAGAACAGAGAAATCATGCTGGAGAGGTGGGATCAGTAGTCTTCAGAAAAAATTAATGAGTGGCAAAGAACTGCTTAGGTGTCTTAGCTTCCAGAAGGAAGCTATTAGACAGTGTACTGCTGAGAGTATACTAGGCTGTTTATACATACATATTATGAGTCTGAATTGCATTTACACCAAGGCCTTGTTACACTTGCCAGAGACCTTGGTGTAAATGAGAATCAAGCCCTATAATTGATGGAGCCGACCCCCGTTCCAATTTTTCACAGTCACCCTATTTCCTCCCCCCAAGCCTGCACCTTAATCCAATCACAGTGAGGCAACCAGAGGATTCCTCTCTGATGAGGGGTTCTTTCTCTGGCTGGCTATGCACACAGACCAGTACAAAGCAGCCACAAAGCAGAGGATCAGAAGCGGCATGTCTAGCAGTTGCTGTTAAGATCTTTGTAAGCAGATACTTACTACAGTATTCCTTTTACTTTCTACCTGACATTCCGTGAATATCTCAGCGATGTTAAATGATTTACAAAGATATTAATAACTATCATAGTGATGAACCACCCTATGTACGTGCCAGTTGCATTTTCAAGCATGAGACTTCAGACCAGGAAAACTAGTTATTCGTAAGAGACAACAACAGTAGAAGTCTCCTGGAAACAGGAGCCCTGTGTGCTTTGTGGCATGATAAGTCCAAAATTTGGAAATACCGCCCCCAAATACTGGGGCAATTATTTATTTCACCACCATGAAATACCCTTCATTTCCAACCCTCCCACATTCAAATACACACAACAACAACTATGGCTTTTACTAGGAAATATTCACTGTACAGCAAAAACGCTGAATTCTGTGGTATCTTGGAAAAATACAAAATTCTCCAGCAGCATAGTCATGAAGTCCACGGGACCATGAGTGAGATGACAGGGGCAGTTCACACCACTACTTCAGGCTTTTTGCAGACTCAGATAAACATAGGTTTAGGCTCAGTTCAAATTTTCAAGTTTATCTTTGCAACTACAAGGGCTAGGAAGTCAATTTGAAAAAGAAAGGAAAAGAAAAAGAAAAACACACCACACACCTACAACCCTCAATGAAAGCTGAGATTCTGGAGCACAATTCTGTGGCATGGGGTAAATTCTGCAGCAAATTCTGCAATCACAGAATCATGGAACAAATGGGATCCTGCCTATAAATATTGTGGTAAAAATTCCTTCAGATACTGTATTTGACACATGGCACATGGCAATGGAAATGGTTACAGGCACATTACAAAGGTGGCATGTTATTTACTGTGAGCTAGAGCAGTGGATCTCAACTTTTCCAGACTACTGTACCCCTTTCAGGACTCTGATTTGTCTTGCGTACCCACGAGTTTCACCTCACATAAAACCTACTTGGTTACAAAATCAGACACAAAAATACAGAAGTGTTACAACACACTATTTCTGACAAATTGCTTACTTTCTCCTTTTTACCATATAATTATAAAATAGATTGGAATATAAATATTGTACTTACATCTCAGTGTATAGTAAATACAGCAGTATAAACAAGTCATTGTCTGTATGAAATTTTAGTTTGTACTGACTTTGCTAGTGCTTTTTACATAGCCTGTTGTAAAACTAGGCAAATATCTAGACGAGTCAATGTACCCCCTGGAAGTCCTCTGCATACCCCCAGGGTACCTGTACCCCGATTGAGAACCACAGAGCTAGATTGTGCCATCATGCTATGAGGCCATGTAAGAAGATAAGGGGAAGCAACACACCTGTCCCCGGTATGGCCATGTAGGACCTACTTGGATCATGACTCTGGTGCAGGAAGGAAACAGGAGCTGCATGCTCCATACTCCCCTTGATCCACAGCTGCAAGGGGATGGGAAGTTTTCTATTGGCTATATAATTACTGTCCACATCACTAAACTAAAAAATGCTTCAAGTTATTGAAGACAAATTTGTAGGCATTTCACAGTTTCCATTTTAGGAAGGGCTGGGCAGTTTAAAACTTAATTGATCACGGTTTAGTACTTACATGTGATGAATTGAAAATATTTAATCATAGAACACTTGGTAGCTAAAGTTGTCAGACTTGATTTTGAAGTTGTATCTCCCCGTCTTTCGTTGGTATTGGGAAACCGAAAGGGCCGCCACTCCCAGCACAAAAACAAACACAGCAATGACGATAAGGACGATGGACCCTACTCCTAGCCCAGCCGCCTTCTCACTTTTTGCATCAGATGCTAGAGAAAGAACAAGGGAAAGTTTTGAATCCCTGGAATCTGTTCATTTATTAAGAAGCCAACTTAGTGTTACAATCTTGCATGCAATTTAGGACACATCAAATAACCCAACGCAGCGGTAAAAGCATGGCACTCTGATACATTGATCTGGTCCTCTTGGAAGGGTTATTCTCATGGCCATGTCTGTGCATTAGAGAAAATCCTGTCTTTAGATACTTGTGCAGAACCACTACTGACTGTGATGGGATATATGTACTCAAATTGGTATGGAGGATGTGGCTCTAGGCATTTTCTGTTATAATAATAATAATAATAATAATATATACATTTCTGAGCCACTGCCCTAGCTTCAGCATAACCCTGTAGGGAGAATGTTCTTTGATTTTAGTCCCACCGTTCATCTGCAGTAATTAAGCATATTTGTAAAATTAATATGTTTACACCACATGAGATACAATTCATATTACTTGGGGGCAGGAACTAGTTAGTGCCATGACAGGCAATAATTGCATTTAAAAAGAACATTCAGCATCATGTTCGGATGGGGTGTAGAGTAGTGAGCAAGGTCTAGCGCTTGTACACCAACTCTTCCTTGCCCTCGCTTCCCCGCCCTGGAACTCGGTCTCCGTTGGATTGATTTTTGGCCACTCCACCCATTTCTAAGCAGGCTAACTTATCAAGGAACCAGAAGAGGTGTAAGCTAGACTGATCTCCACCTTAGTTTACACCTTATTCCAGTTCTTCAACATGTAAATTGTGCCAACTTTTCCTTCCTTACAGCATCAATAAAGTGGGTGTAAGGGAGCATAACAGACTTAACTTATATCACCTTACATAGCACATCTCTGAATTTGGCCCTCAAAGCCTAAGATATTGTGCTCTAAAAGGAACCTAGTCTAAGCACTGTGCAAAAGCTGATTGCAGTATAAGACTGAGCAGACTCAGAACATTACAGTTCAAATACTCATTACTTTCTGCAATTAATTCTACCTCCTCACTAGCACAAATAGTTGCACAGAACAGGCCCCCATCCCTCAAGTGTATCACCATTACTGCAGTCCAACAGGCAGAGATTGGCCCATAAAGTATCAGTAATTGCTAGCCAGCTTCAACTGACCATCTTATTTCTCAGCCAAGGGGGTTTATGCCTTACAAGGAAGGTTTTCAAGTTCACCCATCAGTACAGAATCTGTTAAATAATTACCTTGTATACCTTTTTTGTAGCCATCTACTCATTACTCACCGGTGGCTCTGCACAGAGGCCCCCAGGATGTTCTGTGTGTGGCAATAATTTCACCACTTTTCAGGGATCGAACATCTCGGCAGCTCTGTAACAATTACAAAACCCTGATCATTTATAATATAAACATATGTAATATATGTGCAGTCTTGTAATGAGTCTAAAGAATGGAGAATTTATGCTGATTTATTGAAGGCAGTACCCAGTACCAGAGCTTTTTTTTATTTCCCAACGCTAACCTTTGTTACATTCTAACACAAACTGAAAAAGATCAGAGATCAGTACTGAAAAAAAAATCCGCTTATCGAACACTGAAAAGAAACCTCTGTGGACAGGCCCTTGGGACAAAGCAGGTTGTGTTGAGTCTATTTTAAAAAAATAACAAGTCTACAGAAGAATGTCTATCAACATTTTCTTTAAGCCAGGGGTAGGCAACCTATGGCACGGGTGCCGAAGGCAGCATGCGAGCTGATTTTCACTGGCACTCACACTGCCTGGGTCCTGGCCACTGGTCCAGAGGGCTCTGCATTTTATTTAATTTTAAATGAAGCTTCTTAAACATTTTAAAAACCTAATTTACTTTACACGCAACAATCGTTTAGTTATATATTATAGACTTATAGAACGAGACCTTCTAAGAATGTTAAAATGTATTACTGGCACGCGAAACCTTAAATTACAGTGAATGAATGAAGATTCGGCACACCACTTCTGAAAGGTTGCCAATCCCTGCTTTAAGCAATACAGTGTGTGTATGACTAAGTTTTCTCTCACACTCTTACAGTATGTAAGAAGGATCTGCAAAATAAGCCATAGCACACTACATAGCCTTCAGCATTCTTTTTTAACAGCATTGCTCATTATACTATTATTAATTATCATTATGAATCATAATATGTATTGTGTTGCCACCTGAAGGTCTCAGTCAGGATCAGTGCTCCATTGTGTTTACACGTAATAAGACTATCCCTCTCCTGAAAAGTTTACAGTCTCGTTTGAAGCAAGATGCAACATGCAAACTTAATAAACAAAAGGAAGAAATGGACAGTAGGGGTAAGTAAGGGTTTGTTTACATGGGCCAGTTTTACCAGTTGTACTGGTATAACTAGATCACTATAGTTATAATGACATAACTCCACTTGTTGATACACTTATTCCAGTATAACAGTGGCTTTCTCCTGCCTACCTTGAAACCTTTCCAAAGCCACATAAATGAAACAAACAAAAACACCAAAAAGCCACTCTTGTTCTGGAATTAGAGTATCCACATGGGTTGTTATACAGGTATAACTATATCGGTTTAAATTCACATCTTAGCAACAGGTATAACTTTCCTGTGTAGACGAGCCCTAAAATAAGAACATTTGGTTACACAGGTAGCCACTGTGCAATTTCATGGTTCCAAATCACTGTAATATTTTTTGCTCCGATCTGTTACTGTGCTGCAGGCTGTGCCTAATGTTACTGTCCTGACTTTGTACTATGTTTTTCTTCCGAACTACTCTTTTCTGTTCCAGATTTAAAAGAGCCAAGACTCATCTACCAAAAAAACTGGGGAGTGACAAGAAGAGATGAAAAAATAGGTGAGTTCCAATCTTTGGGCTAGAATCCAGTCCTCAGATCAGCTCTGAAGTGAGCAAATATTCCTGGAGACAGAAGGTAGGTCAAGTATGAGGATATTGTGAGCCTTCACTTTCATGCTTCCCTAACTCGCTCTCTCACTTAGGTCACGTAGTGTTGGATGACGCCTTGCTATCCAGCCCACATAAGGAGCCGCCCCTGATTAGGGCAGGGACCAAACCTGGACTCAGAGTCACAGTTCAATCCTTGCTTTTCCCTTGCTCCATGGGGCGCTTGCCCTTTTCCTGTCATAGCTCTATTCCCCTGGGTGCCAGCTGAAACGTGGTCAGGGAAGAGCCCAGGCTTCACCTGCTCCCCACCCACCTGTTTGTAGCAGCTGCTCTTCCTCGCTGCACAGGTCCTGGATATGTGGAGCCCCACAGAGGAGAAAGAAGGCTCCTTATTCCCCTTACTCCCATGGAGGAATATGCAGGCATGCTGACAAATAATCCCACAATAAAGCAGATTGGTCTACTATTGAAGACCCAGTCCTGCGTGCCAATTTCCCCGTGGCTCTTTGTGACCCTTCATGCACCCTCACCCTGGCATTCTGAGTGGTTCCCAGTGCCCTACGCATGCTCTGGGCATCCCCAATGGTTTTCAAGTGCCTGTCATGTCACTGTTCTACTTTCTTGAGGGCTTCACTCCCCCAACAACTCCTCTGGTTTCCCAAAAGTTCCCCTCTCTGGATTTGCCGGATGCAGTCTAGTGCCTTCTGTGCTTATTATTTTAATTTAAATCCGATAAAAATATACTAAACTCACTACATTTTCATATGGGATACAGTTTACTTGGGATAAGGGATGATACAGTTTTCCTCTTTAAATTAATAAAGTTTCTAAATCCTACAAGAAAGATATAAAAGAGGTCTAAGTAATTAGTTGCTGTATCGTGCTAGACATTAATTTAGAATCAGCTACAAACTGGGGCATAATTTTGATCTCACTTGCAAACCAGGAGCAACTCCAATGAAGTCAATGAAATTACATCAGCATAAAAACAGCGTAACTGAAATCAGAATATGGTCCTCAATTAACATACTCTCTACCCCAATCTATATAATTAAAGATGTTAAAATCAGATCTATCACGATTCTTTGTAGCTCCTATTAAGCCTTTGCTCAGTGCATTGATGTTAACTTTTACCCTCTGTTTGCAGTCCTTCGGCCAATTTTCTATCCATGTGATAGTGCTCATATTCAAGCCAATGTGAACTAAATATGCAAGTAATATTTTGAGAGGCATTGTACTGAATGCTTTGCTAAATCAAGATACATTACATCAATTGCATTCTTTTTATGCATTAAGTCTGCAATGGGATCAAAAAAACAACCACATACATTAGAGATGGAGACATTCTATTAGGTCATCTAGTGCATCCATACCCAGTACTTTAATAAAGGTAATAATTGGAGATATACCAATCTCCTAGAACTGGAAGGGACCTTGAAAGGTCATTGAGTCCAGCCCCCTGCCTTCACTAGCAGGACCAATTTTTGCCCCAGATCCCTAAGTGGCCCCCTCAAGGATTGAACTCACAACCCTTGGTTTAGTAGGCTAATGCTCAAACCACTGAGCTATCCCTCCCCCCTAAACTAGACCTGTATGAGTCTCAGTTTATTAGATCGCCTATTATACTAAATGCAGGATATTACAGAAACAAAGAAGCTGAAGATAGAAGAAAGCTAGTTGATCTTCTAGTCCATCCATTGTTGGCCAATGCAGGATTGTTCTCTACAATGCATTTTTAAAGGCTTTGCCCAGCCTAGTTTGTCTGGCATTACCTGTGCTTTATAAAGGGACACAGTGCTAAAGACATTGGACTGAGAATTGGGAGATCTGGTTCTATTTCAGGCTCTGCTGCTGACCAGCTGTGTGACCTTGGGCAACAAACAAGGTCAGCTCCCAGACTACTGCACTGGGCAGCACAGCATGGGGAGGAGGTGACCAGCCGTCTGTGGAGAAAGAAGTGGTTCAGGACTATTTAGAAAAGCTGGATGAACACAAGTCCATGGGGCCGCATGCGCTGCATCCGAGGGTGCTAAAGGAGTTGGCGGACGTGATTGCAGAGCCATTGGCCATTATCATTGAAAACTCATGGCGATCAGGGGAGTCCTGGTTGACTGGAAAAAGGCTAATGCAGTGCCCGTCTTTAAAAAAGGAAAGGAGGAGGATCCAGGGAACTACAGGCCAGTCAGCCTCACCTCAGTCCCTGGAAAAGTCATGGAGCAGGTCCTCAAAGAATCAGTTTTGAAGCACTTAGAGGAGAAGAAAGTGATCAGGAACAGTCAGCACGGATTCACCAAGGGCAAGTCATGCCTGACTAACCTAATTGCCTTCTATGACAAGATAACTGGCTCTGTGGATGAGGGGAAAGCAGTGGACGTGTTATTCCTTGACTTTAGCAAAGCTTTTGATACGGTCTCCCACAGTATTCTTGCAAGCAAGTTGAAGTATGGGCTGGATGAATGGACTATAAGGTGGTTAGAAAGCTGGCTAGATCGTCGGGCTCAATGGGTAGTGATCAATGGCTCCATGTCTAATTGGCAGCCGGTATCAAGCGGAGTGCCCCAAGGGTCGGTCCTGGGGCCGTTTTTGTTCAATATCTTCATTAATGATCTGGAGGATAGCGTGGACTGCACCCTCAGCAAGTTTGCAGATGACACTAAACTGGGAGGAGTGGTAGATACGCTGAAGGGTAGGGATAGGATACAGAGGGACCTAGACAAATTAGGGGATTGGGCCAAAAGAAATCTGATGAGGTTCAACAAGGACAAGTGCAGAGTCCTGCACTTAGGACGGAAGAATCCCATGCACTGCTACAGACTAGGAACCGAGCGGCTAGGCAGCAGTTCTGCAGAAAAGGATCTAGGGATTACAGTGGAAGAGAAGCTGGATATGAGCTGGCAGTGTGCCCTCATTGCCAAGAAGGCCAACGGCATTTTGGGCTGTATAAGTAGGAGCATTGCCAGCAGATTGAGGGATGTGATCATTCCCCTCTATTCGACATTGGTGAGGCCTCATCTGGAGTACTGTGTCCAGTTTTGGGCCCCACACTACAAGAAGGATGTGGAAAAATTGGAAAGAGTCCAGTGGAGGGCAACAAAAATGATTAGGGGTCTGGAGCACATGACTTATGAGGAGAGGCTGAGGGAACTGGGATTGTTTAGTCTGCAGAAGAGAAGAATGAGGAAGGATTTGATAGCTGCTTTCAACTACCTGAAAGGGGGTTCCAAAGAGGATGGATCTAGACTGTTCTCAGTGGTACCAGATGACAGAACAAGGAGTAATGGTCTCAGGTTGCAGTGGGGGAGGTTTAGGTTGGATATTGTGAAAAAGTTTTTCCTAAGGAGGGTGGTGAAGCACTGGAATGGGTTACCTAGGGAAATGGTGGAATCTCCTTCCTTGGAGGTTTTTAAGGTCTGGCTTGACAAAGCCCTGGCTGGAATGATTTAGTTGGGGATTGATCCTGCTATGAGCAGGGGATTGGACTAGATGAGCTCCTGAGGTCCCTTCCAATCCTGATATTCTATGATTCTAAGTCATATCCTCTCTCTGTGCCTCTGCTTCCTCTCTGTAAAATGGGGACAGTGACATGTACCCCACCCTTGTGGGACACAGATCCAGGAATTAAACATGCTCTATACAAGTTAAGTATGTTTGTCATACATTCATGCTCCTTGATGTTCATGATTCCATTGTCCTCTAGATGTTGATCCAAATTCAGTCCTCATATGAATAGATGCAACTCTGCCCCTATCATCTCTTAGTATTTGTTCTGTTATGTTATTAGGAGTTGAAGTTCTATGGTTTGAATACTTACCTGAATGTGAGTTTTGCAGTACTTTAAACATTCAAAATTACATTAGTGTCAAACCTAGAGCCCTCCTTCCGTCACTCAAATTTCCTGTCCCCCTTTTCCTTTTTCCCTGGACGAAGCTCTGTAATTGGAGACAGGAAAAGGTTTTCTTCCTCCTGCTATCCATTCCTGATCTTCTAGGAGGAGTCATTTGATTTATACTGAGACCAAGTTGAGCAATTTAGAACAGGAGGGAACTATTAAATAACAGACAAATACCTAATGAAAACATTGTGTCACCACAGAGAAGATCTTTAGCAAAAAATAATAATAATAATAATTCCTTTTATCTATGGTAAAAAGAGAGCCCTAATTTATCTTGTCTTCATGAGCAACAAATTATAAGTGCTGTTCACATACTCGGAACTAAAAAGAGACAATGTGATAATCTTTGGATGTAGTCAGAAGATAATATTGTCTGTGTCCAACTTTACCAGAATACTGTTTTTTTTAAAGTGCTTTTGAAAAGGTGCTGGATTGAGAGCCCTAGAAACCAGGGAACTTGGGCCACAACAGTGTAAGCTTCCTCAGACTGTGCCCAAACCTTGATCTGGGGAAATAATCACTGGGCAAGAAAATACAGAGCCGTCTCCTTGACAATTCCAACTTTGGCTTTTCTGATGAGACTGCACCCTTATCAGATAGTTAACTGATGTTTAATCCGTGGAACATATCCACTAGTATTTGTATTGAGATCACCTGCTCATTTCACAAAGGCCATCAGATGGCACTTTTTTTTTTCCAGGCACCCCCCAGAGCCATCCAGCCTTGATACCATTTTTTATTTATGTTCCCTTCTTCAGCTGAAGGATAGGGAATGGAAAGAGAAATAAAGATTGAGGCTTACATGTGGCTATATTATTTCCCCACTTCACACTGCTGCGAGTTGAAAAATGAAGGAAAATGGAGAAGAGAAGTTTAAAGGATACCATCACCTTTCGGAAGCATGTTATCCCTTCATTTTCCTGGTACAGCATTGTCAGTCATATGTCACATAGAAAGTTAAATTTAAGGAGCAACCCCCTTACCGTCCTACAGGTGCTTTCAGAGGTTTCCACACAAATACGAATTTTGCAGTGTAGGTAAACCACAGAGTTGTTGACAAAGGAAAAGATTTTCAGCTTAAACTGAGCTTTTCTTGAATTTCCATTTTCAATCATGGTGGTGTAGGCCTCTGGGATTGGGCAGCTAAAAGAGAATAGGAAGACACACAAAATAACTAGAGCTATAGGCGCTATACCCCAGTAACAGCACCTTGTAGTTCTGTTTATAAGCTTCCTCTGAAAATCCGTATCTAGATATTCCATGGAGTGTTCTCCAGTATAAACACTGGTGGCCGTGTTCTGAGTGTTGGCTTGTCCCTAGGATAGAACCCCACTGCACACGAAAGCCTGAGTAACTAAGTACACAGGGGATTCAGAGGTGAGTATTTAGTGAGATTCTTCAACTTCAGCATTGGAGAAAAAACAAAAACAAATTGAAGTCTGAGGTGACTGAAGGCAAAATATGAAGTGGGTGTCACACAATACTGAATATTTTACACATAATACAGTAGTTTGACACAGTAAACTAAAAACCAGTCATGCCCAGCGCACCATTTGATCTGGGTTCAAATGTCCTGCTACATATAAGAATTAATTCTGACTTTTGGAAGGGTGGTGCTGGTGAAGTAATCCCATTCTTCAGAAATTAAATAGGATTTTTTAATATTTTCTTTTCAGCTCCTAAAGTGAGGTTCTACTTTGAAAGCTATCTTTGTAAACATATATCATAGGTTCTCCATCTTTATTGTCTCTCCACTATTTCCATATCAGATGGGCCTAGGTTACTATTAAATATTTTCATTAAAACTGCCACCCCTCCAAAATGAATCTGGGCTTTGAGGGTACATCTCCACTGCAATAAAAGACCAATGGCATGGCCAAGGCTGGCCCGAGTCAGCTGACTTGGGCTCACAGGGCTCAGGTTGCAGGGCTAAAAATGGCTGAGTAGTTGTTCTGGCTTGGACTGTAGTCCAGACGCTGAAAGCTCAGGAGGCAGGTGAGTCTTAGAGCCTGGGATCCAGCCCAAGCCCAAATGTCTATGCTGTTATTTTTAGCCCTTCAGCCTGAGCCCTACAAAGCCAAATCAACGGAGTTGGGCTGAGACTCAGTGCTGCAGGATTTTTATTGCAGTGTAGCTGTACCCTGAGTGTCACCTAGGGCACTCTTCTCCTTTCTCATGCACATCACCAGTAACAAAGGTACTGCAAGCCAGGTGAGGTCCTCAGTTTCACTTGTTCAACCACTGTCTTAAAATTATGTCCTATTCTGCTTCACAAATCAGGCTACCTTACTCTACTTCATATGAAGATTCTGAATGTTGTTCGAGCATCACCCCATGTACAGCATACAGCAATAATCTAACTTCAAGTCCATAAAGGCATGCATGCCTTTGGTAATGGCTGCATTAGAAAGAAATGGCTGCACCATAGATTTTTTGCACTGTTGACTACCAAAGCCACCTATGCCTCCAAGATCAATCAGAAATCAAAGAGTAGACCTACACTGAACATCTCCTTTACAAATATTAGGGGGAGGCAACAACCCTCTCAGACTCTCTTTTAAAGTGTCTGAAGTTAAGTATTTGGCTTTGAAAAGAACAAGGACTCAATGAGGGCATGTAAAAAGTACATTAAAAAGACAAGGTATTAATAGCCATCTTCGGCTTATGGAAAGGTTCCTCAAGTTCAGGGACTACACTGCTAGACAGCTTGCACATGCCTATGTCACTTCTAATGAGTGTGTGCTGTACCTGTTGTTAATAAAACCAAATGATAGAGGATCCCCTGAATTACTCGTTGGAGTTGCCCAGCACTCAGTGACGACCACCTTGAGCTTGCTGTCTTCTTTTTGAATTCCCACCTCAATCAGTATATCATCACTGGCAGAAACACTGAAATTTTGGGGGATTGAAGAGTTTCCAACAAACAATTGCATCTCAGTTATAAAATATCCAGATCCATGTAAATCCTCAAAAAAGGTATAAACCCTGAAAAGACAATAAGCTGTTTTTAAAGATCATAGATTTGATTATAGTGTTTTTATGGGTCACAAATATGATTCCTGTTTCTCTAGCACATGTGCACTACTATAGTGAGGAAAAATCTGCAGTCCAGCATATTGTTAAGATTTCAAGAGGAAAGGGTGGTTGCTTGCTGCAGTCCAGGACCTTGGGATAGTGTGGAAGAAGGCCTGGAGAAGACTCTGGTAGGCCACAAAGGTGGAAGTTATTGGCAGTATGAGCAGACAGCGTAATGATGACGGTGATTTAAAGAAGTGGGAACAGAAGTATATTGCCAAAGCTCCGAACAAGAAACTTGAGCCTGATGCAAAAAACAAGAGGAAGCCAATGAAGGGATTTAAAGAAGGAGTGATGGGGTCAGAATGGTAAACGAGCAAGACTTTTTGATGCAGCTTTTTGGACACACTGCAAGAGAGTGGGTGTAAACGGGCGGTACTCACCCCTGCCGCGCCTCCTGCTGGTTGGGCTCAGATTGTCCCACAGTTCTGCTCTGGAGCGCCCTCGGCAGGCTGGTGACCCGCCTGTTCTCTGGCCCCGGCGTCCCTCCCTGGACCCGGTGCCCGCTATCTATAATTGGGTCTCCCCCTCCCAGGGGAACCCCACGCTACTATCCCCGCCTTGCCTCAGTAGTGGCTACTGACAGTCATGGTCTAGCCCCACACCCTGGGGCAGACTGCAGTATCAGCCCACTCATCACAGGCAAAGGGGGTTTGGACCTGCTGCTTTGTCCTACCCCTGGGCTGCCCTCTGCAACTCCCAGTACCTTTGGCCCCTTGCTAGGCCGCAGCCTGGGGCTTTCCAGGCTGGAGCTTCCCTAGCTCCTCAGCCTGTTCCCAGCCCTGCTTCACTCAGGTATCTAGCCTCAAGCCCTAAGCAGCCAGGCCCATCTCTCTCTGCCTCCAGAGAGAGACTCTGCCTGGGGTCTGGCTTTCCTGCCTCTTATAATCCCCAGGGCTTCAGTTTGGGGCGTGGCCCCAGCTGCAGCCACTTTCCCCATCAGCCCAGCCTCCAGCCACAGCTCTCAGGCCCTGCCAGGCTGCTTTGTCAAACCCCTCAGAGCCGGAGCAGGGTCCACCCTGCTACACCCCCTCCCCCTCAAGAACCGCTCCACCGGGGGAGGCAGGGTGCTCTACCGGCCCAGGCTTCTCCTTAGCTGGACCCGCAGGGAGTCTCTTTCTCTCCGCAGGCCCTCTATTTCTCGGAGAAGCCTGTCCACTTCCCTCAGGTTCTGGGTCCTCACCGCAGACCTCCCCGGTCCCCTGTGGGTTTCCCCACGCGTTTGGGTCCCCATGTCGGCCCTCCCGGCCGTTGTCTGGGTCCCCCGCTCACGGCGAGGCTTTACCGGCCCGTCCCCCCTTTTCCCCAGGGGCCCTTGCTCCCTGATAGGGGACGGAGTATGGGAGAGGAAGCATGCTCGCTGCCTCTCCCCTGCCTCAGCCCCTGTGTTGTGGGCTTTGGCCCGGGCTTTGGGAGGCTTATGAGGGCACAGTCTTTTTATGTGTCCCTGCTCCCCACATGCCCAACAAGTTCGGAGGCCCCCTGTTAACTTCACAGGGGGCACTCGAGTCTGGTAGGGACACTCCCTCCTGAAATGCCCCCGTCGCCCACAGGCGAAACAGCCTTTAGGCCCCGGCACTGGCCTCCAGACCAAGGTGCCTGGCCCCTGTTGAGGTCCATGTGCCCTGGGCCGTTCCTGAGCGGCCGGTCCCAGAGTGCCCGGCCCCGGACTCGGGGCCCGGGCGGCGGTCCTACAGGGGTCTCTCAGCCTCGAGGAAGTCCTCCACAAGGCTAACGGCCGTTTTCAACGTTTGCGGCCGGTGCCGCAATACCCACGCCCTCGCGGAGGCCGGGAGGATGTGCAGGAACTGTTCAAGCACTATCTGCTCGGTGATGTCCGCGGGAGCTCTATGCTCCGGCTGCAGCCATCGAGTCGCCGCATCCTTTAACTCCTGGGCCACAGCCCGGGGCCGGACACCCGGAGGGTAAAGCCTTCCCCGAAACTGTCGACGATAGGCCCCCGGGGTTACCTCAAAGCTGTCCAAGATGGCCGCCTTCAGCCGAGCGTAAACCCGGGCCTCATCGTCGGGGAGGTCCCGGTAGGCCCTCTGAGCCGGCCCCGTCAAATAGGGGGCGAGGATGGTCGCCCACTGGTCCGATGGCCACCCGGCGACGGCCGCCACCCGTTCGAATGTCACCAGGTATGCGTCGGGGTCGTCCTCGGGCCCCATCTTGGTCAGCCGCACAGGCGGCGCAGGGGGTGCGGATGAAACGGCGCCCCCTGGTGCGATGCCACCGGGGCTCGGCCACCGGGTGGCGAGTTGCTGGAGCCATTCGTGCTGTAGGCCCTGATACTGGGCCTCCACGGTCTGCAGCCACTGCTGCTGGAGGACCCCCAGCTGGTCTATGAGCTGCTCTTGCTGCTGCCGCTGGCTCTCGGCCAGGAGTTTAATAAGAGTCTCTGTCTCCATTTTTTTTCCCAAGGCCGTCGTCCTCTGGGCGACTGTCCCCCAGTTCTTGCCCAGGCCCTTTGTATCAGGGGCGGTTCGAACGGTCCCTGGTCAGGTGCCACTGTAAACGGGCGGTACTCACCCCTGCCGCGCCTCCTGCTGGTTGGGCTCAGATTGTCCCACAGTTCTGCTCTGGAGCGCCCTCGGCAGGCTGGTGACCCGCCTGTTCTCTGGCCCCGGCGTCCCTCCCTGGACCCGGTGCCCGCTATCTATAATTGGGTCTCCCCCTCCCAGGGGAACCCCACGCTACTATCCCCGCCTTGCCTCAGTAGTGGCTACTGACAGTCATGGTCTAGCCCCACACCCTGGGGCAGACTGCAGTATCAGCCCACTCATCACAGGCAAAGGGGGTTTGGACCTGCTGCTTTGTCCTACCCCTGGGCTGCCCTCTGCAACTCCCAGTACCTTTGGCCCCTTGCTAGGCCGCAGCCTGGGGCTTTCCAGGCTGGAGCTTCCCTAGCTCCTCAGCCTGTTCCCAGCCCTGCTTCACTCAGGTATCTAGCCTCAAGCCCTAAGCAGCCAGGCCCATCTCTCTCTGCCTCCAGAGAGAGACTCTGCCTGGGGTCTGGCTTTCCTGCCTCTTATAATCCCCAGGGCTTCAGTTTGGGGCGTGGCCCCAGCTGCAGCCACTTTCCCCATCAGCCCAGCCTCCAGCCACAGCTCTCAGGCCCTGCCAGGCTGCTTTGTCAAACCCCTCAGAGCCGGAGCAGGGTCCACCCTGCTACAGTGGGGTTGGGGGGGAAATCAAAGAGGCCAGAGGAGGTGATTGAAGTAATCAAGGCAAGAGATGATCAAGGTCCAGATGAGCAGATTTGTTGTAAGAATGGAGAAGGAAGGATGGGTTTTGGAGCTGTATAGGACAGGAAGTGAGAGGATTTGGTGACGGCCTTGGTGTGGTGGAAAGAAAGAGAGAAGTGGTCCATCTGAGGAAGGGATGAGGCTCATTGGCAAGACAATGTGAAGAAGTCTGGGCTGTCATTTCTTGTGCTCTGCCCATTCTATAGATATAAACAGAGGCTCTCACTCTACAGTGCTGCTAACCTGGAGCCTTTCACAGGAACTAAATTTGCATTATCTATTTTTTAAAGCTCATCAAGTAAGTTTGTGGATTTTAAAAATAATCATTATCTTCATCATAACGTATAGCAATTACACAGCACTGTACGTTCATTCATTCATTCATTCCCAGAGGCAGTTATTTTGCTGATTGGGAATACGACTTGCCCATGACCACACAAGGAACTAATGACACAGCTGGGATTACAGCACAGGAATTTCTGATTCCCAAGCTTGTGCGCATGCCACAAGAATACACCTTAGAAGACTACATTTCCCACCCTCCCCCCGCCCACACACACACAGTGCCAAACATTAGAACTTAGAAGTTGGGTGAGTTTTTATTTACCCTTCTGAACTATATCCAGATGAAGTCAAGAGATTATTCTGAAACACACAATGGATTGGACAGACAATCTTCAAGTTGTGGATAACTTCCTGAGAGGAGTTGTCATTCCGAAGTATTGTTTTCACAATAGTCTTAGTCATATTCTGGAACAGAAAAAGGAGAGAGAGATACTTTATCAACCTTTATGTTTCTGAGAACACCTTAGTCCCACTAGTCAGCTACCTCTGGTAATTTTAAGTAATACCTCAGGAATTCTGTATACAACTGGCCATGAAAACCAAAACCATCAGCATCTACTAGCTTTGTCGTTGTGGGGCTAGCAAATGAAAACAAGTTTGTTGTTCTCATCTTAGTACATATTGTTCACTGCTCCATAAAACATCCATACCATTTGTATGACCTACTCTTTTTACTCCACATTGTCCCATCTAAACCAGTGGTTCTCAAACTTATTTGATCAGGCCTCCCTTCTTTGTATCTGTAGTCATTTATGCCCCGCTCCCAAGTACATATACCACCACCAGGACCTGAAGGCAGAGCGAAGAGCAGCGGCTGCTGGCCGGGCACCCAGCTCTGAAGGCAGCGCTGTGCCAGGAGCAGCAGAGAAGTAAGAATGGCAATGTGAAAAGTGATAGTTATCACTTTTCGCAGCAGATTTAGCTCCCGATTGCCGCCCTTACTTCCGCACTGCTGCTACAACCCTGAGGCGGCAGCTGCAGACCTGCCACCCCAGTGCTAACAGCTGGAGCCCCACTGCCTCCAGGTGAGGGGTTGGTGGGGGAGGGGGAAGGAGACCCCAATCCCAGGTGGTGGAGCTTCCGCTGTCAGCCCTGGGGCAGTGGGCCTCTGGCTGTCCCCTTTATACCCACCTCCACAGCTGTGCACAGCCCTTCTGCACTAGCTCCACCCCTGGGGCTGAGAGCCAGAGATCTTTAAAAAATAAATACTGTAAATAAAAAACACATGGTTCGTGCTCCCCTTGACACATTCCCGCACCTCCCTTGGGAGGCCTGCCCCATAGTTTGAGAACCACTGAGTCTAGACCAATCAGTACAATCTTGTTTGGGTTACTTATTCATTTACATATTACATTAAACTTATTTCATTCAGACCCCAAATTTTAAATATGCTACAGATTTGTGTACTGTCAGTGAGAAGTTAACAATAGAAACTGGGGAGGGAACAACACTCAAGGCTGTTAGAACCCAGGAGGGTAGCAAATGGGTTTGATTGTGGGGGGTGCAATGTGGGTTTTGGTGTTGAGGATATAATCTTTACTTCCCTCCTCCTTACTTCCCAAGTAGAAGCGGAGGTGATTTTACTTTGGGAAAGCGGGATTGAATTCTTTGTTCACCATTTCAGGAAACCCTGATGGTAACAGGCTGCACCCCCAAGCTCAGTCTATGCCACTCACTCTACAGTGACAAGTACATTAGCCAGGAGTTTCTTCATCTGTTCAGGTGACTTACACTTTGTACTTTAGTGCCACATCCGTTCCAACTTGTCCACAGCACCACATGAGTGTCGTTGCTGAAGCTCACGTTGCAGTGAGGCTCCCCAAGATAGAGTGCAGATTCTGGGATAGATTCCTGCTGCAGAAATGTCTTCTGAATGGCAATGACAATCTTCTCAATCTCACAGAACACTCGCACTGCATCCTTTAAGGGCATCCCCTGGGAAGATTTAGTGAGTGGCGAGGTAGTGACATGTGGTAAGCTACGGGCATTCGACACAGACACTGTGGAGGCATGCGGCATTGCTGTGCTAGAGAACATAGCACCCTTTTCAGCTTTGGTTTTAGCAGCAGATGAATCCTCTGTAGCAGGTGAAAACACATGAGCTGAAGTATGTGTACGTGTCACAGGTAAACTTGTGCTGCCTACATGTTTGCCATGTGCAGTTGTAGGGCCAAGGCTAAGAGGAAATGCTATGGAGCAACAAAAATAAAGGGATTGTAAATTACAGATTCAAATTTGATCTCTTAAGAATACTCAAATGAAAAAAACATTATCAGGAAACTTTCAATCACTGGTAGAAAAACTGCTGCTCTTCTTTCTTAACTGGTCATGTGTAATTACCTCAAAATACACTATTGCTTTTTTCTTAATTAAAAATAAAGACACCAGCAAGAAAAGACCAAAGATTCCATTTCTCTCTGGCTGCAATAATTTACACACTCACAATGTGTATGTGTTCCCAATGTCTCTTGGGGGCCAGATTTTCAAAATAGCTCACCTCCCATTTAGGCATCAAATTAAATGGCTGTAAGAGTCACAATAGGAGCCTACTGGATGTGGAACACTTTTGAAAATCAGGCCCTTATTTTTGTCCCTAAATGAAAGCTGAGCTCTTTGTAAAATGTGGTTCCAGCTCCGAGCACTGGGAACACGAAAATCGGCCCCTGGCCTGAGTTTTTTGGAGAATCTGGTTCTTGTTGCCCCTTCAGCACAACAGTATTACAGCAGGTCGGTACTGTCTATAGACATATATAAGGAGCTTTACTGAGGAAGTTAGCAAATGTATGTCAGTAGTAGTTTTTTACTGGGGAGAGGGAGGGAGGAAAGAGAAGGAAACTGGAGGAGGTAGGAGGATGATAGTCTGGGTGCTGAATACCAAACTCCTTTCCCTCAGCCCCTTTTCTATCACAGGTTTTTGTTTACCTGTTAGATTACCCTATGATACTTTAAAGATACCCACAGCCCTACTCTGCACCCATCTTTGATCTTAGAGGGAACCAATGTAATGATCTACATTCACAACTAATACTGGGTTTGTTTTGAATAGTGTGGATTTTACTACGGAATATTTTACTGAATTATATGCACAAATAGCGTGTATTCACCAATCCAAATTTTTAAACAAATATATTTCCTAGGAAACTATCTTCATATCTTCTGAGAATCTCCTAAATTGAAAAATTACTGATCTCATGGCAGGAAAAAGGATCTGGGAGTTATTTCAGAAATGTCTTTCCCCAAATCCTTATAATCACAGTGCTAAGAAAATGTCCTGATTTACTGAAACCTAAAAAAGGTAGGCATCTATTTACAATACTTGAGATTTCAGCCAATACACACATTTCATCACTATGGTTACAAAAACAAATAGAATCCATAGAAAAGTGGTTCAAAAGAAATGAGAAACTGAAAGACCTATTTTAGGTGAACAAATAAATTATTTGAGGAAAGGTGGCATCGGCTGGATGCATTAACTAAAGACAAATCAATGAGTTATAACATCAATATTTATCAATACTATAACCCATAACATAAATTCTTCCACTCTGATTTAGTCTCTTGTATCTCTGATGTCCCATCTATTACTGCTCATGAAAGAAAATAACTGGTACTATCAACAATTCTGTTTACCTTTAAGGGGGAAAATGAGAAAAGAGAAATCATTGTTAAAAGAAAAAAAAATAAAAGAATGGACTGGGCCCATTAAATGTTCATACAGTAAATTTTTATGATAGAGCAAAAGTATAATAAATGCAATTAAATATAACAGAAATATGCAAAATACATTAAAATATGCATATTTTTCAGTAGCATGTGGTTGAACACATTGAGCCAAAGTCATCCCTAGTATACCTCCATGGACCAAAGTGGAGTTCCACCAAAAGTGGACATAACCAAATGATTTTATGAAGACACCATCATTATAATTTCAAATAAATCACTAGGTAATGAAAAACAATATTGCCTTCACAGTTTCTCCCGGGCCTCTCTGAATTGAGATCAGCAAATCCTTCATTACAGCTGCACTGATAGCTCCCATATGTGTTGTGGCATGATGCATCCGGGGAACAGTCATCTTCTTCTCTTTCGCACTCATCATAATCTGTTGGGATTAGGAGTTTGGGGGTTTTTATTATTTTTAAAAAAAAAAGAGAGAGAGAGAATGTTTTACTGGCATTGTGATTATTCCTTAACTGGAACTACCATCATGGTACCCTAGACACTAGTTCTCATATTGTTTATCTGGGAGATAGTAACACACACAGTTCGGAAGCTGCTGATGCTAGCAGAGCAAGAATACTCAGTGCCTGGAAGGTCAGAGTTAGCAAGAGCCTCCAGCAGCACTGCTGGCAGCTGATAATGGGAGGGCGGCTCCCCCGGGCCCCTTCCCCTCAGCACACCCAATTAATTCTCCCACCCCCCAAAACTGATAGCTGTCACAAGGGACTACTCCCAAACAGACTCTTCCATCCTACAGACTCAGCACTCTTAAGAGGGAAGAGGGTTGCTGGTAATTTAAAGAATATTTGGAGCTGGTTGAAAAACAGGCCAAAAAGTTTGGGAAAGTTTCATCAAATTTGTTTTCCCATTCTTCGGCCAAAATTTAGAATTTCAAGGACAAATATTTGTTACAAATTTCAATTTTTGTACGGGTTCTACTCAGGATTGTGTATAAATGGAAACACAGCCACAGGTGGGTTTCAAATTTTCCACTTGTTACTCTCACTAACCACACCACTATAGGTGGCTCGTGTTAACTCTGTCCCTGAAGCCCCTCAGACTAATGCTAGTTTCAGGGGGCATATATAACCCTGCTCTCAATGAGGTGCTACCATGATATGGACATTCTTTTATTATTAATGAGACACGTGTTGCTGGTTGTGGTGAGGGTAGAGAAGAAGCACCACCATGTGGTCAACAGCATGGATTTCAGTGCCTTATGTAAATCAGACTCTGTGCCATAGGAGAACATGTATTTCGGTTTTACATGCAGGAGATTCAAAATAAGTGTTCACAGCCAAAAATGGGCACTAAAAATCCAAATAGATATAGAAATATCCAATCTGCACTCAGCTTTTGTAGACTGGCGGTGCACTACTTTCAGAGAATCTGGCCCTTAGAAAACAATAACTTGATGAACACTATCAGAGGGGTAGCCGTGTTAGTCTGGATCTGTAAAAAGCAACAGAGAGTCCTGTGGCACCTTTAAGACTAACAGACATATTGGAGCATAAAAAGCTTATACATCTGTTAGTCTTAAAGGTGCCACAGGACTCTATGTTGATGAACACTGTGCAGCATGGCTTTATAAAGGACACAGAATGTCTGACAAAACCAATAGCCTTCTTTGATAAACAATTGTAAGTGTGGCAGGCAAGGAGAATGCACCAGATGGAATAAATCTATTTTAGTAGTTTTCCATACTGTCCTGCCTGCAATTCTAATTGAGAGGTTAGAAGAATATTATTTGGATAAGCATGATGTGGTGTAGATACTAAACTTGCTGATGTATCGTCAACAGAAGGATTAGAAATTATTTTATACAGAGACACCAATTTGAGGAGCTCTATTAAAAAGGATTATACTGCAGTCAATCATTGGACCAGTCTTATTTATCTTCTTTATCAATGATCTGTAAGAAAGAGGAAACTGTACAATAACTAGTGGCCCTGGTTGAACCAAACTGAGGGTCTACATCTGAGCCCTGCTACACCACACATCTCACTGTATCTTTTGAAGTTCTCTGAAAGAGCTCATGGGATGAACTGGAAGAAGTTCTAAGGAAAAGATAATGGGATTTTCATCCACACTGTCACAGATGCTGTACTCTCTAAATCACAAACAAAAAGACAGGTTTTATCCTGTTGCTAGTTTTGAAAAATTACAGTGATATAAAACTGCACCTTACCACGTATGGAGAGGCTGTTGTTGTCAACTGTAAAATAGGAACTATTTTTAAAGACATCATGAAAAGCTGTGGAAAGGTTGTGGATATCCAAGTCTTTTGCAGTCAGTAAATCGAAACCTACCACTATGCTTCCATTAGTAATACTGGTTATCAGCATTTTTATCAAACCAAGATCCATTTCCTGAAGACGGTTAAGAGGCAGAGATTTCCGTACCTGTGATCAAAATATAATGCATGTGAATATGAGCAGACAGTATGAATTAAATTTTATACACTGAAGATACTGAATTTTCTGAATACTCCTGTTCGGCTCAAATATGTATTTAACTGTGAATATAAAACACAGGAATGATTCAGGTCAGGGCATACACAGAAGGAGGTAGGCATAGATATTGGCAGGGGTCCCTGGTAACACTTAGCCTGCCAAGGAGAGAGATTCCACTGGTACCGTTCAGCCTCAATGCTCCCTCCATCAAGGGGCCTTTAAGGAGACAGTGCAACCCAATACTAAGAGGCTTTGGCTATGGAGACAGCATGGGCAGAGTGGACTCGGGATGCCCAGAGTAGGCATCTCTGCAGCAGTATCTGCCAACAATCTCCTATGGAACCTCCACCCTATCTTATAGATGCTCCCACAGCACAAACCCTCAGTGAAAGTAGCAGGCATACCACCCCCTGCCCTCCCTCAGGGTGGATCTCCACGGAGGGCAAGCCTGGTACAGAAAGTTCCTCTACGTATTATTAAGAGTAAATCTGGCCTCCATCTGTACCCAGTGATCAAGTCAGAGGGGAAATAGTAAAACAGTTTCTCATGCTTTCAGTATCTCCATGCAGCCTCAGCCCAGACTAACTCAAAAATGTTTCACAGGAGTCTTCCATGGGAGTCTTGCACTATCGCTGCAGATCCTAACTGCCACCTGGACACACGTCCCAGGCGCCCACATTTCCCTAACAGCCTCATGGCCAGGCCAGAAAATAACTCTAAAATAATCTGAATGTGACTATTTACCCTCAGAGCACTACAATTAGGGCAGTTGATCATGACTAATTATAATACACACTTAAACGATATGCAGATGTTCTGGAACTTATCTTGGGCTGAAAAGAGAAAATACAGCCTTTCCCAGTGACTACTGAATCTCCACAATCACTAGGCTATAGCGACAACCTTTTGTACTACTTTGGATAGAAGGATGGTCTCGTGTACACAGGACTGGAATTCATAGTTCTACTTCTGGCTGTGCCACTGATTTGCTGCCCGTGTTTGGACAAGCTGTTCCACCTTTCTGTGCCTTAGCTTCCCTACATATTCCACGTAGGATAATATTGACCTGTGTCTCAAGCTCTAGATAGGCTATGAGGCTGAAAATTAATTAACTTTGAATAGCATGTTGAGATCATTGGATGGAAAGCACTATGTAAATACAATGCATTACTACTGATACTACCACATGGTTAAAGAGTTTGAACACCAGTAACGAGAGAGCAGACAATACATCCAATTTATTTCCTCTGCTGGGACAAATACAACATGGTTTCACAAAAGGTAGATCATGCCAAACCAACCTGATCTCCTTCTTTGAGAAAGTAACAGATTTTTTAGACAAAGGAAATGCAGTGGATCTAATTTACCTCAATTTCAGTAAGGCATTTGACACGGTTCCACATGGGGAATTATTAGTTAAATTGGAAAAGATGGGGATAAATATGAAAATTGAAAGGTGGATAAGGAACTGGTTAAAGGAGAGACTACAACGGGTCATACTGAAAGGTGAACTGTCAGGCTGGAAGGAGGTTACTAGTGGAGTTCCTCAGGGATCAGTCTTGGGACCAATTTTATTTAACCTTTTTATTACTGACCTTGGCACAAAAAGTGGGAATGTGCTAATAAAGTTTGCGGATGACACAAAGCTGGGAGGTATTGCTAACACAGAGAAGGACCAGGATATCATACAGGAAGATCTGGATGACCTTGTAAACTGGAGTAATAGTAATAGAATGAAATTTAATAGTGAAAAGTGCAAGGTCATGCATTTAGGGATTAATAACAAGAATTTTAGTTATAAATTGGGGATGCATCAGTTGGAAGTAACAGAGGAGGAGAAGGACCTCGGAGTATTGGTTGATCACAGGATGACTATGAGCCGCCAATGTGATATGGCCGTTAAAAAAGCTAATGCGGTTTTAGGATGCATCAGGCGAGGAATTTCCAGCAAAGATAAGGAGGTGTTAGTACCGTTATATAAGGCACTGGTGAGACCTCATCTGGAATACTGTGTGCAGTTCTGGTCTCCCATGTTTAAGAAGGATGAATTCAAACTGGAACAGGTTCAGAGACGGGCTACTAGGATGATCCGAGGAATGGAAAACCTGTCTTATGAAAGGAGACTGAAAGAGCTTGGCTTGTTTAGCCTAACCAAAAGAAGATTGAGGAGGGATATGATTGCTCTTTATAAATATATCAGAGGGATTAATATTAGGGAGGGAGAGGAATTATTTAAGCTTAGTAACAATGTGGACACAAGAACAAATGGATATAAACTGGACACTAGGAAATTTAGACTTGAAATTAGACGAAGGTTTCTAACCATTAGAGGAGTGAAGTTCTGGAACAGCCTTCAAAGGGGAGTAGTGGGGGCAAAAGACATATCTGGCTTTAAGACTAAGCTTGATAAATTTATGGAGGGGATGGTATGATGGGATAGCCTAATTTTGGCAATTAATTTGGCCATTGATCTTTGATTATCAGCAGGTAAGTATGCCCAGTGGTCTGTAATGGGATGTTAGATGGGTTGGGATCTGAGTTACTACAGAGAATTCTTTCCTGGGTGCTGGCTGGTGAGTCTTGCCCACATGCTCAGGGTTTAACTGATCGCCAGGGCAGATTGGCAGAGGCCCTGGAGGTTTTTTGCCTTCCTCTGCAGCATGGGGCACGGGTCACTTGCTGGAGGATTCTCTGCAGCTTGAGGTCTTCAAACCGCAATTTGGGGACTTCAATAACTCAGACATAGGCTAGGGGTTTGTTACAGGAGTGGATGGGTGAGATTCTGTGGCCTGCATTGTGCAGGAGGTCAGACTAGATGATCATAATGGTCCCTTCTGACCTTAAAGTCTATGAGTCTATGAGATGAAAATTGAGATGACCCATCCCAGCCACACTGAGTTCCACAGGAGGAGCCTACAACAATAATACAGAGTTTTTGAGAGAGGTCGTAAGTTTTGTGCTAGGAAAACTGATAAAACCACTATCCATCACATAACTTTAAATAAAAAGATAGGAAAGTCAGCTGGTTTGATAATATTTTATGTATCTATCATAGATTAAAAACCTTTCACAATATATGTGCAAAGGATGTGCAGAATGAATATGGGAGAGCAACACTGTACGCTGTTGACATAGCCTTCTCTCTCTTTAAAGTTAGACTGCTGAGTAAACTGCTGTTTCTATCTGCCTGTCAGACACTTCTAATATGCCACCAGTGTAATATCTAGATGCACTGAATTTGTCCATAAAGGGACCTATTCTCCTCTCGTCCTTGCTTCAGAGGCTGCTAATAGGTTTCAGAGTAGCAGCCGTGTTAGTCTGTATCCATAAAAAGAACAGGAGTATTTGTGGCACCTTAGAGACTAACAAATTTATTTGAGCATAAGCTTTCGTGGGTTACAGCCCACTTCATCGGATGCATAGACTGGAACATATAGCAAGAGGATATATATACATACATACATACATTTTCAAATCGTATCAAACCATCAAGCTCTCGATCAAGCTCTCAAGTGAGCAGCATTTCATAGATCAATGTTTGCGAGGTAGACAAAGAGCAGCTTTGCTATGTTCAGGCTATTTCTCTATTAAGGGCTAGATTGGGAAAGGCACGGCTACCAGTAAGTGGCAGCACACAGCTGCGCTGTCCAGGACAGCCACAATTCCTTCACCACTCCCCCCTTTCTCCTGGGCCAGGGGAGTAACCTGACATATTTTGCAGGGTGCAGTTTCTCCCCTCCCATTAGTCCAGCTCTGCTCTTCAATGCATTGGGGGTAGAGACAGGCTTCACCCATTCCCCACCTACTTGCTCTTGGAAGGAATATCCAGGGTGCCACATCAGAGCTGGACTCAAAATCCAAGAAAGTCTTACTTTCCCAAACAGTGGGGTGGGGCCTTTCTCCCCTTTACTTTGAAACATCATGAAAGATAAGGCTAGATTTTGGTCTTAAATTTTCATCTTTCATATTTGTTATCTCAATTACAGCCATTAAGTATGTCTGCAATCTTCCCTTGGACCTTCCTCAGCATTCACCAATATTCCCTTCTGACAATTAGCTTTGTTTTGTGGACTCCATTTTAATGGAGGGTTTATTTTATTTTATTTTATTTTATTTTATTTTATTTTATTCAGAGCTAAGCACCCGGAAAACATTATAGTTATGTTCACACCATAGTTAGCCACTAGGTGACACTACTAGCCTCTCTCTTCAGATTACTGCATTATTTAACAATGCCCTACCATTAAAATAATGTGTGATAAAAGCGGGAGGCGGAGGGAGCTCCATGGTATATAAAAGGAAAGGAAATTTATTTCTCTGACTTTTTTAAAGAAATAATTATATTAAAAAGGAAAATCCATCCCTCTGCTTTGAGGTTTTACTACCAGGAAATAAATCTAGCTATAATACCTTCAGTCTTCTTCGCATACATGCAACATGCCTCAGGTGGCATCCAAACAGATTCATCACTGAATTTGGTCTGCAGGTTAGATCAGGGTACAAAGGAAACACCAGGAACTCCTAAATAGAACAGGTAAATGGTATGCCTACACTGCAATTGAAGGTGTCATTGTAGCACAGGTAGGCATATCCAAGATACCTTTACTAGCTAGATTAAAGCTAACAACCATAGCATAGATGTGGTGGAATAGGATTCAGCACAAGCTAGCTATCCAAGTAATAGCTTCTGGGGAGCATGGCAGGTATGTACTGGGTTGGCTAGCCCATCCTGAAGTCCATGCCACTGGGTTTTCACTACTATAGTTACCTGTGCTAGCTAGATGAAAGCTAGCACAGCTGTGCTACAATTACACCTTCACCTGCAGTATAGTACATTAAAAGGTAAAAAGCAAAAGGCACATTAGTGCCAAAAGGAGAGTTACAAGAGAAGAGGAAAACACTGGCAAACTAACAGCTACAACATGAGACGGGAACCCCCTTTGGTAAAGTGAGAAAACCAGGAGGGAGATAAACCCAAAGTTAAGAAGCAGCCCTCATGGAGGAGACAGGGGAAGTCAGGCTGAAATGCTAGTGAAATTAAAGGAGCCTCAATAACATGGCTGGAGGTTTGGTGCTGCTGAGGGGTAAGAGACAGAAATAGGTTCAGAGTGGAGTGACTGTCTGTGTCGAAGGCAGTAGTAATTTCTGAAGGGTGCTGGTTAGAGATAAATAGTCATCCTGCCGACAGATCCAGGGCAAAATGCTAGCAATACAGGCAGTACCTAATCTGGGTACTTCTAGACACATATGTAGGGAAAGAATTAGAATTGCAATGAAACCCTGGAGACTGATAATAAAATGAGTAAGAGGCTATTTTAACAGAATAGGCTATTGCTATTTAGGATGACGTGTACCAATACTTCCCACCTCCCACTCTGCCCCCCATCGCTGCTGTCCTCACCTACTGCATTTTATGATGGGGCCAACTGGAAGAAAATTGCACCATAGTGCAGCACTAATAGACTCGAGTTCACATCACCCAAACCAACCCCACAATTGACACTAACTGCCATCCTTCTTGGCAGTCTCAACAGAGAGGCTGAGGAACATGCCCAGAGACAGAATTACCCTCTCACTCCCGGTGACAGTTCCTCCAAGCCAGGGCCAAAGGTTTCTCTATAGCAGCCTGCCTCTGTTTTTCCCCTTTTCAGGGCCCTTTAAGAACACACTCAGTTCAAAAGTAGTTCAAACAATCCTGAGGTCCAATTTATTGAGTACCTCCCTCATGTGTCCCGATATTTTCTTCATCTCATCTGGTCACCCTAGGTGGGGCTCATCTGTAATCAGGGTTGGTTTAACCCCAGGTTCTCCAGCCCATGGGGCAAGCCACCTTGTTACAAAGTGGCAGAACAGCATGGGGAAGCTAGCTTGGACATTGACAGTGCAATCTGTCAGTTCAGGCTTTTACATCTTGCTTTTCTCCACACTGTAACATGAACAGGATTTCAATCTCCAGCATTGTCAATCTAGCACCTCTACAAAGCACTACAGTCATTTTTTAAAATAGGGTGATTTTTATAAATAAGTAAATATATGTGGATTGCAAAGACATAATTCCATGAAACAGATTTAAGGAAACCTTCTGGCAAAGTGTACTTAACCGGTGCTTGATCCTGCTCTTAAAATCAGTGGGACTTTTCCCATTTACTTTAATAGGATCAAGGTCTGGCCCTTACATCCCAAAAAGAAAATTGTAAAGATTTTCCAGACTCTCTCTTCTTTGACAGATAGGAACACAAGAATTGTCATAAGATACTATCAGGAGGAAGAGTATTTTGCCTCAGGCAGTGACTTATGTCCAATGGTTCACAGATGGATGGGAAAGACTCCATAATACACCTGGCAAGTAGTATTGTTGGAAGGAACAATTATTTCCTTATTTTCACAGTTGATCCTCTTAAGCCTAAAGCATGAGTGTTGGGTATCAGTGTGACCTAGCTTACACTGCTATCAGTCTTACTTTAATTCTGCTACCTAATCTTTTTAAAGATAAACTACTTATGTCAATGATTTTCCGGAGCAGAGAAGTTGATTGTATGCTGCATAAAGATAAAATATTTCATTTTATCCATTTTAATAAAATGTGAAAGGGACAGGGAGTGGGACAAGGCCTTGATCAAGGTTCTAATATCCAAAATAGCCTGAAACATAAAACAATGCTGAATAAGAGGGAGGTCAGTGGATGCTTGCTGCATTTTTACTTTGCATGAGCATGTCACTTTCATTTTATGGCTGTTGAACAAGTATTGCTAGGATGTGTCAGCCTGAGGCCTAAACAGCTTCAAGAAAGCTGTGACCCATTGACTGCACATAGGGAAGGTGTAAACTAGCAACAATGGGAAGTTATTTTATATCTTATACATTCTCTCTCTATCAAAATTCCCCTGTATTTTCATGCTGCATAAAGCATTCTTCACTTTCTATCCTGAACTCTTCTTGGGCATGGTTAAACTGTTGCCACTTTGCATCCCAGAGATGGCTGTATTTCATGGATACTTAAAGTGTTTTGCTGTCTTTGGATGAAAAGTTCTAGAATAGTCAATCACGAATTTATCATTGTCAGTATTAATCTCCCAAACAATGTATCAGTAACGCAGACTTGTGAGAGGAGACAGACAGCTGGAATATGTCCACTGGTTTTCCAATATAAAAGGACCTGGGTGTTTGTGGAATAAATGTGAAAAGGAACAACAAAGACAAACAATTGATGGATTAGCCAAAAAATAAGAAAAGGAGGGTGGCACCTCCAAAGGAAGTCCCTTTGAATTACAAGACTGTTACAGGAGATAAATAGATCTTCCAAGGTAGTTTGGTATTCTGTGCCCTAATTAAATATGATATTAAAGCTGACCTAATAAAGGGTGGGGAAAATAGGCTGTAAAATTAGGGGATATGAAACAGGATAATAATAAAAATCTCTACTATATCAGACATGAGTGGATCTGAGAAAGGACAACAACAGTATTAAGTTGCATTGATATAGTGCCTTGCAGTCCAAAGATTTCTAAGTGCTTCACAAACATTCATTAGCCCCTCAAAACACGCCTATGAATTAAGTCTGCTTGATTATCCCCATGTTACTGATGGGGAAATTGAGGCACAGAGAGCCAGGAATAAACTCCCAAACTTCTGATTCCTGGGCTCATCCTCTAACCACTACACCATGCTTCCTCTTTTTTCTAATGTAATCAATATACCTAATATTCATTTAGGTATATGGGGATACATGTATGGTACATGTATTGGCCAATCATATTCCTCATTTTATGAAGAGCATTTACAAATAATGACCATTTTTAATCAACTTACTTCACCAAGAAACAGCTGTGTAAAGTTATGATACTCTTCACTACTTGCATTGTTCAAGCCTGCAGTGTATTTCACATTTGTTATTCTTACTGATCCATTCAGTTTTTGAATAGCTGCAAAATCAGAAAACAGTTATTTAGGAGAATGTGATCCACAGACCATTGGTGTTCTGCAGAAAGCTGTCTGGCACATGGCGTAGGTATTCTTCCTAGTTTCTACCTGCTGAATCGGGTCAAACTAATGTAAATAATTTCCCAGTATTACTTTCCCACAGAAGCAACTGCTGTAATTGCTACAGAGACATCCCAAGCCTATGAATGAGCATAGAGGAGATTCACAAGACATGATTTGTATCAATTGTACAATTCCAGTGCCAGCCTCAAGTGCTGACTTTATACCACAGTTAAATTTGCAGTCGTTGTCAGCCCATTGTTTTCTACCTGTCCACACATCCAGCAGCTGCCACTAAATCATCCTTAGTATGTCTACCAAACCCTGTCCTGGCCATGTGCTCTCTTATAATTAGAAGTCCATTTCCATCATTGATTTCAGTGGCAGTAAGAGCTAACCCTTTAAGTTGCAATCATAAGAGTTGTTTCTAAATGAAATTACCAGTCTTTACTTTCTGGCGTGCTGGTTTACTTTCCTTGCCACAAACTTCTGTCATGATTTCAACTGTGTACAAGATCCCAGGTTCTAGCCCTGGCACTGTCAGGCTCGTGCTCTGGATTTTAGCCTCTGATATTAGCTGGTTTTCCCGAAGCAGTAGAAATCGGAAAGCAGGATTCAGTGCAGAATCTGTGGACCAGGCTACATGAAAGCTGATGCTAGTCACACTGGAGAAAATAATCCTTTGAGCTGGGACAGGTACTGGGAAGAAAAGAAATTATCATCAATCAAACCTCTGGGGCAAGGGGGGAAAGTACCACATCTCTCTTAGAACTAACTATTGAAGCAGGCTCTCTCTACTCTACAATGATTCTGTTGCAGAAGGAATGCCTTTAAAATTAAATGATAGATTATTGGAATTTAAGCATTTTTACTCAGTGTGTCTGCTGCAGTTCGTCTTGCAGCCTTGGAACGGATTCTAGAAAGGCTAGCCATGTTCAAGTATCTGACTTCAGTGACCATTACTTAGGTAATTTTCAATATTAAAATATCTGCATGTAAATTTTAACAAATAAAACAAGTCTAATATTGGCTAAAGCCTGTACCGATAGCAAGCTGAGCAAGATTAGATAAGGAGAGTATTTGGATGGGTAAACTCCAGGGCAGAGATGTTGCACCAGGGAGATGCTATGGGACCCTTGACACACAGAGCAGATGGGTGGGTTCCTCAAAAATCCTGTACTTCCTGCCTCAAGCCAGCAAATGCTGTTATGATGTTTCCTCTTCTCAGTCACAGTAGCTAGCAGAAGTCCCTGGGCTGTCCCCTTTCTTGGCTTTCAGTATCTTCAGAGGAGGCAGCAAGCAGGGGCGGCTCCAGGCCCCAGCACGCCAAGTGCGTGCTTGGGGTGGCAAGCCGCGGGGGGCACTCTGCCGGTCGCCGGGAGGGCGGCAGTCAGCCAGCCTTCAGCGGCATGCCTGCGGAGGGTCCTCTGGTCCCGCGGCTCCAGTGGACCTCCTGCAGGCGTGCCTGCGGGAGGTCCACCGGAGCCACGGGACCGGCGATCGGCAGGCCGCCCCCCATGGCATGCTGCCGTGTTTGGGGCGGCGAAATGTCTAGAGCTGCCCCTGCAGCAAGGGCAAGAGAAGCAGCCATCCAGCCAACATCCTGTGTGCTGTGCTAGGCAGCTTCACAAAGCACTAGAAGGGACTGAGGAGAGGGGGCTGGTGGTGGTAAGTGGCATAAGGGGTGAGGGGATTCAAGAGAGCAGAGAGGAGTGAGGGTGGGACCTCAGGAACAAGTGGGAGAGAGTTTCCAAGAGATAAAATGAGGCCCAAGGAGGTAGAGAGCCTGAATAGAGTAAACAGAAGTTGAGGGGATGGGAAGGCAGGAGATCCAAGGAGTGGGAGACAGGAAGGTGTCAGGAAGAGAATGGGGCAGAAAGGCCGGGAGGCTGGAGTCAGGGAAGGGACAGATTTAGAAGGAGTAAAAGAAAGGATAACGTGGGGGGATAGACACTGTAAAAGGAAAAAGAGACAGGCAGAGATCAAGAGGGTAGAAAAATGTTGAGAAAGACAGTGGGACAAACCCCAAGGTAGTAGTGAGTTAAGGGGAGAAGTGGATAGTGGACATGAGGGGAGCCATGGGGAAGCTAAGGATGGATGGTAGAAATGAGGTGGTGAGTGAATGGTTAGTGCTAGAGTGTGGATAATGAGGAGAGGTGCAGAAGACAGGGAAGGGCTGAGGAAAGGGAATAGGGCAAATAAAGGATAGCGAATGATGATGGGTAAGAGGTGGTTAAGACAGAGTAGAGGAGAGACTAGAGAAGCTGAAGGAGCAGCATGGTAGGTGGAATGCAGAAGCAAGCAGCAGCCATACTGGCAAGTAAGGGTGGCTCTACTTTCTTTTCTGATATAAATAGGGTGACCAGACAGCAAATGTGAAAAATTGGGACGGGGGTGGGGGGTAATAGGAGCCTATATTAGAAAAAGACCCAAAAATCAGGACTGTCCCTATAAAATCGGGACATCAGGTCACCCTAGATATAAACATTTTCCCTGAGCAAAGTAAAAGCAGAACACGTGCTCCTTTATGCCACCACAGCATTTTTATTATCAGTTTGCTTGTTGGCCTGGACCCAGAAGCATAGGGAGCCAGGTGTTTCCCAATATCTCCAGTGAGGAGGAGCACAGTCAGCCCTAAGACCCAGGCAGAGCCAGAGGGAAGTGGCAGGCCTCAGCATAGAACCTCCAAGTTGCAAAATCTTGTTTATTTACTAGAAGGTGCTGAAAGCCAGTACAGTGTCTCCTTTATTTATAAAGTAATCCCGTGCTTTGCACTCCTTTCCCGACTGCTACTTCAAACACTAGCTCCTGTGAGGTTGAGACACTTTTATTCTCTGTTTATATCCAAAGGGTGAATTGTGAGCATTTTATGTTCCCAGTTTACTATATTAATTAAAAAGGGAAGGCAAAAAACAGCCTGTGGCCTCACAGGAGGCATTGCTCAATCCAGTGACCTGGCCCTGATGAAGAGACTGACACTTGCAATGTCTTCATTGCCTGCCCCACTATCACTCATAGCAGCATTTCCTTTAAGGCTGCAGAGGCTTCAGTAAAGCAGAAGCCTACACTGACTCTCCATTTCCTTTTCAGAAAGGACATTAGAAGCTAAAAGCAGGAGACATTGGTGAAAGCAGTGGCTGAGCCAACCGGAAATAATCAGGTCAGGCGCAACTCAATACTACATTAAGTAAATAAATATAATACTTGCAGATGGTGACATTCAGATCCAGACACAACCATAATTAGAATTTAAGGCCTGAATTTTTATCCAAACCCCAACTCTGGTTCAGATCCAAATGCTGAATCAAAAAGGTGGAAAATTCATTAGAACCATTGTAGTACATCTCCCTAGATCCAAATAGATCATGCCTCCTCATTGCCCTAATCACTCCTCATTAGAAGTCTTCATGAAGTTGCTCTCAGATCGCCACACACTTCCCCTCTTTGCTGGGGTTTTCAGGCATCCGGCTGACCCTTGCCTGACTGGCAACTTTTAGGGAAGTGCAAGATCAGACCATCTCTCCCCTCCCACACACACCAAGTTATACAGACTCCTCAACCTATGTTCTCCTGTGCCAGGGAAACACTCCCTCAGCTGGCAAAGGAACTTCAAATAGTCTTTGTAGGCTGCAGCCTACAAGTGTCATAGCAAGAGAGAGCATCCTCCCCAGATCATTGTGGACCAAGAGGTTTATCATAACGTTAAATGGAGCAACATTTAAGGTGTTACATGAGTCACTTCACTGTTTTTGAGGACAGACTTCTAAAGTGTTATAAATCAATGAAACTACTATCAAAACATTGGAAGGTTCAGTTATTTTGGCAATGCTCTGACATGCTTATTTAGAAAAATGTACCTAAGAATAATGCCAAGCCTACAAGAAAATATATATTTCAAAAAGACAAACTAAATTTTGGTCAGTCCCATCCCATACCCCAATACATACACTATGCATTTTTCAGAATCCTGACTTCTTTCTTCTTGTGAACAATTACCACGCATGCAGGACAGTGCTGTGATGCATACTTACTACAATCTGTGTTCGGGAAAGTAGTAGCACTGAAAGCTGGTGGTGAGAAGTCAGGGGAAACAGGTGGCACTGAGAATGATTCTCTAGATGTCTCAGACCAAGAGTTGCTAACTCTTCCCATCTCTTCATGTACATCAAGGGTGGAATTTAGAGTATAAATTGTAGGGTGCTCTGTAGTAGGCAGGGATGTACTGGAGCCATCCTGAGAACTTGCTTCAGGAACCTGGAGAGGTATGTGGGTCTCTCCTATAGTTTTATTTCTTTCAACAGCAGAAGTTGTTTTTGAAACCATAGATAATATGGGCAATGGTGAAGTGTGCTGCTCTTGACTGGTTGCATCCCTGGGTGCACTGGTAACAGTAGTCAGTTGCTTTGGTGCACCAGTCAAAGTCTCTTCCATAGAGTTTTCAAGTGATGCACTTACATCTTTCCATTGTTCTGTCACCACAACTAGTGTTTTGATGGTTGTTGGACCCTCCATACCAATTGTGCTATTATTTCTTTCAAATCCAACTGATGATGTCATGCCTTGTCTCTGAGTTACTGGAGGACTGCTGATGGAAGAATGACTGCTTGATGCTTGTGTGCCACTTGATGGCAGCACAGTAGGCATGTTTAATGTGGTACTCCTCTTGGAGCTGAGAGTGGTCGTTCTTATTTCAGTGATTGCTGGTGAAGCATGCAGTCCAGTACTTGTTTCAGGTGGTATTTCTGTCTTGCCCGATTCATATAGGGGCATCATTTCACTAACTGGGTTCACAATTTCACCTGTAACAACATTGGTATGACACTGAAATGGACGTTCAAACCGAAGGAATAAAACATTCGAATATTCCCTATTTTATTTTAAAATCTGTCAGATCATTTTAGTGTCATGTAAGCAAGACGTGTGTATTTCAATAACACATTTACCCAATAAGCTACTCAGAACAGCGTCTGATAGTGTAGTTTACTGCTCTGCCTTGATACACAAAAGAAACAGATTCAATTCCTGGTTTCCCTCTCTTCTGGTCAGCAGGACATGGATCACCGGTGAGGAGAGCACTTAGCTCCTGAGATGCACAGGAACCCTGAGATGCACAGGAACTCAAAAGCCACCCTTTTGGCTGATTAAGGAGTGCTATTGAGAGGTTCCAAAGGGAGATCTACCCAGTTCTCCCTTCCTGGAAGGATGGTGGTCACAGTGCAGGCCCTTGAGCATAGAAGATGGTACACTGTATGCTCCTGGGGCAAGGATCTTGTCTTATATACATATGTAAAGTACTGTGCACACATTCTGCACTATATAAACGCTAGATGACAATAAAAATAAAGTGGAGGTGGCAAAATGATGTTCCAACTCTTCCTGAAAAAAGAAACTAAATGCTCACCTTCACAGTTTCTTCCAGGCCGAGATGGATTGGTATCCATGGTTGTCTTGCATCTGCACATGTATGAGCCCATTAAATTGATACACTCTGCATACATACAGCAGTCATTCTCTGAACGAGATGCACATTCGTCCCAGTCTGTTATGCCAAAACCAATGTCTCAGTAAAACAATCTCTTTTCTGCTGAATTGAGATATAACTAGAAATAATCACAAAATACTCTTGAACTTATTTAAATAGTTCTCAGTCCTCACAGTTTATCTGAGATCCAAGTTTTGAGTGACTTGGAACATTGACTGATCTTGATATCCTTGCAGATCAAAAAAAAAATGTGTGTTCTAGCCAGGGGATTCTTTAGATTTTTTTCATAGATTTAAAATAAGACATACTGTAAGCTTAAACCAGAGAAAGTTGGTTGGGCATTAGAAAATACTATGTGTATTTACACTAGAGAAACAAGTTACTTCAGATCACTCCACTGAATTCAATTTACCACATCTCATGAGATTTCATGTACCAATGAAGTTACAACCCCAGGATGCATCTGGATCAGCAAGTCCACTGGAAATGTACTTAGGTTTAAACAGACTTTGGATCCAATTTTTTCTTATTTGGAAGAAGTGATGCCGACAGGGAACACTCTTGAACAAGGCAGTTCTAAGGGTGAAAACTCACATTCTTTAAAAAAAAAGTGTCTTTGCAAAAGCAGTAGCATAAAATCTAGTGTCATAGCTGATACCCTTTTAGGCAGTCTCAGGAGAGAGACCATGGATTGGGTATGTAAGAAAATGCTTTAAAGGAGCCCTGCTATGGGAAAGTGGAAAAAGCTTCCACCACCACTACCAGTGATATGTATGTGGCTAAATATAAGACTTAATTCTCCAGGGCGCTCTCTCTGACATCTTTCATGAACACTTGGACACCAATCCATCAAACCCGTAAACATGTGATTAACTTTACATATGTAAGTAGTCCCATTAAGTTCAATGTGATTATTACTCATACATGTAAAATTACTCTCATGGCTAAATCTTTACAGGATCAGAGCACTAGTTCACTTGAAAAAAAAAGACTATACTGAAAATGTAGTCCCAGGTACAAATCACTCTGATTAAAGGACTGGAAAATTGAGTTGCTCAACATAACATCTTAGGCTATGTCTACACTGGCAACTGAATGACAAAACTTTTGTCTTTCGGGGGCGTTCAAAAAACATCCCCCACCCCGAAAGACAAAAGTTTAGCGGACAACAACTCTCATGCTGACAACACTAACGCTGCTCATTGGAGGTGGAAGTTTTTTGTTGGCAGGAGAGCTGACAAACAGCAGCTACACTGCGTGCCTTTTAGTGACATGCCTGTAGCGACACAGCCATGTTGCTAAAAGCCGTGTAGTGTAGACATAGCCTTAGGCTCCTGTTCTGATAATGTACAGAGATTCATTACTGTGATATTTTTTTTCTGTAACAAAGGAAACTTCTATTCTAGAAATAGAAGAGGAAAAGTGTGTGTGCACACATGCATTTGTCTTTGTGCCTGAGCACATGCTTCATTTGGTACTGCCCACCCAGGTGACATTTTGTTTCTCTCTCTTTCAGACTCATGAGCTAATTGTCATATTTTATTTATCCAAAGTCCACATCCATTTTTAAGTTGAAACCAACCCTATTGATAGATGCTGAAGTACCACGATTTACCACATCATGAGGAATGCAAGAACTTCACTAATGTTTTACCAAGGCATGGGCTCACTGTGACTTTTGATAGAGTTTTATGCTGTTAGAAGGAAGTTTCCTCTCTAATTATAAAATAATTTACACATTTCATTACTCATGAGGATTTTCAGTGAGGTTTTCCTGTCATTTTGCTGAGTGTGCCCCCGTATGCCAGTTCCCTTACACCTCAAGACTGAGAGCCTTATTCCATGAGGTAACAGTTACCGCAGCTAAATTCTTTGTCCTGTGCTGATTGGCTGTTTGCGCCAACTGTCTCCCACTCCATCCCCAGTCTTTTCAGATCAGCATCATTCCACCTGCTCTCCATACTTCCCTCCTCTCTTTCCTCCCATGCTATTACCCCTCACTTCAATGTCCCTTATCCCTTCCTTAGGGCTTGTCTATACTTGAAATAGCAATTCAGAGTAGACACTCACTACAACAACAGGAGGGGTTCTCCGATCAGCGCAGTTGAATTCTTCTGCTGACCTAGTGCTGTCTACACCGGGAGTTAAGTCAGTTTAACTATATTGTTCAGGGGTCTGGGTTTTTTAAACACCCTGAGAGACGTAGCTGAGTTGACTTAATTTTTGAGTGTAGACTTGGCCTTAGTCTTTTCATCCAGCTAATCCTCATCCCACTCAAACAATTCTAAAAATTCTTTCCAGGCCATCACTTTGTTCACTTGCTGGTATGTTATATTTGCATATGTAAGGGTACATACATATTGTATTATTTTTCTATCTTGTCTGTTCAGACTGTCAGCTCTTTGGGGCAGGGCCTGTCTACTTCTCTGACTGTACAATGCCTAGGACAATGAGGACCCATTCTTGGTTAGTCTATTAGGCACTACCACAGTAGACATAATAGATAATGATAATAAATGATCCCAAAGAAAGATGCTTATGGCCTCAGTACTTTCAGCTATATTAGCCCTCCTGATTTTTTCAACTGTGCTGTTTTAGGGATGCTAAGTTCCCTTTGTGTCAAATCAAGCCTTTATCGTTAGCTAATGTAAAACAGTGTAGATTCATTCACAGAAATGGAGCTATACTGATTACACCAGCTGAAGATATGGCCACACTATTCAGGAATCGTTAGGAGATGCAATTTTGATACAGCTGGAAAGCCTGATATACAAATCTTTCCCTGTGTTTTCAGCTTTATTTTGTGCATTTAGTTTTCAGAAATTATTGATAAACAAATGTTTGTCCAGAGTTAAGAAACATATGAGCCATTTTCTAGCTATACAGGAGAGTGGAGTAGGTCTCTATGCCATTCCAGGGAACTGCTGCTGGGTAAGAATGTTACTTGAACTCTCCTGGATTTTTGAATTAAAACATTTTAGAACTTTTGCCCTCCCTCATCCCTTCACACTCTAAATTCCCATATAATGTATGTGCAGCAAGGGGCAAACACTCCAATGACATATTTTGGCACATATCATTATCACTTTGCATCAGATGAACGTTTGATCAATATATGCTTCAGCTACAGTTTGTCTCTTCATTAATTCCATCCACCCAGATCTGCAAGTTGGAAGGGTGTTTTTCTTGACCATGCTAAATAAGCTTTTATAGGCCATGTTATTCAGAGAGCCAACCACCGATTTTGCTGCCTTTGGCAGCTGTCTGAACTCTGGTTGGCTCTGTGTTTTGAAACCTTATGCCAGAACCATCTGATTAGAAAAAATAGTGGGTACTGTAGATCAAAAGAGGACTACTGCAACATATATTCCATGCACAGTTCCTTAGCTCATTTCACTGGGATGACATCAGGTAATTTCTCTGGCTGGACTTTTATCACAGAAATGTTGGATTACACTTTTTAAAAGCTGGATCAAACAAAACAGCAGCAGCCTTGAATATACAGTATTCCAGAGAGGATGTGTCTTTCACATACCCATAGTAATCCACACACTACCCTCAGCTACCCACTAGATGGCAACCTCCTAGTATCCCACAAAGCAGCGGGGGGGCGGGGACTGGCCAATCCAGGCTTTGCTCATTCCCACATCAGGACCCACACACCATAAACAGAGGGAAGGATGCCTATAGAGGCATAAGATACCCACCATCCCTTCTCCCCTAGTCACTTGGGCCGAGGGGCAAAGGGTTGCAAGAGGCCCATTCTAGTTCTAAGCCTGTGAAGGGAGGTCTGATTTCACTATTTTCTTTACAAGACTATTGCTGTCACCTTAACACTGTACCTTCTTTCTATGTAACGTATTTTTGAAAAAGAATGTAAATGCTATTGCAGGTTATGAAAATACTATTTAAAAAAAGCTCTACCTTCTACTGAGGTGCTCTGCTGATCAACCAAAAACATTGAGCTTCTATACAGAGAAGAAAGCATAGGAGCAAATGTGGACACATCTGTTGGAAACTCAGGGTCCTGTACAATGATTCTAAGCCTCACAATGATACTTCCAGCTTTCAGGGACTCAATTTGCACCTTCAGCTTCCCAGTTTTGTATAATATAGAAATATTTGGTGGAAATGAGTTTTCAATCTGAAAAAAGTGAGAGAAATGTTGATAATACAATAAGAACACAATTAAAGCAGCACATTACAAATTTTAACATGTATGCTGTCTCTATCTTAATATTCTATATATATATCACTTATAGAAAAACATCATCCAGTCTGTGATATAAATCAGCAAAAAATGAGCAATTCAGCTGAGTCTAATACACCCACAACACAGTGGAAGGCCATAACATGAATTAAGAACAGAGAATCAATACATTTTGAATATTTGTAGTGTCCAAGAAGAGATTTCAAAGCTATGATATCTACCTCTCTCCGGGTAAGTGCCCTTGCTGTCAAGCACTAATGGGTTTCTGAAGACTAATTCTCATTTACTTTAAGGCCCCTTTTTGCATCACTCTGACACCCTAAAGGAGTTTTAATTTGGGAGTGAATGTCATTTATACCCACCTTAATACTTATTTGCTCTGCCAGAGCGGTTCGAAGGGCCACAGTGTAAATGAGAATTAAGCCCTAAAAGATTTGATATGTGGCAATAAGAGTGGAGATGGGTCAATTAGCATTTCAGATTCTGGGCCAACTCCTAAGCCCCAATGAGGTAGAAAATAGCTTCAGTTCTGATTTAGGTGGCTAGCTAGGGATTCTCCTGGCACAGGGGAATGCCAGGGTGCCTTTGGGCCAGCTAGGGTGACCAGATCTCCCCATTTTATAGGGACAGTCCTGATTTTGGGGTCTTTTTCTTATATAGGCTCCTATTACCCACCCACCCCCTGTCCTGATTTTTCACATTTGCTGTCTGGTCACCCTAGGGCCAGCATAGCCAGAATCCATAACCAACCTCCTTTGTTCCCCTTAAGAGTAAGGACCAGGTCACAGGCGTGCTGGGGAGAAGGAGAGGTTGGAGCATTCTGTGGTAAACTACTGGACTGATCCCAGTTAGAGCAGCTCTGAGATGGTCTAATACACATCTGAGGTCAAATCAACCCCCAGCAGGTGCTGGGATCAGGGAGTGCAGAGGTGGCATAAATCCATCTTCCTATCCTTTTCCTGAGTTCTGTACTGAACCCTCTGGACCCAAGGATAGGAGCTGTGCTCTGCTATGAAACTGAACTAGAGTAAAAAAAATGTAAAGCTCCTAAGTGATTTAGAAGCCTAAGTCTCATTTCCAGAAGTCACTCAGGTGCTTAGGAGCCTAAGACTCATTGATTCATTGACTTTCAGTGAGATTAAGGCACCTAAGTGACTTTTGAAAATGGGACTTGGGCACTTCTGAAAAATGTCATCTAATGAACAATGATGCTACAGATCAAACTGAATCCTGGCTCAAATGAGCAGAATAGAAAAGGGCAACTATAATGATTAGGGGTTTGGAGAGGGTCCCATATGAGGAGAGATTAAAGAGGCTAGGACTTTTTGGCTTGGAAAAGAGGAGACTAAGGGGGAATATGATAGAGGTATATAAAATCATGAGTGCTGTGGAGAAAGTGAATAAGGAAAAGTTATTTACTTGTTCCCATAATAGAAGAACTAGGGGCCACCAAATTAAATTAATGGACAGCAGGTTTAAAATAAATAAAAGGACGTTCTTCTTCATACAGCGCACAGTTAACCTGTGGAACTCCTTGCCTGAGGAGGTTGTGAAGGCTAGGACTGTAACAGGGTTTAAAAGAGAACTAGATAAATTCATGGAGGTTAAGTCCATTAATGGCTATTAGCCATGATGGGTAAGGAATGGTTTCCCTAGCCTCTGTTTGTCATAGGGTGGAGATGGATGGCAGGAGAGAGATCACTTGATCATTACCTGTTAGGTTCACTACCTCTGGGGCACTTGACATTAGCCACTGTCGGTAGACAGGATACTGGGCTAGATGGACCTTTGGTCTGGCCCAGTATGGCCTTTCTTATGGTCTTATGTTCACTGACTTCATTAGCCTTGAACTCACTTGCACGAGACCTGTATGTGTCCCAGTGACTTCGTGTCCTAAACTTTTGATGCTAATATGGTACAATTCTAGAGCTCTCATCTGCTGGTTTGTCCCTAGTTCACCTGTTCAATTCCATGTGACCTGACTGAGACCCTCAAAGGCTGCAGTTTATCTGAAACACACAATCCCAACCCAATTGCAGTGGAATCCAATTACAAAGAAATCAGACTAGGACAAGACAAAATTGACTTTTTAAAAAATGGATAGCTTATATAAATCAATTTTATTTGGATGAATTGACTGAAAGCCAACACAACAAATATATTATGCTTTCCCAGCAATGAGTTAAGTTGATGCATATCCTGAGCCAATGGAGTTATCTGAGGGATGAATCTAGTGCACTAATGTCAGTGTTAGAGTGTGCTACACTTAGCAGTTTTGCCTTGCAGGTGCTTGAGCAGAATTTTTGCCAGGTTTCAGCCTTTGATTTCTGCATGATCCTGAACATTTTCGCTTTGAGTTTACAATATGAGGTTAGTGTGCAGGTGCTGGGAGGGAGGCCAGGGAGATCTCAGAGACCAGTGCCAGTCCATGGACCAGCTGTTGAGGAACACTGGACTAGATGATCTGGTGGTCTCTTCTAGCCTTAAACTCTATGATTGTATAAGAAAGCATAAAGCAGGTAAGGTTTGCTCAAACTGAGCTAAGGTTCACTCAAAATGTTCACGGATCTGAACAAACTATTTGACTGGTCTGAGTTCTGATTTTCCTGTGGCTTGGGATGGTGTTGAAAATATTTTGCCGTTTGAGTCAGATAAACAGAGCCACAAAAATGCGCTCTACCACAAGGGTGGAGTATTCATGGCAGAAACCTACATCTTGCACTTATGCAAGCAATTACCCATTTTGCACGAGCAAATGTCCATTTAGGTAAGCAAATGTACCTGTTGTATCTTTCTTTGAAAATGTGGTCCTGTATGTCCAATCCTTTTGTTGTCAGTCTTTTTTTAACTTTATACGTACAAATGGCCCCAAGTCCCCTTTAGTTTTGGGAAATTCTGGGCTTGGATTTAGATCTGAACTTCACAATGAAGTCCCATCTCTATAAGACAGAACTAAAACAGAATACCCTATCTGAAACTCCCCACTCTTTGTGAAAGTTCCTATCTGGAACCAAACTCGGGCCTTTTTATTTAATAGTTCATGACTGATGAATTGAAAACACCTTAGATTCATGGCAAGCAGTATGTGAATATCTAATGAGGTATTAGAAGCAATCCTGACCCAACCACCTCTGCTTAAAGGAGAAAAAGCTCTGAAAATAGGTGAAAAATTGCTGAAAACACAACACAAAGAAGCCCGTGCCACATGAGCATTTCAAAGATCCATTAAAAACTTCAGATCAACTTGCAGCAAATTCCTTATCAATATAAAAATCTGAAGTAGAGAAGACCCCTCTGCATCACTGTTTTTCCTTCACTCCTCTGTAAGGCAAAACTTCCATTGACTTCAGTGGTAACTAGGTCAGGGCCCTGATCTGTTTTTTATTTTGCCAACAGCAATTTCAATTGTAAGTGAAGGTCCAAAGAAATGGCCTGAGGATTTTTACCAGACTTTGTAAATGTGTACAAGCTTCTCTGAGACATTAAGTAAATCCCAAATTAAAAACAATTACACACATATATTTTAGTGTTACCTCTGCGAGCAACAGTCTTGAAAACTCTTGATATTCTGAGCTACTGGTGTTGTGGAAATGTTCGGTGAAGTTATAGTTTAGGATCTTTATTGTAACACCAAATATCTGGGCATCTATAAGACACAATATTAAAATACGGATAAAGGAGAAGAGGAAGTGATTTGATCAAAACTGATGTACCTGAATCAAAATCTCAGATCTGGGTTCAGGTGCAAACTGAAACACTGAGGACCAGAAGTGGAACCTCGATGGTGTAAATTAGCATAGCTTCATTGAAGTCAATGGAGCGCCTCAGATTTACAACAGCTGAGGATCTGGCCTCAATCTGAACACTCTGAAGTTTGGGAAAGTTTAGATTTTAACCCCTAACATTTAGGAGTTTTCAGATCTGTTTTGTAATCACCCGTTATATACGAAGTTTGATCTAGAATTCGTATCCAAGTATTTGTTTTAGACCCATCTGTCCCCAAAATCAGTGAAAATCTATGTAGAAAGTAATTATGTGGAATGGGCATGGGGGTTTAGAAAAGAAAATATAATTGGAGAAATATTTAGTGCTGAAGGTGAGTTCTCTGTCCAATAACCTAGTACTACTATGAAGTAAATTGACCACTATATTTCTTAAGTGTTAATGCTAAACCAAGAAACTAGAGCCAGTTTTCTGTTACTGATCTTCTAAAGATTGAGACAAGCACTTAGAAATTCTCCAATGTGTTTTTAAATCCAGATCTGGGTTCCTATCAGGTCATCACAACTTGTCATTGGAAATTATGCTGCATGGTATTAACAGCATTCCTAAAATGAAGATAAAACAAAGTACATATAGTTTCCACTGCCTAACAAACAATAATGGCTTTCATGTAGAGTGTATTATCTGAAATCAGCAGCTTGAGAGCCTGTAGAAACTGCTTTACCCTATAACATAGCTAAGATAGATATTTTCAGTCTCCAGCTGAGACCTTTTTCTTTTTTTGATGGTTTTACCTTCATATCTGACTGATGTACCTGTATTTCCTCAGTCACTATAACCTCTATTTTCTCCTCCAAAAGAGATAAGGGAGGTAGCTCCTTACAGAGTCAAACCATTGTTATTCCTTAGCTGATTAAAGGGAAGAATCCTACAAAAAGGTGACTAGCAACATCCTTACAATGGCTGTAATTAAATATTTTACTTAGAACAGGTTGGAACATTTCTGATTAAATTTTCTCTTTTGTTGAAAACCAAATGTTTTTCAGAGACATTTGACAAAGCTTTTTGCTGGGAAGGTTTGTGAGGTCCAGGGCTAACCATGTATAACCAGAATGAAAAGAACAAAAACCTGACCTTTTCAACACACTTTGTGAAAACATTCCAAAGGTTTTGTCCTCAGTCCAATATGAAACGAAAACAAATTCTGAAACTTTGGAAGTCATCATGAAACAGAATTGTTGACCTCTGGCCAGCTCTGATTTTTACTGATGGATTTAAGAGGTCATGTGGGATCTCAGGAAATAATTTTAGACCAAAGGAACAGCAAAACTTCAGTAGACCTATAGTGCACCTAATATCCTATGTAAAAAATGGCTAATGTTAGATACTTCAGAGCCAGGTATAACACCCACAGGATGATGCAGCTAATTAAGCAGTGCTCTACTATGGGGGAAATTTCTTCTTCACCCCAGCTAGGGACCAGCTTATGCCTTGGACTGTGAGGATCATTAACTCATATAACTGTAAATACTGACCTCATTCAAACAAAGAAATTGTATCTTGTTAAAATTTAGGAGGGTGTTTGGTGCACATGAAAGCAAGAGGGTAGCAGCATTGGCTGAGTGGATGGAACTAGCTGTAATATAGCAGAGCTTTATACAGCTCTTGCCAATGTAGTTCAATCCTGATCTGTTGCAGACTAACTCACCAAAATCTGGCCTTCACTCAAGCAGGTGTGTCAGTTATAATATTCTCAGAGAAGCCTCTGATTTATACCTAAGTAAATCACTTCACTTCCTTGTTCCTCTCTCAACTCAGCTCTAAATCAGACAAAAGCAGGAGCTCCCCCACAATTTATCTTGACTGGAAAAAAGGGGCAGCGCAGCAATGGCAGCTGACTGCACGGCCAAACTGGCAACACCACATTCTAGGTTAGATTTATGTCTCTAATTACCTGAGTCAGGAAGCAAGTGCTTCTCTTTACCAGCTGCGTAACAAAAGAGCCACATAGCTCCGCACAACCCCTGCTGGCTGGTTATCTGAATTACACTGGCATTGGGGTAAGGGGAAGAGAGCATGTGTGAGTGAAAGAAAGCTGAAGGTGGGGTCTTGAAGGCATCATGGGGAATCATCACAGGATAGAGATGTGGTGAGAAATGCAACATTTCTAAGGTGATATTTACCAGTTTTGACATTTTGATAGGAGATAATGTTCTTTCCACAAGCTTCATAGCTGATCTTCACTGTGTATCTTATACCTGCTTCCAGCCCGGACACATCCATTTTCATTTCTGTAGTCTCCATACTTCTGAGCAACTCTTTGCCCTTGTACACTTGTACTTGGAACGTGTGGTTCAGAGTAGAATTTACATTCCAAGATACTTCAAAACTGCTGCTGGTAACACTGACGATTCGGTGGTTTCCAATTAAAGAGAGGTCTATGATAGCACAGGAGAGCATCATCAAAAGTGAAAGGAACTTTTTTTCTAAGAGATGATGTATTCCAAATCCATTATATACATATACTGTTTTGATCAATAGAGTGAAATTGCTCATTGCAAAATAAACAACCAGATTCTACCATTTTTAGATTGAGTAATATCCTACTCCGCAAGTAGCCCCACTGGAGCCATTAACTATACATTTACAATTTGTTTTCCTTTTTTTTGTCTCCAGGATTTGTGACTGATCTATATAAATACAGATACCTGTCCAATAAGACACTGGCTTGAATGACAGATGCAAATGCAATCTCAATAGTACTACTCAGAGTAGAATACCACTCAACTTGAATAAGGATTGCAGAATTAGGAATCAATAACTGAATTCAATACCTTTGGAATAATTATCATATGTACTATATGCACATGCAGTGTTATTGTAGCCATGTTGGTCTCAGGATATTACAAAGAAAAAGTGGGTGAGGTAATATCCTTCACTGGACCGACTTCAAGCTAACAAAGGACCTGAAGAAGAGCTCTATGTAGGCCCAAAACTTTGTCTCTCTCGCCAACAGAAGTTGGTCCAGTAAAAGATATCACCTCACCCACCTCGTCTCTCTATATGCATGTACTCTTTATTTATTTTATACTTTGCTCTCCCAATACACTTCCTCAGCCAAATGCTACCCATCAGGGCAGTGTAAATCAGAGCAGAGCTTGGATCCAAGTTTTCATGCAGATACTCAACATAGAATGGAAGACTGTGGCATCAGTCAGTCACTATTTCAGTTCTTTTTATACTGACTGAACTTCCTAAGGAAAAGGGAATCAAAGTTTTTTTTCAAACCAAACAATGTGGGTGCCTGTTTCAATGGTAAGGACTTGTTCCCAGTGGCCCATCAGACAGATATTTTTACAAATCCTAGAGGCCAAAGACATAACGCCTATTGCTCTAAAATGACTGATTTAATTTCTGTCACTTTATGTTAAATGTCAAGTGCAGGACAAATATGAGGGTCAAAGTCATAATAACTGATGATTGAGTCATTTGTCTCAATGAACTAGACAAAAGGTCACTTCTTAAAACTTTCCCCTCTGTAAAGAAAAAGGGGGAGATTGTTAATGGCATTGTAATACTGCTCAAGTGAAGGAATTAAACTGGGTAACAGAAAAGCTAATCTATTGGGGGGGTCATCCTTAGTATTGTCCCTCAGCTGGCACTGTAGACGTTGTAACTCAAACAGCCTTCAGGACAGAGGAGATTGAATTGGTGATGAACTTAAAATCAAGAAATATTAATTAACATCCAAGGTTTCTTATAGCATTCTGAATCAGTAGATTTATTAGCTGTTGATTTACTTATAGCGGTAGAACTATTGCTTGTACTAACTGGATTGTGTGGTGAACTTGGCGTAGAGTGTATCATATTAAGGAAGAAAGGGCATTGTTAAGCAATTAGACATTCCTAGCAAAACAAATCCAAATTAAACATCATCCACATTTTCAACAGCTCATAAGATTAAATCAGTGCAATGAAAGTAATATAAGTGGAAACACAAATCAGAAAATTTGCTAAAGCCCTGATCCTACAGACACTAACCAACGTGTTTATCTTTAAGCACATGAGTAGTCTCATTGAAGTCAGTGGGATCTAAGCATGTTTAAATTATTTTCTGAATTGTGCCATAAGGAATCATTTCACCCATCACTGATTTGCAGCTATGTCTGACGTGGTACATAGCAACAGTTTAACAGCTTAAGGTTAACATTACACAACAGTTGAGGACCGTAACAAATACTGTATGCAGCTGAAACTGCAAATGGACTTTAAATATGCAGAATGTACTTACACATATTTGCATTTCCCAAGGACCCCACAGATATGAATTGATAATGCATGACTGGATCAAAGAAGTTATTGCAGGTTGAAGCTGAGGCTTTGGCAGATGGATTTGGGGGCTTTTTGGCAATTGGCTAGGTATGGGAAATGGTTTGGTATTGTGGGATAAAGTACATGGATGGTTTTGCTAAAATGATCAGCAGGGAAACAGTTAACAGGCAGATCCTATGCCATCTTCCACTCCCAACTCCATCATAAAGGGCAGAGAGCACACTGTGCTCCAGAACTCCTTTGCTGGCACACAGACATTTAAAGTAGATTAGAGAACATTCCTCGGACTTCTGAAAATCAGACCCATGCTTCCTACCTTTAAATTCTTTCTGTGGCTGCCTAGAATCCCTGTCCACATGTTCATGTTCACAGGTGCAGTTATAATAACCTTCTAAATTTATGCAAAGCTCTGATCTGGAACAAGCATTGAGTTCAGTGTAGGAACATTCATTTACATCTAAGGAGAGGAACACAGTTTTTAGGACAGAACTTACAAGTATCTTGAAAGCAGCACAGGAATTTACCTGCAGTCTATAGCACAGGTAAGGCTAGACTACGTACACAAATTACAGCAATGTAAATCCATTGGAGTTACTCTGGATTTGCACCAACACAATTGAGATCAAAATCTGGCCAGCAAGCAATTTCAAAGCACTTACTGTAGAAAGAATGATTTGCTATTCTCAAAGCTAATGCCACAATGAAGCAATTGCATATGTACATTACAGAAAGTAGTTTGACTTTGGAAGCAGTTCATGGACTGGGACCAACCCAGTGTCAGTTTTACACATTTTTCAAGGAAATGCAAAAAAGTCATACAAGAATGCTAGTTTCCTCAGTGCTGCTCCTCTATTCTGTCTCCCCACCAAGAGAGTTCATCCCACAACCACCCTCTTCATGAAGTCTCTGTCACTCTCACCCCTTCCAGCTCGTGACCTTGAAAGAAAAATATGTATTTTATTGTTACCTCTCCCAGCCCCTCCATTTTGGCCACAGAGAGGAGTGTGGGAATGCCACTTGGGACTGCAATGTTACCACCTCCCTTGAGCCAGCTTTGATCCAATTATAACTCTCCCATAATTTATTTTTAAGATATGATTTCCAAAATTATTTTGACTTTCTTACTATTCTAGGGCATGAGCCAAAACCCACTGAAGTCAATGGGAGTCTTTCCATTGACTTCAGAGGGAGCTGGATTGAGTCTTTAAAGCATTTTTCAAATTGCGTTTTTATGCCAAGTAGTGTTTCGTACTGCATTTTTGGAGATTCAAATCTTCAGATACTTAAATAGCAATGTTTTGGTAGATCAATCAGATTTAGGTGACTCTAGGAAAGTGGCCTAATTATAGGGGCTCATATACCACAGGGATGTGTGCACTCCAAATATCTATACAAATCATATTCTTATTTGATCATCCAAGTTATCTGCAGTAACACTTGCAACAAGTTTCCAAAATACAAAGCATTCTTGGTTTCAAAGTGCCCCACAAAAGTTTTCATTAAGACTATTACCTATTTAAAATGCCTACTACTGTGCCACAAATTCAGGCATGCTTTTCTTTTAAGTCTAAAGATATGCTACATTACGAAAGTATATTTCTTCTTGAGTGACCAAGGGAATCCCCCACCGAAATGCAGGTTTCCAAATAACTACTAATTAGAAACTTCATTTGCCACAGAGTGGGTATCTTAAACACCCAAATTTACAAAGTTTCACTTTAGATTTCCCATGGTCAATGGAGAGCCATAGGGCTAAAATTCTGAGTGACTGAAAAAGTTTCCCCGAGAGACAGAACCATAAAAAATAAAGACCTTGAACATCTATGTTGATAACTTCATACACACGCTTCACAATGCCTTTCAACAAAGAAGAAACTTTCATTAGTGGAGCTGGCTGATGTAATCCAATCAGAACCTGAGATGCTAATGTCCCAGCATATGTTTCTGCCTGAGTAGTCTGGATATGGTACACTGAGGAATTTAAGGGCCATAATGCACCAGTCATCTGTAAAAGAGGTGAATAAACTTTTATATCTGATTTGTTTAGCAATACAACTATACACCAATGAGGTATAACCTATCCAGTGATTATTATACTAAAAAAACTGAACAGAACAGAACAAGCATTAATTCAGAATTCAAAAACAGGAAAAACAAGCAGTATTTTAGTTTGAATTTGTGTAGAGTGAACATTTCTATTTCTCTTATTGCATAGAAAAGGATGCAGTGTGATAACTGCTAGACTAATGAAGGAGTTGAACTCTTTGTCAGACCTAAAAGCTTTGCCAGGAACACATAAGAAAAGGAAGGTCTGGTTGTTAAGACAGGTCCTTTTTGAGTGTAGTACTTAATAACAGAGCCTCCATAACAAAATACTTATTACAGGCAGGGCTGGTAGCACCGCCTATTATTAAAAGGACCCAACACTTCCCTTATAAGCAACTGAAAACAGAGTCTTATGACTCTGCCAAAATTCAACATTTGGGCTGACATTTTCTACACTGGGTATCTGCCTCAGGATGATTTTTTTAAAATGTTTCTGCCAGAATGGTTCCTGCTGTTTCCAAGGATGAGGCTAGAGGGGAAAACGTTATTTTGCAATGTTAAGAAAATGTTAACAATCTTTCTTTGAGAAGTAGTACTGCCCCTTTGCTTTGGAGCAGTGACTTGCAAATATCACCCCATTGCTAAATTTCATCACGGATGCCTTTTGTTTCCCCTGTGAAAATCCATCCAAATTTGAACAAGTTATAAGCCTCTTTAAAATCTGTTTGTACATGCTCAGTAGAGACTTGTTAGAGCTTAGCAGCTAACACCTTGGAAGATTCCATATGTCCTGGGCATGCTCCAGTCCCTCACAGCTCCTAGTGAGGACAAGACTGCACATGCATTATCCTAACAAAGCCACTGAGCTTGTTCAGAAGCTCATTGGATCTTTCCCTCTAACAGCAACTGCTGTTTACTCCTGGAGTTAAACGATCAACATTTGGGGGATTCAGAATCTGACTGATATCTAGATCCCAGTTTCACAGCTGGCCCTTGTTTCCAGAATGAGTCAAGCCAAAACCCCAGATCTGAAAATACCCAACTTTGGAGTTCTTTAAATCCAAGTCTAAATTGTGTCTCTCAAGTCCATCTCTGCTTTTAAGTGGGGCTTAGAGGCAGAGCAGATGTCACTGGAGTAGAAGGACAATTAGATCTTATAGCATAAGAACTTTAAATTCCCTTTCAGTGTCTTAAGAAATGTCAAAGGAAGCTGTGAACTTGCTGTTACTCGAGATATGCAAGAGGAAAACTGGCATTCACCTATTGAGAATGCATTAGGAAAAATTAAATCTATCCTGCTATGATATGGGGAAGTGGCTGGATAATAAGGTCCTGCCTAGCACCAAGAACCCTTCCAGCCCAATGTAGCTTGGCTGTGTTGGTATTGAGTATCAATGTTGATGCAATGAGAGAAATAAGAACATAAGAGATTTTGGTTCTTTGTATCTATACGTACCATGGAGTGCAAAAGGCGTGAATGATTCAAAAGTCTTGGATCCACTCCGCTTAATTCATTAAAATCCATTTTCACAAGGACTGACACATTATACCAATATTTTTTCAGGTTTCTCTCTGAAATTGAACAAATTAAAATATAAAAGCATTTGGGGTCTGATCCAGAACAAATTGGAGTCAATAGAAAGGCTCCCATTGAATGCAGTGGGCTTTGACTCAGTATCTGTGAATGTACTATGTACAGCTATCATATAGCAAGGTATTTCTCATGTAATCCAGACAACAGAACTAGCCAGGGAGAAGAATTAGAGCAAGAAGGTTCCACCAAATCTTCAAAGCCAGTTTTCAGGGGCTCACAGATTCAATATTGAAACCAATCATCCTTGAATTGATGGAAATCAGATTAATGTATTATGTTATGAAGATACACAATAACAATTACTTTGTTTGTCCTCATCTTCAGCAGAAAAAGTAAGGCTTACTTCTTTTGGAGGGAGTTTAGAATTTGTCAATAACATACCTTCTGGTACAGGATCCACACAGACAGTTCCTTTGGATGAGTTACAGCATTTTTTAAGTCCTGGACAGTCAGTATCAAGTGTGCATGAATAGTTTAATGAATCCATTTCCTCCTCTGGACAAACACCAGGACTTGAGGCAAATTCATTGGATCTGTTCAATGCTGTGTAATAAAAACATTTAACAGCAAAATTGCATGAGATATTTGGTTTCTTTAACATTGTGATATAGAATTTAAGGGATACATCTCCTCATAATCCTGGGTGAGGGTCTCTTCTTGGGGTCTTCCTGAGGGAAGGAGGGGAGAATAGCAACTTAAGACAAGAAGTGTTCTGTATAAATTGTCAGCATCATCAACATTTTCTGATTTTTGTGACTTTTTCCATGATATTTTTATCAAAATTTTGAGTTAATAGAAAAGACAGGTTGCAGTAAATGAAAAAAAAATAAAACTTTGCATAAAATATGGAAAATGGAACATTTGCAACAAAACAGAAATAACTTGGAAATTTTCATGAGGTCACTTTCCTGTTTTTTGACCAGCTCTAGTCCAGACAGAATGAAATGTAAGGGTCAATAAACAGCAGAAAGGTGAAACATTCTGGGTTTTACCCCCACCAGCTCCTTCAGTTTTTATAATCTAAAATATTACACAGGGATGGAAATGGGTGTTTTCATGGGGATAAATTCTGCTCTCAGTTACACCACTGCCATGCAACTGAAAGCTATAGGGTTACATACTAAGAGAGGAGAGCAGAATTCAGCCCATGATTTGTAACCTGACAATGTTCATTTCATTTCTGGGAGTTACATGAGGTTGCTATCCTAAAACAGATTTAGCCAAGAAGAGGGTGGCTAAGGAAGAATATTACCACTTCCTAAGTAAAATGCACATGATTTTCCTGGCTTCATGCCAATAACTGGTTCCATTCTGAGGAAGACTAAAAATACTTTCTATGATATAATATCAGGCTTCTCTTAGCCTTCCCTTCATACACTCCTGTCAGACATAGGCCCAACTGCGGCTCATCTCCACTAGTCTTTCCAAGTTGGGTCCTATGTTTCTCTTTTCTTCTCCATTCACTGTGCCCAGTGCTTTTTGGTCTCATTAAGTCCCATTCTGCTGAGTGGACAATTTACTTCAGCCAAGAGGAAAATGAAAATGATTCCTGTGATTGTAGCCAAAGGTGTTCAAGTGATGAAAAATACATTCACCATAACTGAACTTCTAGGGAATTAAATGGACACTGCCAATTTTTAATGGGATTTAAATTTCTTGTATCCCAGTGTGCCAATTAAAAGTAAAATTTTGATTTTTCTGTCAAGTGGGCTGTAATATTGAATGAGATTCTTCTGTCTCCACTAAATATACTCCTTTAACAGGCTAGTGATCTTTAGTAATCAAGATTTAAAGTGAACATATGTAACCTACTGGTGGATGAGTGTTACAGGTCCGCCTCTTTGTTAATCCACAGAGGATAGGAGCCTAACCACAGCTAAGGAGACATGGCTTTTTAGCTCAAGCTGCAGCAGCTCAGACTTTTAGGTCTGGAGGACCCCAGTTCCACCCCCAGTGTGTTGGTGATAGTGTCCATCATACACATGCAAAATTACATGTACATCATTTGCAGCACAGTTTCTGCAACTTGCCATGCAGCCATAGTAATTGCTTAAAGATATTACCAGCTATGGCCATGTCTACACTAGTGAACTCACAGCAGCATGGCTGTACCGATGCAGCTGCGCCACTATAAGATGGCTCGTGTAGCCGCTCTGTGCCAACAGAAGAGAGCTCTTTCCCATCGACATAACAAAACCACCTCAACAAGCAGCAGTAGCTCTCCCGCCAACATAGCGCTGTGCACACTATCACTTCTGCGGACAAAACTTATGTCTTCTTCACACCCCTGAGCAGCATAAGTTTTGCCAATATAGGGGATAGTGTAGACATGGCCTTAGACTTCAGACTGGTCATTTGTACATTCAGTTACCTACACAGTCCAAGTAACTGGCATGCAAGTGATTTGCACATGCAGTTTTGAAGATTTGAGCCCAGAATTCCTTAGACTTTAACGATATTTTGTTCTCAATATGTACAAAATAAATATTTGGGTGTTTTAGTAGAGCTGTATGCAACCTGGCAAAGAGCTACATGGATTTAGTTCTATAGTTTGCTCCAAAACGACTGGCAGGAAATCAACCCTTAACATTTCAATTGAAAATTAGTTTTCAAAAAAGGTGAACCTCCAAGGTGATCCCCAGCAGCCCTACTCCCCCAATAAATATTGGGTTGCTTTAGCTCATGTATCTTCAGACAGTGCCCTGGGAGTTTTGCAAGGGAGGGGCAGATATTTTGGAGAGAGCCTGGCTCAGAGGAGAGAGATTCGTCAGCTTGAGAGAAAGGATTGGTTAAAACACTGTATTGGGACACATGAGCTACAGAATTAACTCCCAGCTCTGCCACAGACTTCCTGTGTAATCATGGACAAAGCACTTCAGATCCCCATCTGTGAAAGAGGAGCCTTTCTTTCACCTTTTTCTGCCTGGTCTATTTGAATTGTAAGCTCTTTGAAGCAGGGACTCTCTCTCACAGTGCATGTGTACAGAGAGTAACACAATAGGTCCCCCAGTCAAAGCTGGGGACTGGCCCCTGGTCCTGGCCACCTCCCAAGCACCTCCTCTTGGGCAGATGTGGCTTCCCAGCATTGTGTCTCTTTCCCCTCTTCCATGCCCTTTGTGAACTTTACCCAGTCCTTTTTGTGACTAACACCATGTCCCGCCTGGAGCTTGCTTAATAACAGAAACAGTCCAAAAACAGTCTTCAACACTCCCCAAAATAAATCCCTGCACCACAACCCAAAAGTTCATACTCCTGTCTGGCTCTTCTACCACATGCAGAGCTCTTCCCGGGTTTCAGTCTGCGTCCTTGCCAAAATGTTACTGTCAGCCTTTCCTAGCAGGAGCTCAACCTTCTAGCTCTGGCTTCCTCCTCCTGCCAATTTCTCCCCTGTTCAGAGGGAGAAGACAGCATATTACACTGCTCTCCTTCTGAGAGCTCCTCCTAAGTGGCTGAGAAATAGGGGACACACAGCCCTGCCCCACCCTACACTACAGAATTCCTGATCCCACACCCTTAAAGAAACAGTGTCCTGGGTTTTCTTTTTCCAACTATTAACTCCCCAGGACTACTTTCTCTCTTCTGTCTCTGGCCATTTCCTGTACCTTTGCTCACTCCAGTGTTCCAGGAACATGGACTTCAGGCTCCCTCTGAGCCTAACAGGCCAATACACCCCATTACAGGGACCTGTTGTGCTATATGCTACAGTAATACAAATAATAATAATAAGCTTCCCAATTCTGCAAACTACTACAAGCCAATGTTTATTGAACTTTTCTGAGCTTGGACTCAGAATTATGAACCCATCAAATCCTGAAATCAAGGCTCATTTTAAACAAGTCTGTGGTTCAATATAGCTATTTCACACAGTTCTTTTTTTAGCATGTGAAACTGCAGCATAAACCATTAATGAGTCATGTGCAAGCAATGGGAATGCCATTGAGTTCTGGCTGAAAGCCATATCATCCATTAATCTAGAATCTAAAGGTCATAATTTTTACATCAGCACAGAAACAAAGATGGACTCACATCACATTTCTGTCTAATCATATAAGACACACTTTAAAATCAATTTATTCTCTCTACTGTAACTATCATGGGAAGTCACCCACTAAGCCATCTGCAAAACATCATCATACTATCCGGGAGCAAAGCAATGGTCTCCTGTCAGTAGAATTATGTATAGTCTTTTCTTCTTCTATAACTTTACACAAATAATAAAGTAGAAATGCCGTTTCCATTGCCTAGCAACCAAAAGCTTAGTTACAAGCTTATTGCATATAATAACCACAATTTCTAGTTAGGCAGAAGAATCCTCCGGGATAGAGGTGCTAAGGGACATAATTAGCTTAGTATTAATCTCACTCTGTCTCTCTACCTGATCAGAACTCATAATATACAGTTTTCTCCATAACGTCCCTTACCATATCATCCTGAGATGGCTTGAGGTTGTGGTATAGCATAAGATCAAAGTACTGCAACTGTCACAGGGACCCACATGTGGACTAACAAAGACAGATTATTATAGGCAGGGCTGCTGGCATCATCTATTATTAAAGTTGCCAACACTTTCCATTATAAGCCCCTGTGTTTTCAGTTACTTATGACTTTGCCATACTTGAACTATTTGGGATGAAATTTTCATACCAGGTGTCTGCCTCAGGCTGATTTTTTTTCTTTTTCTTTTTTTTCTGCAGGGGATGGGGTGAGAGGGATTTTAGCCAAAATAGATCAGTAACTCCTGAGAACGAGGTTAGAGAAAAATACATTGTTTTGCCCATGTTACAAAATTCTGGCAATAGTTTTCTTTGCGAAGGACTAGCACCTCCATGCTTTGGAGCAGGGACTTGACATTTGGCAGGGGGGCTTTGTGTCAGGAATGTGCCTTTTGACATCCCTGGAAAAAGCTCAAATTTGGCCCAGTTGTAAGCCTCTGAGGAAAAATGCACTTTGCACATGTTCACTAGAGACTTGTAGAGAGGCACAGCTAGTGATTCTGAAGGTTCCATCTGCACAGAGCATGCTCCAGCACAGGGCTGTGCAGGACTTTCCCTGCAATTGCTACTCTAGGCTGCCATGGGCCATGCCAGGTCAACCTTCCTGCTCTATCCAGTGCTTTCAGTGACACCCCACCCCAATCCTCCAAGAAGCACGGAGGAGAAAGCTGACTGATGCAAATCCAGAGGACAAGACCCAGACCAGGGTGGAAGGAGAAGATTAGATAAGAAGTCTTGGGGGGAAACTAGGACTGGAGTTTCGGGGAGGGAGGGAAGGGAATTGAGGCCTGAGGACGGGGAACGGTTCTGGCTGAGCAAGGAGACTGGAACTGGGAGCCAGGGAGGTGGAAGTCTGCTGCAATCTTAAAAATCAGAAACCCTGTGCAATCTTAATGAGGCCCCTTTGTGCCTATTTATCTATTATGATACAGTCTTTAATTACATGATCATATGATATTTTTCCACGGGACTCCTGCCGCAGACAGTACACAGAATGGATAGTGCTCACTCACTTAATGAGCAGCTGTTCAGTATTTTCTTCTACCCTCATTGTTCAATGTGTGGCTTATTTACTGCACACTATTTCCACTGCTCTGAAGTCAGAACTATTGATTTCCTCAGGGGCTTTTCTATGGTGCTCATTACTATAGCATGAGTGCACCACAAATATTAATTCATTTACTTTTGCAACACCTTTGTGAGGTGGGTGGGATATTAATATCCCTATTTTACAAATGGGAAACTTAAGTCAAAGAGAGATTAAGGTCAAAAGTATCCACTACTTTTGGGTGCCCCATTTTGAGAGGCCTAGGACCTGATTTTTCAGAGTATGTAGCATTACACGGCACTTCTTATGTTCAAAGCACAGCTCTCATTGACTACAGTTGCAGCTGTGAGTATTCAGCTCTTCTCTAAATCAGATCCCAGGGTCTCAAGTCAAACACCCAGAAAATAAGGAACACACTATTAGTGACCACCTTTGAAAAGTCTGGCTTAAGTGGCATGCTCAGCATCTCATGGGAACTCTGCAGCACAGGAAGGGATAGAATCCAATTCGTCAGGGCAACATTCAACTGCCTGAACCATGAAACTATCCTTTCTCTTCCCAAAGTCCCCTGCCTCGTTCACTACACACCTTCCAACTTCTATAATGACAAATAAAGCAGAAGTTCCATAGACAACAGTTTCTTTTACTACACAACTCTGATTCCTCCCCAGAGCTGAGCCATCTTGTGTACTAAATGAGGCAGGAGTCCTGCGGAAAAAATAGTAAGTGATCACGTAATTAAAGACGGTTTTATAGCTTGTACCCACAAGGGAGCCAAACATAGATTGCACAGACAAGTTTCATTCTGGCATTTCCTAACTTCTGAGTTCTTGACTTTGCCACCGTATTAATGTTCTTTTAACGACTTTTCTTGGGTGTATAATATTGTCACAAGAGTGCAATTAACATTAGAAGGAGCTACTGAAGAAACTATACTAGTCATGTACTCTTAACCCTGCCCTCCACCCAAACCTTAAACAGAGAAAGCCTCTAGGCCTGCCTTCCCCGGCAAAGGGCTTTGATTGCTTCTAAAAAGTAAAGATGGGGAAATGGCCAGGAATAAGTTTCACTCCAAGGCTAAGCACATAGAGAAAGCCACTGTGGATAACATCAGGGGGAAAAACAATAGTCCAATGGCATGCAGTGCAGTAATTCCAGCAGTTCCAAATGGCCTCCTTTCATCATGTATTTAAGACTTTGTCTAGACAGTGCATTACCATTCATAGAATTTATGACTAATGCAAAGTAAGATGCCTGAATAATCTAATGCCAGAAATCATCTAGAAATTATGCAAATTTGTTAGCTGTTTAAAATACTCCCAAATTAACTTTAAAAAGAATAGTCAAAGTTATAGCATGCCATAGGTAAACATTTCCAGAGTATAGGTGTGCTAATTAATGGCGTGGTGCTAATTAAAGGTTGGTTTGAGAATTGTATAGCTAACCAGTGCAGGCATTTTCTATATATTTTAATATTGGTTTTGTTTTTAAAATTTAAGTATATCATGGTAGATGTTGTTTGCACTAGCACTGCTGCATCTGAACTGTTCATTAAAGAAGCTTTTTGTTTTAAAAATATACATCAATTACACAAGATATTTTTCAAAAGAGACTAGCGATTTTGGGTGCCTACATTTTTGAATGTCCAACTGAGGCTCTTTAAAAAGGGCCTGATTTTCAGAAATGTGCATCCATCCCAAAACAGAGACACCCAAAAATCACTAGTCACTTTTCAAACTCTTGGCCAAAATTGATTTTTATTAGTTTGTGCTATATACACAAATATCAACTATCCTTGACTGCTACTCCACCTTGCCATTATTTGGTTAATTTTTTACACCGTAGAAGTAGTTCTTGAAGGAGAGATTTGATCTACAGTAGTTTTCCACCAATCTGAAGTTACTGCCTGGAAATTTTGTATAACCAACAGTAGTTTTCCACCAGCCTGAAGATACTGTCTGGAAATATTGCAGTCTGTGGCCAAATTCTGCATTGATTTACACCCTGTGCAAAACACTGAAGTCAACTGAATTGCATGAAGGACTAAGTCAGGGCAGAATTTGTGTCTCACTATGCTTTTTTTCCCTTAGATTATTTTGAGAAAAAGATGGATTAACAAAAACAGACACCACTTTTATGTTCCAGTCATTTCCACTGAAGTCTTACATTGCTAAAGAGTGATTTAATAAGCAATAAATGATCAACAACTTGCATAATGTATGATGTTATGGGATGGATTTTCAAATGCACCTACGTGACATAAGACATAAGGGCTTGTGTACACAAGAAAGTATAGTATAACCTGAATCATCTTTTAAACCAATATAGTTAAACCAATGCAAAAGACTGTGTGGACACATTTCGGTATTAAAGTGGCTTATTTCAGTTTAATTAACTTAAAGTCAATTAGGAATGGGTTAATTAAACTGAAATAGGCTACTTTTATCACCAAACTTAGTGCCCATACAAACTTTTGCACTGGTTTAACTATATAGGAAAGTCACACCTTAAGTTATACCAGTTCTTTCTTGTGTCTTCAAAGTCCCACTGAAAGTCAATGGTACTTGTGCTCTCAAGTCATGGAGGTATGTCTACACTGCAGCTGGGAGCATGCCTCCTAGCCCGGCTAGACAGACATGCTCTCTCTCTTTGATCTAGCATGTTAAAAATAGCAGTGTGGATGTTGTGGCAGAGGCATCGGTTTGAGCTAGCCACCTGAGTAAAAGCCCACCCAGACACCTGGGTCCATACTCAGGTAGCTAGCCAATGCTGCAAAGTCTTCACTGCTACTTTTAGCACACTAACTCAAGCCCTGCTAGTGCACATCTGTCTTCCGGAGCTGGGAGGCTGCAATGTAGACATACCCTTAAGTACTTTTGAAATTCCCACCCACTGTCTCTAAGGAACTCAATGTATCTGTAGCCTTTGGGAGCTTTTTAAAATATGGATTTGTTCACAACAAGCAGCCCTATGCAAAATGTTGAACGTGGTCTGACAGCAGGTGAAACTTATCAGATTTGGAATTTTGTTATAAACCAGAAAGTCAGATCAGATTCCATGAAAGGTTCACTGCATTTTCCAACTTTTCAAGCAAACCTGGAACAACTTGTGGATTCATGAAGAAATCATGACATCAGGCAGCCATCACATAAGTTTTCCTTTGAATTTTTAGGTTCATTTGAACTCAAAATTCAAAGCACAACTTGAAGATGGCCATGAAGTGCCATGGCTCCAAACTCAAGCAAATATTAAAATAAGTCCTTGTGAAATTAAATCAGCATGTTTCCAGTAGTCCTAACAGATAGCCCTGTAAAATGAAGTCATCCACAGAACAGGTACAGCACCAGGCAATGGCTGTGCAAGCTACTCCACACTGCTCTACTAATGTGCATCCACCCTGACACATACAAAGACAAGCTGTAGGGGCGGCAAAGTAATGCATTTCCAAAATTGACATTTTGAACCAAGCTTACTGATGATCTATGCCAACTCAGCAGTTTCAGTGGACTGACACCAGCAGTGAACTTGGCCTTTTGAGTCAAAATCTATAGTGAATCACCTAACAAAAGGAATATTTATTTAAATAATTATTATAATACTTACATAAAGTGCAATAGAACCCAACTTGTTCATACCCTTCACAGCAATCTGTAAAATTCATAATCTCAGGGACTTCAGCGATGCGATACTGAGTTTTATAAGATGTCTTAAGACAAACCATCCATGGAATCCATCCTCCACAAGAAGAGTGTTTCTCATATGACTTTTGGTAGGCAACCATTTTAGACACAGTTTTAGTCATGCTATAGTTGCACAGATGGTAGCCTAACAAGGAGAGGCCTTTTTCTAAAAAAAAAAAAAAAAAAATCAGGGTTAGCTTCTAGCACTACAGAATGAGTTTCCTTCAATGTTTAGATGTAAACTGGGCTATGATATAGGAAAAAAGAGTCATTTAATGAATGATTGATTCTCAGAAAGGCCATTATTAGGAAGAATGTTACTGGAGAAAGTGGACAGGTGAAGTTTGCTGATGGCAATTACTGGTGGGAGTTGTTTTGGTTAGTAAAAACTATGCAGTTTGTGAGAAGCTCCAGATAAACATAAATGCCTTGAGAGATTGGGCAGAACAATGGCAATATAACTTGGATACGTTTTATGGACATTAACAAAATTAGTCTAAAATTCACATGTGAGGTAAGGAACTCAGAACTTCTATTATTTTCTGAGAAAAAAACAGAGTTCATAGTGTCTGGAAACATAAAAATCAGAGGTGGGAGCTCATTAGGTTTTTTATTTTTCCCGTGTGCTTCATCCCATCTTATTTTCAGTGCCTCGACAACATCCTTTGATATACTATACTAGAAGACAAGAGCATGGTGACCCCACAACATTTGGAGACATGTTTCTGCTGACAAGCATTCCCAGAAGACCATGTCACTGGACTTTCTGTTTTACCTTTCTAATTTTTTAGTGTATCATCAGTGTAGATCCTATGGATCAGACCTCAGCTGTTATAAATTTGCACAGATCCACTGATTTCAGTGAATCTATGCCAATTTATACTGAGGCTGAAAATCTGATCCTATATCTTTTGAGACCTGAAATCAGTTTAGATGAGGTTAGATTTAACCGGGGTAAAATGGCCTCCATAAAGGCATGTGTTAAATTAAGTCTCAAATCTCTGCTGCTTAGGCCCTGGCAGTCATCTTCAAAATCTTAAACAGGCCTGCTGTAGAAGGAAAGCAACAGAGGTGAGCTAGCATGGATTAGTGGGAGGTTGCTGATGAATTGTATTGGATGAGGGATCCACAAAACGAAAGACAAGTTTTCCTTAATTACACAACCCAGAATTTGCTGATAATCAGAGGGACAGATAACTTAAGAGAGAAGTGTTTTATTTTTATGCTGTCTCAAGTACAGGCTTAGTGGTGATGCTTGGCTAAAGTCTTTGTTATATTAAAGACGAACTTATGAAGGATACAATGATAATATGTGTCAGTGTATTACAGATCACTTTATAAAAGAGGATCTTTTCAGTCCTCAATCCTGAAAAACCCTTATGAATGTGCTTATCTTTACACACGCAATGGAATTACTCATGTGAGTAAAGTTCTGCACATTCAGAAATGCTGGCAGGATCAGGGCTCTCCTAAGGATGGAATTGGTATCTATAGTATTTTCAGCAGATTTATTTCAGATTATGAGAAAACCATTTTAAACATTCAAATAATTCATTTGATAATAAAATCAACTGACTTATCTGAAAAGTTTAATAGGTGAATCCCAATCACATGCAACAAAATGAAAGTATCAAGAGGGAGCATTAAAAAAAGGTAGACTAGCAAGTCAAATGAAATACAGTATTTAATTAGAGTAAAATTGTAAGTAATTTTATTTAGGGTTGTGTGATAGACAACATGATTTCCTCTTGAGATATTATAAAAATGGGAGGGGTGACATTTGGAAATGTGAAAAGAATAATCAGATAAACACATCTTTATTGTATAACTTTACACACAGAAAAAGATGGAAAGGGCTTTTAATAACTTAAATGTGAAGTGGATACAGAAATCAAAGTGTGGTGGGACTACACCTTTCGGGGCTCTCAGAGAACTGTGGACAGCCAAACAGAGAATGAAGCAAGAGAAGCATGCAATCAAAACATGTACAGTACAAATGATTCAAAGATGACAAAAAAATATAAACTAATTCAACGTAAAAATGTTAGATGCTGGTCCTTATACAACACATTTTCAAACACACACACACCCCAAAAAACATGCTTACCACATTTGTTAGCAAACGGTGTCCTGTATTTGTGCGCACATAAATGTGTAATTGAAAATTTCGTGGGTTCATTTTTAAGAGGTCTCTTTAGAAAGTTGGAACCCAGGGCCAGATCCTCAGCTAGTTTAAGTCAGTGTATTTTCACAGAATTCAATGGAGCTCCATTGACTTACATCTGTGGAGGATTTGGCCACAGACCACTTGTGCGATTGTGAGCAATTCATTTAATCTCTCTCTGCCTCAGTTCTCCAGCTATAAAACAGGGATAATGCTACCTGACTGGGGTGCTGTGAGCATAAATTAATTATGGCCTTCAGATTTTACAGGGATGGAGGGGGCCATACATATAGATAGACGGAGTCTGGTCCTGGGTTTCATAGATCAAAATTGTGATATTCAAGAATTGCAGTGTTAAAATTTTAAATGTTAGGATTGTGTGGGCTGTTCTGCATGCCCCCAGCCATCCCCATCACCACAACAACAGTGCTCAGATCCCACTACAATAAGTGTGGTATAAGAACCTGAACAGAACAGCACAATGAGATAAGAGGAAGGTTAAAGATACATGTTCTCACATCCAGAGCTGAAACGAAAGTCTACAGATATCATCACAAATCTAAAGCTTCCAGGGCAACCAAAACCAGCTTGGGATCTGTAGCAACATTCAACATATATACTGATATGAAATCTAGAAAGTAAAATGGTACAGATGTGTGAAAACCAAGTGTAAGCATATAATTAAAAAGCACTGATGTCAGGCCAGATGTATGCAATTCAATTTTATGGCTGTTTCACTAGGCACGGGATGAAACTGCCAGAGCCAAGAAAGCAGGTTGAGGGATTCCCATGAGAGTGTAGAAAGATGCACTTCTAAAGAGATTGAACCAAAGCTAACAGAAGCAAGCACAGTTCCAGCTTCTCCTTCTCTGAAGCTAGTTCAGGCCCACAGTGCAGTCTTATTTTAAATAAGGCTTGTTACTAGGAGAGCTCGGTTCTCTGGGGACAGCAGTTTCTCCTGAGCACTGTGGCTTAGCACGATTTGGTCTGTTCAGCAAATTGGCATTCTCTGCTCATTAGCTCCCAATCAGCAGGAATTAAAGTGTACTGGACTGTGTTTCCACCAACTCACAATTGAAATTACTAGCAAAGCAGATAATCATCTGAAGTTACTTCTGTTACATGAGGTCAGTCATCTTTGAGCATTTCAGCTTTCATTTTAGCAATCTCAAGCACGGGCAGGCAAAGTACAAATCAACAATAACAAAAGCACCTATGTGACTATTTTATTATAAGAGGTGAGCTGCGTTGGTTAGTCAGTATTCAGCTCAGACTCTGAATTAGGAATAGGCTGTGTTTTGATTTCAAGGTCAAGACCAAATCAGGCCTGGTATATGGGATCATTGTCAAATTTACCAGTGACAAAAACTTCTGAGCTTTTCATGCTAGATTTTCATCCCAAATTATGGAAATCTCACAAGATCAACTGCTGTCATGTTGGGTTGAAATTTGCAAGAATGCTTGAGATCTAAATCCAAACATGAACCAGAGACAAAGTCCTTAATTGCTTTGATGTGACCTACAATTAAACCCAAGGGTGTGGGTCCTCATCCAGGGGATTCAAACAACAGCTCTGTCTCCAAAATTTAAAAAGATTTGAATTAAAGGTTCTGTTTTCTGGGCTCTCATATCTGAAAACCTCAAACATTTTTTTTGAAGAAAGCACAAAAAGATCTCTGTATCTTCTGCCTTTCCCCCCTTCTGTAGGGGGATTATTTAAAATGTGGGTTTTGGTAGCGTTATTGAGAAAAATCCATGTTTAAGTAGAGTGATCAGATAGCAAGTGTGAAAAATTGGGACGGGGGTGGTGAGTAATAGGACCCTCTATTAGAAAAAGCCCCAAATAGTGGGACTGTCCCTATAAAATCGGAACATCTGGTCACCCTATGTTTCAGAAATGGGTTATATATTTTGGCTGTGAATTTCAAGGCCACTGAGGCAATTTTTAAAAAATACAACAACAAAACCCCAGCCAAAAATTAAAAGCTGTTCAAATCAAAATAAATAATGAATTAGTCTAGAAATTAAGAGTAAACTAGGAATTAAAACTGGTGCTCCAAAGCCAGAAATTTGCATGGTTACTTGGCTGGATTATTCCTATTCACAGCCGATAACTGAATGTGAGAGTTAAAGATGTGCCATCTACACGCTTGCCTTTGCCACCTCATACATCTCTAGAAGTTTGCTAGGAAGGAAAAGGATTTTTCATCAAAATAGGCACATGACTGAGTATAAAGCTGCAATTCAAGCCTCTCTTTTCTGGCAAAAGGGTAATGACAGGTTTTTTAACTGGTGGATTCTTATGTGGTCATTGAGACACAGCTGGGTTTCTGGAGAGCAGAAACAATCACTGGTTCATTTAGCATATAGAGACATCTCATCATATCCAAACTAAAATATGCGTTGTGTATTACTCACCTGTGAAGACATTTCCTTTCCCTTGCCCTGTGGTTGTCCAGAGAATGAAGAAAGAAATAACAATGATCCGGGTCATTGTACCTGCAAAGACTGGCATCGTTTTTCTTATTTCTTTGTTCCCAGGGAACAAAAACTCAGTTGTTATTACATCCAGATTTTTTGAATAAGGAAAAATTTTCCTCTGTTTTTCTCCTTTGCAAATGGGTGATGACAACTGGCTTCTGAACAAAGAGAAAATCCAATGGGTATTTCATCTGTGTAGTCTCATTAATGCTTTCCCCATGGAACCCTTGCATCTCAATTACCGAGCCTACCAGTGCACAGCTTGAACCATCCAATGTAGTCATTTACAAAACAAGATATTAGAAAAACTGCTGCACTGGTCCGTGTCTATCCTTCTGAGCACTAATCTCCTTTTGTACCTTGAACATCAGGCAGACGGGAACCATATATCACACAGTTGACTGTACCTCAGCATTCATTTTAAACCCAATTTTGACTCTGGCCAAATCAGAGCTGATGTTATATTATAGTTCACATCTGGAAATTATTGGCCGCAGAAATTCTACCTCTTGAAGTCAAAGTTATTAAAAATAACTGTATATGTTAAAATAATGCTTCCCTCCTAACTTAAAGCTTCCTCACTGGCTGCTTTAGTGCCTCCCTCATTTTGTTGTAACCGCACTGTCACCCATGTTGATGCCCAAGTGAGAGCTAGAATAGGGCTGGGCAGCGATAGGGCAGGATCAGGTTGTATATAAGCAAATTTGGGCATCCAGAAACCCCTTTCTTTTCACTATCTAAAACAGGAATGTAAATTGCAAAGACAAATGGATCCACATTGTTCAAACACAATATGCAAGCATAGAAATTGTTCTCTTTTATTGAAAAAGAAAGAAAGAAACAAACAAACAACCAACCACAAATCCTCACTAATGAAATGTTATAACTGAGATTTCAGAATGAAGCCTGGAAAGTTAGTTATGGTTATGGTATGCCTACACCACACAAATATATTAATACATAAATACAGTAGAACACCAGAGTTACCAACTGATCAGTCAACCACACACCTTATTTGGAACCAGAAGTACATAATCAGGCAGCAGCAGAGGGGGAAAAAAGCAAATGCAGTACAGTACTGTGTAAACTATTAAAAAAATAAAGGGAAAGTTTAAAAAAAAGACTTGACAAGGTAAAGAAACTGTTTCTATGCTTGTTTCATTTCAATTAAGATGGTTAAAAGCAGCATTTTTCATCTGCATAGTAAAGTTTCAAAGCTGCATTAAGTCGAAGTTCAGTTAACTATTTAAAGAACAATCATAACGTTTTGTTCAGCGTTACGAACAATTCAGAGCTCCGAACAACCTCCATTCCCAAGGTGTTCATAACTCTGACATTCTACTGTAATGCCATATAGCAATAGTACCAATTATTACCAGTGCTTAAGAGAACTAGGTAAAGTTTCTTTGGTGACCACAACTGTATGTTTAAAATCTCAGCCACAACAATGCAACCATACATCTTTGAACAATTACCTTGTTAGACCCCTCAAGTTAAATCGGTGTAGGCTTCCAGGAAACACGCAGAGGCAATGAGTGGTTCAATAAGTAGTTTATTTCCCTCTGAGTCAGTACTGAGCCAGAGCTCCAGCACAGTGTTGAGGACACCTAGCTGCTGTTGGTGCTACCCATCTGTTTTGATGCATGAGATTTAAAAACTTAGACCAGGCTGGGGAAAAAATTCCCTAGAAAATTGAGACAAAAATGAAAAAAAATCATTTTCATCTAAACTTCCCACTGAAAATTTTGTTTTTTAGTGGAAACTCAAATATAAAAAAAAAATTCAACCAAAAAAAAAATCTTTTGAGTTGGAAATGCTAACACAGTGTCTCATGGGAGTTGTAGTTTGGGTGCCTCCTGCTCCCATTCTTCTCCATAGGCCAGGATCCTTAGCTGGACAACACCTCCCATGATGCACTATGGTATCTCCTCTTAGAGAGGGGAGGCAGTCCTTCAGCACCATGCATCATGGTAGTCTGGCCAGGAAGCTCAGCCCAGCCCACAGAGAAAGAGGACATGTAGGGTGACCAGATGTCCCAATTTTATAGGGGCAGTCCTGATTTTTGGGTCTTTTTCTTATATAGGCTTCTATTACCCCCCACCCCCTATCCCGATTTTTCACACCTGCTGTCTGGTCACCCTAAAGACATGAAGCAACTGAACTACAACTTCACCATAGCATAATTTCCAAATAGAAATATTTTGGGATTGGGGTGTTCATTTTTTACTAAAAAGCCAACATTTCCTGCTGAAAGTAGATTCTTCGTGAAAAAAATTTGTTTTGCCAAAAGCTCAATTTTCTGTCAAAAAATGTTGACAGAAAATTTTTAACTAATACTAATAAAACTTAAGTCCTGACTTATGGTCATTAAAAACTCCATAGTACTTTTGGAAGAACAGAGAATGTTCTGCAATGTCCTGTAAAGATTTAAATGTAGGTAATTACATTCTGCCAACCTATACTTCCACTGAGGTTTCAAGGACATGTGGTATTCCTCACTTACTAATCTAGATTGGTAATCTAGCAGGGGTCTCAAAGTCCCGGCCCATGGGCCATCGGCAGCCCAAGAACCTCCCCACTCCGGCCTTCAGAAACTTTTAATTAAATTCTTTCATCCAGCCCTCATGGCTGCCAGCCGAGGGGCGGCGGGGTAGCGGGCAGGAGAGAGTCACATGCCCCTCCCCCCAACGTTGTTCCATCCTGCTGCTCCTGGGACCCTCCCAGGGGTTGCACTCAGCAAAGTGTCATTCACCTCGGGCAGCTCGGCTGCCTGCAAGCGGTTCTCTATCCCTGCTGTTGTTGGTGGAGCCATGGAGGAGAGACCCATGCAGCCACGCTGCCAGCTGTCTGCTGCAGGTGGCACCCCCCCCCCCCCCCACAGCTCCCATTGGCTAGGGGAGAGGGACAGAGATACCATCACTAGTTGCTGGGCAGAGTCAGTCATGGAAGCAGCATCATTAATTGCTGGGCAAAGTCAGCATCACTAGTCACCTGGTAGAGTCAGCTGGGGCGGCATGAGACCAAGGAAGCGAGGGAAAAGGGTGGGAAACGGGCTGGGAGGTGGCATGAACACCATATTCAGTGACATTATTGGCCTGCTGGGAGGATTTGAGGACTGGCACTGGCCCTAAGGTAAATTGAGTTTGAGACCCCTGTTGTAGAGTGTTGCTTTAAAACAGCCACGGTATTCCAGAGTTGGCTGCATAACTGTCACCTTATCCATCTCTGACTTCTGAACCTAGCATTTCTGTAGCTAAAGCATGAGCCTCTGCATCTCGCAGTAGAGAACTAATGCTCCCAATTCTGAAAAGATTTATGCACATGCTTGAATTTAAGCTTATGAGTATTAAGTAAGCACATTGACTGGGGTTACTTGCATGCCTAAAGTTGAGCATATGGGTAAGACTTTTCAGGATCACAGCTCAAGCCTCTTGCTGGCAGCTGTAGAAGGCTGATGTCCTCTGTGGGCCAGGCACTTAACAGTGTGTTACAACAGCATGTCAGTGGTGGATGAAATGACTCCAGGATAAATAAGCAGAAGCCAATCCATCCTGAAGTCCTTACCTGACAAAATTCCCATTAAAGTCAATGGAAATTTTGCCTGAAAATTAATACAAACCGAACATGGACTCCAGGATTTGTCCTATAGCTTGTTCTGGGGACCTGTGATTCACATTTCCAGTGTTTCTTATGTGATATTACTGTTTAGACCAGTGGTCCCCAACCTTTTCTGGGTGGCGGGCGCCGGACGACGAGCCACCAAGGACCGTGGCCAGCAGACAAGCATCCGCTGAAATGCCGCTGAGAAGCAGCAACATCAAGAGGCGTCGCCGGCAAAATGCTGCCGAAAATCAGCAGCATTTTGGCGGCAATGCCTCTTGGTGACGCCGTTTTCGGCGGCATTTCGGCAGCGTCACCTCTCGATGACACCGCTTTTCGGTGGCTTTTCAGCAGATGCTTGTCCGCCAGCCAGTACGCAGGCGCCCATAGATGCCCCAGCGGGTGCCATGGTGCCCATGGGCACCGCGTCAGGGACCACTGGTTTAGACACATACAACTTTTATTTTCAATAATGCCTAAACACAGCTATGGAGATCACAGAGGCCCTGTAAGATACTTAAGTACGAGTCTAATGTTAAGCATGTGAATCACCCTTTAGAAGCCAACAGGGCTACTCACATACTTAGATGCTAGTTATGTACTTTGATGAACTGTGGCTAGAATCAAGAGACTGAGGAAGATCTGCTAGGTCATCTAGTCCATTACCCAAATGGTATGTACTGTGCATAGTTTAGCATTTTAAAAGAAAAATGTCCTGAGAATAGGCATCCAATTACAAATCTTTCAGAAGTCTTCTTGCAGAGATTCCCATGGTGCTTGGTGACTGTGTTACTTTTAAGAAGATTCTTTCTATCCCAGGAGGCAAGTTGATCAAGTTGGCAAGAGCTAATGCCCACTTTTGCCAAAAAAGTGAGGTGCAGTGTGGAGGAACATGTGGGGGGTGAGCAGAGATGCCAGAGATGTGCAGGGAGGAGGCTGGGCTGGAGGGGGAGAGGAGGAAGGGTTCCAGTGGGGGTAGCAGCAGTGGAAGCCCCGAGCCCTTTAAATCGCCACCCAAACCCCACTGCCGGAGCCCCGGGGTAGCAGCGGCAGCTGGGAGCTCGGGCGGGGATTTAAAAGGCTCAGGGCTCTGGCTGCTGCTACCACCCCAGGCCCTTTAAATCATCCCTGGAGCCCTGCTGCCAGAGCCCTAGGGTAGCGGCGGCGGGCCTCCGGTGGCAAGTTAAAGGGCCTGGGGCGGTAGCGGCGGCTGAGCCCCTGGCCCTTTAAATTGCCGCCTGAGTCCCACTGCTCAGGGCTCCAGCAGGCTTCAGGGACGATTTAAAGGGCCCAGGGTGGTAGCAGCTACTAGAGCCCCAGATCCTTTAAATATCCGCCGGAGCCCCACCGCTGCATCCCCAGGGCTCCAGCAGCAGGGCTCTGGCGGCAATTTAAAGGGCTTGGGGCTCCAGCCACTGCTGGGAGCCCCAGGCCTTTTAAATTTCCACCAGGGGAAGCCGATCTGCCCCAGTACGCTGTACCAGGGCATACCGGCTTACTTTCACCTCTGGACCTAGACCATTTTTCCCTGTTCATTTCCCTCTAGGTCATGTGTTGTCCCTCAAGAGCCTAATGGAAAGATTGCTAACTGCTCCTTTGGTGGAGGGAAAAGAGAAAGAAGAGAAAAAACATGCACTGGAATGAACGCTCTCACTCTGGTCTACCAGCAGTGTGTGGTGGCAAACTCTGGGAGGAGCTCATTGCAAGGACTCAAGCTATAACATTTGCAGCTGCTCAAGCATCCTGACTGCTTTGTTGATATTCTCTGCAATTACATTTTTAATATATTAATTTGGCCAAATAGATGCAATTTGCCCAAGGATGGGCTAACTGTGCCAGGTAAAACCAGGGCAAAAATAAATGAATGAATTAAATTAAGGGGTAAAGAAGCAGGTTGTTTCAGAAGGGGCGCACTGGATTTGAATCTTCTAGGTTGGGAGGTTATAATAATTTTATTGCAGCTGAAAAGTGATTTTCCCATTATAATTTATATGTACTTACTTCTTTTGACATGTTCAGCTTTTATTTTAACGAGTACTTTTGAAAAGGGTATGGAAACAGATTCCGTTGTTTGGGCCCAGGCATTTGATTGCAGAAGGTCAATTGATCCAATATTCACTTTGCTCTATAATTACTTATTTTGTATTTCAATTAGTAACAGCTACTTGAAATATACTTAGGAGCCATGCTCTGTATGTGACAAGACAGTGAGTGGTTTACACATTTAGACCCAAAAATAGAGGGCTGTGCCCTTGGGTTCCAGAGGAACCCGATAAAGGCCTTTACATACTACTGGTACGGATGTTGTTTTGTAACTAGTTTGACAGCCTCATCTGGCTAGAGCTGGCAGGAAATTTTCAAACTAAACAGTTTTTCATCATAACATGCCAATTCATTGAAACCAAAATGTTTTGTGGAAGTGTATCGATTTCAATTAACTTCTGACAAAACTGGTTTCTTGCTAGCTCAGCTGGAGAGCTGCTGAGGAGCCCGGGCTCCTAGGAGCCACTGGCCCCTTTCTGAAGACCGCTTGTGAACTGGGGACCATAAGACTCCCAGGGTCTGCAGCTGTCCCATCATGTAAACTCTCTGAGGGTCAAAGACCACAGGGCTTCCAAGCTCCCTGCCATGGAGCTGGGAGCCTGGAAGCCCTGAAAGTCACAGCTGAGCTGGGAATCTTGGAGCTTGGGCTCCCAGGATCAATTTTGGTTTGAATGGCTTTAAACAAACTATTTCAATTATTTTGTAATGAAATAATTTCAGATTTTCTCTTTTGAGAGAAGTTTTGAATTTTCTCTTTTTTGTTCCAAAATTATTCAGAATTTCCAATGGAATGAAAATTTTGACTTTTGATCCACCTTTCATCAAACCCAGTTGTAACTGGGTTTGATGAAAGGTGGATCAAAAGTCAAAATTTTCATTCCATTGGAAATTCTGAATAATTTTGGAACAAAATACAAACACAAACTGGGTTGAATTGGGTTGAATACAAAGTACAAACTGAGTTGAATTGTGTCTGTAACAAGGTCACTGCCTACACACAGAGTACCCCCTTCATTAGATGGGGTAGTTCTGCACCACCCCTGCCTCCCCTTTTCTTTCCCCTTTTGGGGGCTCCTTGAAAAACTCCATAGCCAGGTTTTGTTAGTACAGTGACTTTGCCCTCCAGCTAAGTCATTTAACAAAAAGTCCACCTTTTGGGGGGTACGCCTGTCCAAAAGGAGGAACACAAAAAAAATCAAGAGTCTACACCCCAGCCTCAAGCTGGGCCCAGCCCTTCCATCCTGAGGATCTGGTCTGTCTTCCACCAAGACACACTTCACAAAGCCCTCTAGCTCAGTTTTCAACCTTTTCCAGGCTCTTTTCAATCTCCCCTCCTCCACTCCCCCGGCTCCTTTGGGTTGCTCCCTTCTCCTTTGCTCAGCAACAATTCCCAGGGCTTCCTTCCTAGAGTCTTCCTTCTCCTCCCCTAGGGGAAAAATAGCCTCTCTAGGCCCTCATATCTTTCTTAAGAGGCCTACTTAAGCCACTTGACTGCAAGTCATGTGACCTTGCTGTTTTTCACCACCTGCAGAGGCTAGCTAATTGTGTCACAGCTGAGGCTGAGGTCCATCTCCTCGTAAAGATCCAGCTACTCTATGACACCATGTGATGCTTCCTGTGGGATAGCTCAGGGTTATGAGCTATGTCACTATCATCTGCCCTATGTGTGAGGAAGCCTTGTCAACACCTACCGGGGTCAGCGCCCCAACTCCACGAGCCATGCACACAACACAAGCACTCCCCTCTAAGTGTTGCAGGCCCTGCTGTCATTCTACAGGTTAGCAACAGGCACGCTCCAATCCTCAAGCTCTCCAAGTGTCTCCCTGGAGTGTCCAGTCCCTGGCCCACTAAACACTTTCCGTATTTGCTCATTCACCACTCCCAGAGGAGCAGTACACTTCAGCTTACCAGTTCCACCTCAGATCACCGCTCTGCCAAACACACACAGCACTGAGATTTGCTTATAGTGAAATCAAGAATAAGTTTAACAACTCACAGAGATTCAAAGTAATAGCAAGAAGTAGTATCGGAAACAAATGGTTACATATAAAAGAAAGCCATAACACTCATTCAAGAGCTGAGACTTAATTAATGAGATACTCTCATGTCTCGCAGAGTTTGGCTTACCCAAAATCCTTGCAGCACTTTTCAGCCAGGCTTCGCTGTGATCCTCCTTTGATGAGAGTAAGGCCTGTTCTATGCTACAAAGTTAGGTCAGTGTACGTTGCCTTGTGTCAATCTATTGATGTATGTGTCTATACTCAAATTTGCCTCCTGCCAACATAAGCACCCTGTTACGGCAACGCAGTAACGCCACCTCCAAGTCGCATTGAGCAATGGTTGACGAATTGTGGTTGACACAGTGTGAGTGTAGACACTCTGTTACCTGTGTCAATCCTGCCAGTCCTTCAGTAGCTCTCCCACGATGTCTGACAACTGACAGCTCTGATCACAGTTGTGAACTCCACTGCCCAGGGGTCAGAGAGATGGGAAGCCACACCACCCCTTTTAAAACCCCTGTGTATTTTTGAAGTGCCTTTTCCTGATTTCCCAGCCTGGTGAGCACACCTAGCAGCTCTCCATTGTTGTGTGCAACTGCCTCTCTGACAATGCTGGCTACATGCTCCAGATGAGCTCCTGACTGGAGTGGACAGGAGATACTGGATCTCCTGGGCCTGTGGGGAGACTAGGCTGTGCAAGCATAACAATGGACCAGTAATAGAAATGTGGACATCTATGAGCAGATTGCATGGGAGAATCCGGAGAAGGACTAAAACGGGGACCATCAGTAGGGCTGTGTGAAAGTGATGGAATTGCGTCAGGCATATCAGAAGGCTAGGGGGGCAACAGTCAAACTGGTGGTGAGCTGCAGACCTGCCCCTTTTACAGTGAGATTCGTGCCATATTTGAAGCCCCATCAGCACCTGGCAGAGTATTATACATATCTCCCAGAAGCCCAAGGCGCAGACACCTTCCATGAATACCGAGGAGGAGGAGAATGTAGTTCCATAAGCCAGGACTCCACTGCAGTCTGGTCAGTCCCAGCAGCTGAGTATGGCTGAGCCTGATGCTGGGGAAGGAACATCAGGTAAGTGTGTAAATGCATTTTCCATTACAATGTGTAAACATACAGATGGTGCCTGACCTCCGGCTTAGCAGGACAGAGGTATAGATTTTTCATCAATGTATTCAACTGGAAGAAGTAGCGGTACAACAAACAGAGGTATTGGTGTTATCTGCTTTTCATTCCCCTACAGAGTAAGTGAAGCAGTTTGTTTACCTACATAGGGATGTACCTTGAAATCCTCCTGAGAGATCTCAATGAAACTTCCATGGAGGCACTCTGTAATCCTCACCTGAAGATTTCAAGGGCTGGCAGCCTTATTTCCTCCTCCATGCTAGGACACTTTCCCACACCACTCTGTGATGACTTTGGCAGGCACCTTTGCCGTAAACAAGCTAGTGGCATATAGGCCCAGGTGGCTTCAGAATACCAGCAGCAGCTGTGGTCTCTGTGCCTTTGTTACCCTCCGGAGTGAAATATCAACTGAAATCGCCACCGCCTATGGAAAACAGTGCCAGTATTCAGCACCATTGCCTTATGCTCATATCCATAGAAATACGGGCTTAAACTGTATTGTTTCATGCATCCGAACAATTCCTTCCTCATTCTCCCCGTCCTCTCCTGCCTCTGGTGGGCCAAACTCACCATGACTGGGACTGGAGAACAGTACTGCATGCTCCAAAGCTTCAATAAGCATCTCTTGTTTAAAACTTTAGGAGAACAAGGGAAGGATGTTCTGAAACTTCACTTCTGCTTTCCATTATGACCATAAATCCAATGATACCTCTGCAGGGCCGCCCAGAGGATTCAGGGGGCCTGGGATCTTCGGCAGCGGGGGGCCCTTCCGTTCCGGGACCCGCCGCCGAAGTGCCCCGAAGACCTGCGGCGGGGGCCCCCCCGCCGCCGAATTACCGCCAAAGTGGGACCCACCGCCGAAGTGCAGCCCGGTCTTCGGTGGTAATTCGGCGGCGGGGGGGCCCCCGCCGCGGGTCTTCGGGGCACTTCGGCGGCGGGTCCCAGAACGGAAGGGCCCCCCGCCGCCAAATTACCGCCAAAGACCAGGCTGAACTTCGGCGGCAGGTCCCGTAACGGAAGGGCCCCCCGCCGCCGAATTACCGCCGAAGATTGGGCTGAACTTCGGCGGCGGGTCCCGCTTCACTGGTAATTCGCCAGTGGGGGGTCCTTCCGCCCCGGAGCGGAAGGATCCCCCGCCGGCGAAGACCGGGAGCGGAAGAAGCTCCTGGGCCCGGCCCCGCAAGAGTTTTCCGGGTCCCCCGGAGCGAGTGAAGGACCCCACTCCAGGGGCCCCGAAAAACTCTCGTGGGGGCCCCGGCGGGACCCGGGGCCTGGGGCAAATTGCCCCTCTTGCCCCCCCCTCTGGGTGGCCCTGTACCTCTGTGTGTTTTAGCTGTAGCTGCTGTGGCCTTTAGGGGTTCCCCTCCATACACACTGAATGCCAAACTATGATAAGGAGGAGAAAGAAGAAGAGGACTCAGGAGGACATGTTCTCCGGTATCTCACAAGGCAGTGCTGCATCTGACCATGAATAGAGGGCCTGGATGGTGAACATTTCAGTCAGCCCAGATATGGCAAGAGCAGACAGGAGAAAGACCCAGGAGTTCCCGAGGAATAGGAGCGGGAGATGCACCAGGATATAATGGGGCTTCTCCAACAGCAAACACAGATGCTCCAGACTGTGGTTGACCTACAGGTTCAATAAGCACAGGCTTGGCACCCTTTGCAGTCAGTGGAGAACTCCATTTTAGCACCTCCGTGCATCCCACAACAATCAATGGGGCATCAGGGACCACATTCTTACTCCTAACCCTCCACACAAGGGGATAGTTAGGAATCACAGCTTCACATACACTGACCTGTGAGAGCCATGGTTAGTGTTTATGTATAGCTGAAATAGACATGAACGTTCTTTCACCTTGTTAAGGTCTTTCCATTCATTTATTTCAGAAGTTTTTACTGTATTTGTTTTTTAATAGCAGAGAGGATTTTTGCACTGATTTTGATATGCACTAAAATCTGTTTTGTTGGAAAATAATTCATCCTTATGACTTCACAACATATGCTGCAGAATGCCTAGCACTGCTGCCAACACCCACTACTTGTTCTTGTGCAGAGCTCCAGAACTCATAGGATCAGTGACAAACACAGCATAATAATTATAATGTACAAAGAGCAGCACAAAATTAATAAGTGCATTAACAGTGTTATATCATAGATGTACAGCAAGCACCACACCATTCCCTACAGCCCCAAAACTTTAGGACCACAGCCCACCACACCATATTACTGTGGCCCATGGTTAAAGTGCTCTTTCAAGGCATGGTGAGAGAGTCCTGCCCACACAGTGAAATAATAGTGTTACAAACTGTTCACACAAAGCCAACCACATACCAACCGAAGCCTCTGCCAAGAGTGACACGTTTAGCTGCCATGGCTACACACACCATGTTTAGAGCCAGCAACTGTTCACCAACTTAGTTAAAAGTTCTAGTGCAGAGAGGAACTAAAGCTAAAAATCTAGTTTCCCCAAATACCTCCAGGACCCACTACTGTACAGAAGCCCCATGTGGTGAAGATACGTCCAGAGGCAGCAATACTTTAGTTACCCTTCTGCACCAAGGAATCCTCCTGCAACCTCTTCAAGTTAAACCTGTCTTCTCCCTGCAGCTTACTGAGGGACTGTGTTCTCTCTCCCTCTCCCTACTCAGAAACTCTCCTTTCCACTGCTGCACCCTTAACTTCATGAATGCCACCGCTTTTCTGCCTCCTCTCCGTGACATTGTTTCAACATTGCCAGCTCTCCTGTATGTGGTGGTTTGCTTAAAGCCACAGCTCCTGGAGTTATGTGATTTCAGCAGGCTCTCTGGTTTCATTGTGTGAAAAAGTAAGTTTCTATCCCTTAAGGGTTGGTGGGGGGGGGGCAGCTTAAAAATGTGACCCCCCTAAAGGTTCCAAAACCAGAAAGTGAATGGAAAGAATCCCCACATTATTTTTTAAATTCTGTCATGTTTAAGCCAATCTAATTTCTTTTGAACACTTGGGGTTGACAATACTGGTGCTGGCTCCTTCTGTTTTCCCACTCGCACCTGTCCTGGTCCTTACTGTTCCAACTATTGCTGAGTCCCTTCTTCCCTCTCTCCACTACTTCCTGTTCCTCTTTGGAACAGCTTCACTTATTAACTCATTTAACTTGCCTGTTCTCCTCTGCCCCACCCTTACCCTGACTCCTCTCAAGCTCTTTTAGACCCCCCAAACTAAGCACCTCCCACCCCCCACTCCCAACTGGTGTAAACACCAAGGAATGAGAATTAATTAGACCAATATAATGGGGTAACAAGACAAAACTAAGAAAGGGAAATAACTGTTAGGAAACCCTTTCCAACAATGGAGTCTGTTAGGCTGTGGGATGACATTTAAAAATTAGCCTGCAAAGGGAACTACTGAGTGTACTCTAGGGAATAATCATAAATTGGCAGAGAAAAGGCCAAATAGCTCTTTTCCCATCTCTGGCTTCTCAATTCTATTTTTAGTTTAATATCACACAGCTCCAGTGAGAAGCCAAAACTAGTAGAAGAACTTGTTTTCATCAAGAGCAGCCTGACATTATTCAATGATAAATATGTTTGAATTTACCAAATATATTTTGCTGCAGCAGTAGAACCCCATCCTGCACCAGTGAGGTCAATTTGAATTTTGTTATTTACTTCAATGGGAGCAGCATCAGACCCTTAGCAGGAAGTAGTGGATTTTTTTATTCTTTGCAGTGTCACTCACAGGAGCATAATGCTACCAAATATGATCTATAATAATCAAAGTTAACATCTGAAAAATTTAAAAAAATTCTCCTTTTGTAAGCCAGGTATGGAAGGAAGATGATACGTGCTTATTTTTAATATACAGTACTGCTTTACCTCCCTATGGCCTTAAAAAAGCCAGAGGTAAACAAAGGCTAACAATGTATTCCCACACATACCACTACTCACCACAGCAGGGTCAAATGCTGGAGTGACTTATATGCTCTGCAGCTCCATTTACTTTAATAAGATAGCACAGGACACATATATTGCAAATTCGGGCCCAACTTTTTAATGCACATTATCACTATCAGACCTTTGGGGTCACTCCTTTGTAGTGTAACTCCACTGAAGTCAACAGAATTACACCAGAGATGAATGTGCTCGGTAAATCTTGCTAGTTGATAAAAATAAGCTGATCTTCCCCAAGTAAACTTCCCGCAGTAAAAAAAAATCATCATTCCTATCATTCAAGATTCAAACCTGCTCCATTTCCTTTCCTGTTTCAGAAAATCAATTTTCATAACTGGCATCTTTGCCTAATTTCATAAGCAGTGAAATGTAAGTTTCCAGAATCCTTCTTCACACTCATTCCCCAGAGTTAGAGCACTAGCCTGGGACTTGAGAGACCTGGGTTCATTTCCCACCTCTGCCACAGACATCCTGTGTGACCATGGGCCAAATCTATGCAAGACCTTTTGCCTGTGCAATGTCATTTAAGGGTATGATTTGTTTGCAACATTTCAATACCAACAGATGCCTTTGTTATACTGGCATAAAAGTGCTTTTGCTGTTATAATTTAGTTTGCTCGGGGAACCAGTATAAGTTATACCGGCAAAAGCATTTTTTGCCAGTATAAGCTGTGTCTAAGCTAGGATGGATGGTTTGCTGGTATAGCTACACTGATATAGTTATACTGGCAAACCTTTTCTAGTGCGGATCTGGCCGTAATCCTGTTGTACCTCAGCTCCCCATCCGTAAAATGAGGATAATAGCACTGACCTACCTGACTGGAGTGTTGTGAGGATAAGTACATTAGAAATTGAGGTGCTCAGATACTGCAGAAATGGGACTGACAGACAGTGAAGTGACTGACAGACAGTGATATACCCAGAAAAGTCCTCTCATATAGAACAGTCCCTTACTGTATTAAATTACTTGCTCTTTTTTAAACCAACCCACGTTTCCATAGGCAAGTTGTTTTGGTTTTCCTCTAATACGCACAGCTATATAAAAATGATTCATGAGGAAAAAAGTTCTTATTGGTAGCAGCAAAAAAAAAAATCCCATGAGTCAGGAGCAGGTCATGCTGAACATCTGACTGATCTTATATCTCTGAGTGAACCAAGACTGTGTAATTTTGAGGTCATTGAAGCACTCATTTTCTATAGTTCTTTGATGGTACAATCCTGCTCAAAATGCAGACCTTACAAAACCTAAGAGCAGACTAAGACCTCACACTGTATTTAGGAAATACTGCTGGAAAGAAGAAGACATCCTTTTGAAAAGTTCTTATACAAGAAATAGTGCTGTTACTTTTTGTTTGCTCTCGATAAAAAACAACAGAGTTCTCAATATGATAGCAATCCAAGGGACAGAGCCTGCCTGCTGCTATGCAGGTTCACTAGTGAGGCAAGAGGGCACAAGAGCAGCCTTCCCTCCTCGCTCTGCCCCTACCGTTGTGCAGGACCAGATTCTAATTTAGGGCTTGATTCAGCAAACTATTTAAGCGTGTGTCAATGAGGCTACTTACATGCTTAAAGTTAGGCATGTGCTTAAATACCTTGCTGAATCAGGGCCTTAGTGCTCAAGAGTGGCAGACCCTTCCAAATGGCAACAGGACCATGGCAGCTAGGGGACGTGATCAAACTACTGCTGTGGCATAGTCTCTAACACATGCTAGCTAAGGGTACATGCTGCTCCTTTTCAGCCTACTTCTTGTCTTCCTAACCTACCCCATTGAATCCTGCCCTGACCATTAAGATATAAGAAGCAAAGTATGCAACAACCAGACTTCTTGATTCCCCTCCACTCAGTTTTGGTCAATTGACCCTAGTTTACAACTAAGGAATGTCTAAATAATAAAATAAAATAGAGCAAGCTTAACACCTGAGGTTTTTTTTTTTAATTGCAGAAAATGTTCTATATTATAGACCTTAGAGAATTTTTCAAAATCGCTTTAGGTTCAGATTGTCCCAAGCTATAGGTGGGTATGAAAGGTCTTTATTTATTCAAAAAGCTTTACTACCACACTGTTTACCAAGAAAATGTTTTCTGTGTGCTCTAGTGCCAGTGTCAATAAGTGACAGACAAACTTATAAAGAAGGATCATCCTGAATCTGCAGCACTGGATGGAGGTAAGCACATTAAGGCTGGGTCAAATTCCGATCTCCTCACTCACTTCTTACTCATGCCAACTGCCCAGTTAGCTTCAGGAAGGGTTGGCCTGAGTAATGACTAAGGATAACAGGATCTGTCTCAGTGCTTCTGAGGGTTAGAAGGAAACCAACAGAGTTTTTCCAGTAGTAGTTCCAGAGAATTAATTGGATCAATTTACAGGAAAGTATGTAGAGGGGTGTCTTTTTTTAACACCTTGGCATTGTAACCCTCCCAGACAAAGACTGGATTGCTAGTGTACCAAGAAGGGAGGGTTTTTTTTTAATAAAAATGAAACAACCAACCAAACAAAATCCCTCAGCTGCAAGAAGAGAGAGAAATAAATTGCATGCCAAAAAAAAACAGACAAGCTACAAACAGAAACTTATTTCTTTGCGTGAATTTGAACACACTGAGAATTTGCCAGTAGCTCCATGGTTCTCATTTCTGGATCTGAAAGACTGTTTTTTCTTTATTTTACAAAAAGCATTTGAATCCTCAATCATTTGTTTATTAAATGTTTTTTTTTAATTACACTCATTTTCAGATTCAGATTACATAATTAGAATGGAAAAGCCAAACACTTTGTGGCTTCTCTGCTCCTCACCCTCCACCCCTCTAAAGTTTACATTAATCCACTTTGTGAACCACAGCAGTAGGTGTTCCCAGAGGGCCAAAACTGAGTAATTCAGACTTGATCAGAAGGCACTACAAAGTTAAAACTCATCATGAGTAACTCTGCCATAGGCTTTTAGAGGTGGTGTTCTGATTCTTGATATTTACATATATGGATTTTTCCACTCTTTCTTTCTGCCAACAGATGACCTCTGTAATATGAAGGTAAGGTGATCAGATGTCCTGATTTTATAGGGACAGTCCTGATATTTGGCCTTTTTCTTATATAGGCTCTTATTACTCCCCACCCCGTCCCAATTTTTCACACTTGCTATCTGGTCACCCTATATAAAGGGTCCATTGACTTCAAAGCATTTAAAAAAAAACAAAAAAACTCCTAACTATACAACCACATTCTAGCCTGCAAGCAGGATTCATTTCACCAGGTACACAAGAATAGATTTCAAATAGAGACCATTTTCAATTAGGTAATGGAACAGCGCACATCCTACTAATTGTAGCCTATAGTCTTCATATAATATGTACCCTTTGCATTACTTTCAGCAACAAGGAAGAAGCTTCCATTGGCATACACGGCACTGGAACATGATTTTCACACTAGTGTGGGTGAACTATCTTTCTGTCTCAACACAATCTACTCTGTACTCATATATCCACTTCTGATGCCAGGAAAGCTGTGCGGCTGTTTCCATACCCTTTGCTACAGAGAGCCACTGTCTGAGCTAGGTAGCACCCCCTGGCTCTCCAGATCCCAAGCAAGTAACATCTATCCCAGTTCCCAAAAGCATGAACTGCTGCCACAAAAAAATAGCAGTTTCTCTATGATATTAGAGTGTTGAAAAGAGATGTTTAAAAACACTAAATACTGCTTTGGAATGACACCCTGTATTGCATCATGGGCAGGTACCCCATAAGAGAAACATAGGAAAGTACCAAATGAAATGGACAGTAGGACTTCCCTTGAGTTGCCTATGATGCATACTTGATCAAGAAAGAAGAGAAGCAATGAGACATGCATGGGAAGAAAGTGATGCTCTTTTTGAAGTTGGACACTTGTAGGCACATTTTTACAGGGGTCTCAAACCAGATTCTAAGTATTCTGACGGGAGAAAAGGCAATAACTAATAGAATGCACATTTTTATTTATTATTTATTTAGATTCACAGAATACAAACAAACTGAAAGAATTTCAATTACTTTATATTTTTTAAAAACCCTCCTTTTTTGGTTAGAGATCAAGAGCAGTTGCTACTAGAGAAACTTTCTGTGTTTCCTTCCATGCTGATCTTATATATGGGGAAAACTCCCCATCAAAATTATCCTCTTTTAAATCCCTCCTTAAAACCTAATGCCTGCTTCTGGTTAAACAAGCACATTTGTCTGTTTTCTCTATCCTGTTTGAGACCTAGAATGCAAGCTCTGGAGCAGGGACTATCTTCTTTCTTAATTGCTCGTACAGTGCCTAGCACAATGGGGCCCAGATCTTAGACCCTACCATAAGAGAACAATAATAATAATAATAATAATACCAGGTGACTCTCTAGATCCCAGTATACATTTCAGTACATACAATATTCCATAAGACCAGATAAAAATTTTATACCCAAGCACGTCATCTTTGTAATTAGTTTCTAATCTACAGACAATCATAGTTTGTATATTTTGATCGACAGTCTCACATATGTTACAGTACAAGTGACAAGAGTTGAAAGATTTTTTTAAAATCCAATGTTCTTTTAGTTCCTTACTCTGAGTTTCCCATTCTGCATTTCTCTTAGCTTGAACAATAAAAATAGATTAGCCAGTATCACTTTTACTTATACAGTAGTTTGTTCCTTGTCAATATCACTGCCAAGTTCAGATGCAATAGCACAATATAAATACTCCGGGGAGACCTTGATTTGGTTCAAAAAAAGTGATAATATTAAAAATAAAAGTAATAGAATGATATTGGTCTTCACTTATCAATGCTTTTTTTTTAATAAATGCTAAATTTCAACCTTAATTTTAGTCCTAAAACATTACAAGTCACTGCCTTGACTAGTAGTAACAGCTTGAGATAAGGAAGAACCAACTCTGGAATGAGGTTGAAGAGACAGGAAGGCGCGGAATAAAATAAAATAAAAATAATGGGCTGAGTTTCATTCTTGGACAATCATGTCAGTGAGAATAGAAATGGCTCACTGTGCATTGTGTTATGGGACTGGATTTTTGTAAACTCTCTTTAAACCTTTTCTCTACCAGTACCATTCAAGCCTCTGCCTTTAACAAGCCTTTGTAGGCACAGTGAAAAGGCAGGTCCCACGGCTCCTTATTAACTTGTTTATTCTTTCCAGCCATCTGCATTAAAAATAAATCATATTGCACAAATAGTAGGTATGAAAACAGTGACATTTATTTTGTTTTGACATTTTTAAGGATCAATATAAAGTGTTTCTCTTTAAAGGGGCATTTGAAAGGTACATTTATAAACAGATTGATGTTTGAAATATTTATCTATGCCTGTAAAAAAATAAAATTGAAATTACTGTTCTATGGTTATGTTTAAATAGAAGAGGGCAGTATAAGAAATCTGCAATTCAGCCTGAAACTTAATAACCTAATTTGGTCATTTGGGTGAATTGTTCATTTCACTTGCAGGAGCAGAAGAGCAAATTTGAATCTTTTTATATTTTTAGTCCTCAAAAGAAAAAGGCTGCTTTTGACATCTCAGTGGGCTGATCCTGCAGTCTATTATTATCCTCTGCTTTCTAAATTCTTGTTTTCAAATTTTGGTGTTTACTCATGCTGTTATTAGCACCTTGTTTTGGAGATAAAAGGCAAAAATTCAGCTACACTACATGGCCTTTGCTTGTATGGGAGAGGGAAAGACAGTTACCATGTAAACAAACAAACAAAAAACAGACTTGCTCCCTTGAGCTCATCAGTAGCTAAGCTTGAATTTGATCAGCTCTCCTATCAACAGCAAGATCCCGTGTAACAAAATTTACTATAAAAGGAAATGTGGGGTTTTACTGTTATCAAATGGATTAAACAAAACAAAACACATCACTATTTGAAGCATTTCATTGTAGGATGTGCGTAATATTTTAAATACATACTATGCCCACTGTGGCAGTCATCAGAATGGCTCCTCATTTTTTATATCTCATGATTATCTTCATCCGGTCGCTGCAAGGACTGTTTCCAGTACTAAGCTATATATTCTCAATAAATGTTGCAGGAATTATTTGAATGTAAATGAGGGCAAACATGCCAAAGGTGCAGCCCAAGGAACTAACCCTTGTCCATCTCTCGCTAATATATCTACAAGAAGCACAATGCTGTTTAATCAAAGATTTTCATTATTGTTGAATTCACCAACAACCAGGCCCCAACATTCAGCTGAGAGCACAGGCAGACTGTTGTTCAATGGAGCTTTGCACAGGTCCAGCAGTCCATCCCTGTGAATTGGAGCCTTCACATTTGTCTCTCAAAGAAGACATATGTACAAACAAATACTACTTGTAAACTTTTATTTTTAAATGAATGTATATAAATACTAAATGCTACAAAATGTTGGGATATACTAATAAAATTTTTAATATATGTTGACTAAAAAGTAGAAGTTCATTGCAAGCCATCTGAAGATATGGAAACTGAAAAGGGTATTTAAAATAAATCAGATAAAGAAATTTTACAGTAACAAACATTTAGGGGAAGTTCAAAACAAACTTCCACTAAAAAATAATTTTGGGAAAATATATCTTTCAACAAATATATAGGGAAACATAAGCCATGATTATTACAGAAGTGGGAACAGAAACACAACCATAAATTTGCCAACATGAATGCAAAAATACAATTAACATTTACATTCTCAATATGTAATATGATCTCTTCTTGGGTAGAAAATTGATGGAGAATTGTAAACACATTTTTTCTGTGTAGAATAAATAGAATAAATTCCCAGTTCTCTACTCAGTGCTGGAAACTGTCCCCTCCTTAATTATAATATTCAAAAGAAAGGGGCATTTCCTCTGAATTTTTTTTAAATATTATCAACTGTTGCAGAAAAGGTACTGAATTTACTCAAACAGACAAAGGAATAATGAAACCCACTGTTTGGAAGATGAAGCCAGTCAAAGTTCAGGCAAAAGTAAGGCATATTTTTTAAGTGGGGGTGATTAATCATTCAAACAATTTACCTAGGGTTGTGGTGGCTTCTCCATCACTTGAAGTCTTTAACTCAAGACGAGATATCTTTCTAAAAGATATGCTCTAGCTCAACCAGAAGTTATGGGCTTGATGCAGAAAATACTCTGAGAGCTTCTGTGGCCTATGTTATGCAGGAGACCAGACTATCCTAATGGTCCCTTTCTGCCTTAAAATATATGAACCCACCCCAAACACAAAATTGAGGGCAGATAATAGAGGGAGGATGAACTGATTTTCAAATATATTCCTTTAAATATAAATGTATTTGTCATATTTAAATCTACACAAAGGTCTGTTAATGATTTGGGATCATAAACAATATTTTTAAATGCTAAAGCTTTGCTGTTCACATTGTAAGGTTACTGTGTCTCTGCAGTTGCATGCCATAATTACAGTCAGCTGGTGATGTGATGAGGTTGAGCCTAGTTTTTGATCAAGGTACGCTGAAGTGTCTGCTGATCTGTGCTGGTACAGAAACAGATGGAATGTCCTCAGTGGTAGAAAGTCAACTTTGGAAGGGGGTAGAACGGGGGTGGGGGGGTGGGGAGTAACAATATCCACTCCATCAAGGGGCCTACAGATGCATAGTGCAGCTAAAAAATGAGCACCACTAACTGATTCAATACATCCTTGGCATCCTATGCCAGCAGGGTTCTTGCAGATACACAGCTGTAACTTGAAACTGCCATCCTTGCTGAAGCATGATAGTGAATCTCCCTTTGGCATTGGAGCTGCCCCCACTGGCACAGGGGATGACACAGACCTCGGTACAGGGGCAAACCAAACCCAAGAGCTACCATTTTCTCATAAATTGAAGAAGTAAGGGGGTAAAAAGACAAACAATTGGAAGGAAGTAGGAGAAAAACCAGCAGGGAAAATATAGAAGAGGAAAGAAGGAAGGGAAGGAATAGACAAACTCCATGTTGCTAGAAATAGCATTTGTCAATCACATATGATATGTAATGTCTCAAAAAGAGCCAATTAAGGCAATGGAAAGGCGGAAACAATAAGGAAGGGCTGAATCATCTAACCTAATATAGAGAACACTGAAGAGAAAAGGGAAGACGAGATAAAATTTATTTTGGACATTAAAATGATTCCAGATTGAATCCATCTTTCAAGAATATTTCAGAGGGTCAACTCCAGCTCTACCCGCAGAATTTCTGATTCACCATGTTATTCCAATTTCACACTGATGTTTCTTCACTGAATGAATGGTACAGAACTGGGTAATACAGTGGAGAATCAGGCCCATGGATCTGATATGAACACCTTCAGAAAATGTAGCTCATTCGGATATTTATTTCTTCTTTCTTCTCTTTCTTCTGAATCAGCTGCAGCATGAACATATAGGGTTTTGGCACTGGATCCTATTAGATCCCAAGCAGTTTCCAACATTCCCCTTTCCCAGGTTCTAACTTAAAATATGTAAATAGGCAGGTCTGCTCTTCTGCAGCTCTTGCGTTTCAAAACTAATCTACACACAATATTCTACATGTGTCAGCTAATTTCCAAAAGTGACACTGCAGTAAACGACACACCGTTACTCAAAGACTATTTCATCATCTCTGAAGGGTAATTTATCATGTCATGGCTGGATGAATTTCAGAATTTCCTCTTATTGTACCACTCCAGATTAGTATTATATATGTAAAAGGAGAGACTGCAGGTTAGATCTCCCTAGAGACCTTTCTGCCAGCACACCTCACACTCCAAACTTGCCACCAGTCAGCTCTAACATACCCCCTGTGCTGGTAGAGCCTTAGAGTGGTTACTATAAAGCAAAATCTGCTTGAGTTAAAAGCCTGTGAAGGTGAGCTATGTGGCACTATGGGAAGGGTCTACTCTAAAGAGTCTACAGGGAAGCATTCCAGGATGTTCCATGGCAGTTGGGGTAAGGAAAACTGTGTAAGAAGTAAGTTTGTGAGGAGCCTGGAGACCAAAATTATGTAATTTAAATAAATAAATTTAACATTTGAATTTAAACCCAAAACCATTTGTCCTGAGCATATGCTGTGGTTCTCAAACAAATATTCTGGTTATCTTGGTAGCACATGGTCCAATGCTATTATGCCTGCCAGCATCACTAATGTGGTGAATTAGTAGGCAACTATTTCAAATTCTCTCTCCTCACATACAGTAAGTGGCCTCCAAAAATGGCAGATGTATGCTGAAAAATCATTATTAATGTGTGCCTATTTGGTAGCACCCTCGGTGCCTCATGCAGATTATTTATATTGGGAGCACAAATAATCTCTGGGTAAATGTATGTGTATTACTGCCAAAGACCGGGGGAATGAAGGCACAAAAATGCAGATCATGGCACAAGTCCTGCCTCAAACACCCAAACAAAATTGGGACAGAAAATTTACATCCTGTACACCCCATTTTTGTGTGTGGGTTTTCTGGTGTATTTCTGGTTTTCTATATTCAAGTAGCAAACAAAATAATTTGTCCAGCGTACTGAAGAAATTAGGCCAGTGACATACAGAGAAAATGATCAATAATTAGGCACCTCAGTTATTTTTGCTATACTACTTGAATTTTTCACTTAATAACAATTAACATATTGGACTAAATTCTCAGCAGACAATGAGATTGCACAGGCTTCACAAATGCTGAATTTGACTTGTTACAGAGCAGTATTTCTGCAGTAGCTCCCCTTTTAGGTAGAACAGGGAAGTATGGTCTAAACTTGTAATCAATCTTTTAAAAATAACTACTTTGTACTCTTCATACTAAAACATAAATATAATCTACGAAGTGAGTGAATGATAAAACAACATCTTCACTAACCATGGCACATATGTAGCATGGTTAGTTTATATGAGCTGTGAAACTAAATAAAAATGACAAAATGCTTCTAACATTATTTGGTAAGAACTTAACTTAAAACACACAGGTATTTTTGTGTGTAACGCTATAAGGAAAAACCACGATTTAACTGCATTTTTTCTAACACATGTATTCTTTATTTGATGAGACGTTATCATAAAACACTTTGACTGAATATTCAGACAATCTTTCCAGAAAAAAAAATTTTTTGGCTTCCTCGGGGAAAGCACTGCATCATATTCCACACTTTTCAGTATATTAACCTCGCTCAAACAAATGGATTTGCTACATTCCTGAGAATTGTTATCCACTTCTGTGTAATTTCTGACACCAAAATGCTTTTGAGACCAAAATGTATGGTTGATATTAAGGAATGATGAAGATGTCTCATTGACTTTTTAAATATTCCGCAACACTAATAGCTCTTTGGAGCTTTCTCAGATCCACTTATATAAACCTTCTAGAGAACTGAGGCTCCACTAGCAGTAGTTTCTGCCAAGAAACGTAATCTCCAAAGCCTTGTTTACAGGAAAATAAACATAATTACTGTACTAAGGCAAAGATTCTGATTAATCTATCTTTCTTGAGAGTTTTTTGAATGTCAGCTAAAGGTAATCTAAAGTATCTGACAGCTACTTATTTATAATCAGTATAAACTCTGAATGAGATGCCAGTGCCTCCTCATCTTGCTTTGCCTTTACTCACTTTCATTTATGGTTATGCTACGCTAACAATTTATTTTTGTCTTTTTACTTTGTTTTTTCTATATTTCAAAGTACTATATGTGCTTGCTCTAAAACCAAGAGCCAAGATGTACACATTTGTGTCTGGAAAATACATGCCACAATTTATTTTTTATTGTCTTTATTATTATGCTTATACTACAACCAAAATACCTTGGGCCTTATTTTCCTAAGAACTCAGAAACCAAACTCCAGATGACATTAATAGGGGCTGTGGGAACTGACCGCTTATGACAATTAGGCCTTATACACTGTACTGTGACAAGACAGAATTTTGTATCTGAATTATGTTTGTATTTTTTTCTGAAACAATTAAAATCTTTTAAAAAACCTCTCTGCATTCATTACAATAGTTATATAGTGAGGAAAAGATACATTTTTCTATAACTAGTAACACTAGTAATTATTTGTTTTCTGTTCATGGCATACATGTCCATAAGTTTTCTAAAATACTTTCTTCTATATAACTGAATCTTTGTTTTGTAAATGAAACTGTTACCTTTTCAAAGGCTAGATTTGAACTTGCTATTTAAGGTTTTCTGTTTTAGAATCATAGAAATGTAAGAATGGGACAGATCTTGATAGGTCATCTAGTCCAGTCCCTTGCACTGAGGCAGAACTAAATATTATCTAGACCCTCCCTGACGGTGTTTGCCTAACCTGTTCTTAAAAACCTATAATGACAGATATCACACAATCTCCCTATAATTTGTTCCAATGCTTAACTATATTTACAGTTAGAAAGTTTTTCTTAATGCCTAACCTAAATCTCCCTTGCTGCAATTTAAGTCCACTACTTCTTGTCCTGTCCGCAATGGTTAACAAGAATAATTTATCACCCTCCTCTTTATAACAAACTTTCACATACTTGAAAACTGTTTTGTCCCCCACTCCATCTTCTCCAGATTAAATACACCCATTTTTTTTCCCACTTTCCTCATAGACCTTCAATCATTTTTGTTGCTCTCCTTTGGACTTTCTCCAATTTGTCCACATCTTTTCTGAAGTGTGGTGCCCAGAACTGGACACTATGCTCCAGTTGAGGCCTAATCAGTGCTGAGTAGAGTTGAAGAATTGCTTCTTGTGTCTTGCTTACAATATTCCTGCTAATACATCACAGAATGATGTTCGCATTTTTTGCAACAGTATTACACTGTTGACTCATATTTACTTGGTGATCCACTAAAAGCCTCAGATCCTTTTCTGCAGTACTCCCTCCTTGGCAGCCGTTTTCTATTTTGTATTTGTGAGACTGATTAGTCCTTCCTAAGTATAGTACACTTTGCCTTTGTCCTTATTGAATTTCATCCTATTAATTTCAGACCATTGTTCCAGTTTGTCAAGATTATTTTGAATTCTAATCCTGTCCTCCAAAGCGCTTGCAAGCCCTCCCACCTTGGTATCATCCGCAGACTTTATAAGTGTACTCTCTATGCCATTATGCAAACCATTTATGAAGATATTGAATAAAACCAGACACCGGACAGATCCCTGCAGGACCCCACTCAATATGCCATTCCAGCTTGATTGTGAACCATTGATAACTACTCTGAGTATGCTTTTCCAACTAGTTGTGCATCCACCTTATGGTAGATTCTTCTAGGCTATATTTCCCTAGTTTCCTTATGAGGTCATGTGAGACATTATCAAAAGCCTTTCTGAAGCTGAGATGTATCACATCTACTGCTTCCCCCTATCCACAAGGCTTGTTGCCCCGTCAATGAAGACTATCAGGTTGGTTTTACATGATTTGCTCTTTGCAAATCCTTGTTGACTGTTTCTTATCACCTTATGTTTTTCTAGGGGCTTTCAAATTGATTCATGATTGCTCCATTATCTTTTTAGGTACCAAAGTTATGCTAATTGGTCTAGAATTCCCTGGGTTGTCCTTATTTCCCTTTTTATAAGATACATACTATATTTGCCCTTCTCCAGTCCTCTGGGATCTCTTCCATCTTCCACTAGTCTCAAAGATAATCGGTAATAGCTCAGAGATCTGTCCAGTCAGTTCCTTAAGTATTCCAGGATGTATTTCATCAGACCCTGATGACCTGAAGACATCTAACTTGTCTAAGTAATTCTTAACTTGTTCTTTTCCTATTTTAGCCTCACATCCTACCCTATTTACACTGGGGTTCACTATGTGAGTCATCCAACCACTGCTAACTTTTCCGGTGAAAACCTAAACCAACAAAGTCACTTAACACTTCGGGCATTGCTGCATTTTCCATTATTGTCTTTTCTGCCTCAAGGAGCAATGGGCCTAACATGTCCCTTGCTTCTTATGTATTTGCATTTATAGTATTATAATCTACATGTAATAGGCTGGCAATGTTTGCCTGAAACACTCCACCCTCTTAATCAGGTGTTGATTCTGATTTTAAAAGATTAAGTAGGTTTTGCTGACTCACCAAAGATGTCTATTACCCTATTCAGACATAAGGAGGTAAAACAGCTTTAAGGATCTAGGGTGTGGACTGTGCAGTCTCGTAGTAGTAACCTTAGAAGCAGCCAAACATGGAGTGAAGACTTGAGCGCCACTTTAAGTAACATTATTGTCAGTTTCTTTGTAAATAAAGATAAACCTTAGGAAACAGGTGAGGTTTAAACTTTTGTGAAGTGTGTTTCACAGTAGTTTGGGAAAAGTACTTGTTCACAATATACAAACAAAATATTGTATAGATTGGCTGTCTTTGTTCTATCCACATAATCCTAACCTTTGCAGTCCTCTTCTATAACAACAAGTGATGATACCACTAAGAATGAATCTTTAGTATGCACCTATTTCACCTAGTATCAGTCACTAGTAGATGTGTCTTAAATTTAGTCAGAGTGTACTTTATACACACCAAATGGGCTTCCTTTCTCATAGATAGCTGTATCAGCAACAGGTGACCCAAGAGCATTATTTCCATATGTTTTGGCAAGTCATAAGCTACATAATTTTGGCAAGGAGTGACTTCTCAGATACTGGAAATCATTAATATTAAAATGTTTTCAGTATTCCCTGAAATATTTACTTCTGCAGTAACCTGACAGACAGACTGAAGTAGAGATTAATTTAATCATTTTCACTGATGTCCAGGCATTCCATTTCACTTCTTTGGAGTTCAGAGGTGGGGATCTGAGGGGGTGGAGTAGCAGAGTGCTGTGCACTGCAGAACCATCATCTGCTCATCTCCTTGATTTCTATGGACAATTCACACAGTACATATCACCAAATTACCTCCCTCTGCAGTCTAATTCTGAACTCATACCAGGGTAATTCAGAAATAACTCCATTGATTTCAGTGCAAAACGTGAGATTTTATTCTCACCTCAGGTATCCTACATTTTTACTATTATGTAGCTGTATGTGGACTCTCTCAATTGACAAATTGTGCCATTGGGGGTAGGGGATGCAACTGAGCAGCAGCAGCTATCCCTCCAGGATGGCTTCTATATGCAGAAGGGGGCTCTCTTCCTCACGCATACCCAACGATCCACAGGAAATCCAATAACAGGGTGAGAAAACTCCACTATCCATTGTCCACAAAGACCTTTAAACAAGTAGGAGCAGTTCAAGGAAGAATCCATGAAATTCCCCTGGCTGATTTTTTCTCTCTTCCTTTGGGCCTTCTGACACAAGTTTTCCTGCAGGAGGAGGCATTCTGGATCTGTGATGCTGTTAAATTTCATATATTCTTGTATTGAAAATGCAATTACATATCCACTTTTCATCTTGAAAATGTTTACAAATACACATCTTTACAACACTCTGTGAGCTAGGTATTACTATCCCCATTTAAAAAGTGAGAAAAGAGAGGCAAATTACTTGTGTAATACAGAAAGAATCAATGTCAGAGCCAAGATTAGAATTCAAGAGTTCTGAGTTCCCAGTCTTGTGCTCAGACCACTCAATTATTCCACATCATTTTGTCCATCTAAATTTAACTCAATATAATTTTAACGAATCTTGAATCACTCTCTATTTGTACTGTTTCTTACAAACCACAAGTACTAATCAGACTACATTTAGAAGATTTTTTGGATAGCAAATGGAGATTTAAGTAATTACTAGTCTGTCAAAACTAATCTTCCTCAAACATCCTGACATTAAAATAATTTCACTGGTTTTGACCTCTCTGTATAAATACTCTATGAGAGCTTTAAAACTGTTTTATATCTTATGAAGATGGTTAATAAATGCAACAGCAACCACCAAATTGGACATTTAAAATAAAAACATCAGATCCAGTTCCCCCCTCTTCCCCTCCCACACTAGACATGCCCTTAAAATTCTGGTTCAGCTGCTTAACTTCTTGAAATAGCGGCCTACCTGAAAATCCTGACAGCAACCTTTCTAGGAATTATTACAGAGTCTGAATATTTCATCGCCTGTTATAGAAACAGAGGGAGGTTAATATTAGGGCTGTCAATAAATCACAGTTAACTCAGGAGATTAATTCAAAAAAAATTAATCGTGATTAAAGAAAATTAATCACGATTAATCACACTGTTAAACAGTAGAATACCAACTGAAATGTATTAAATATTTTTGGATTTTTTCCTACATTTTCAAATATATTGGTTTAAATTACAACACAGAATATAAAGTGTACAGTGCTCACTTTATAATATTTTATTACAGATATTTCACTGTAAAAATGATAAACAAAAGAAATTGTATTTTTCAATTCACCTCATACAATCTCTTTATCATGAAAGTGCAAATTACAAATTTCTTTTTGTTACATAACTGCACTCAAAAACAAAACAATGCAAAACTTTAAAGCCTTCTAGTCCACTCAATCCTACTTCTTGTTCAGCCAACTGGAAAGAGAAACAAGTTTGTTTACATTTACGGGAGATAATGCTGCCCACTTCGTAATTACATCATCTGAAAGTGAGAACAGGCGTTCGGATGACACTGTTGTAGCTGGCGTCGAAAGATATTTGCCAGGCGCGCTAAAGATTCATATGCCTCTTCATGCTTCGGCCATTTTTCCAGAGGACAAACTTCCATACTGATGACGCTTGTTAAATAATGCGTTAATTAAATTTGTGAATTCCTTGGGGGGAATTGTATATCTCCTGCTCTGTTTTACCCACATTCTGCCATATACAGTTGAACCCTGTTATCTCGAAGGCCTAGGGGTTTGCCAAAAGCCGTCGAGATAACCAATGATCGAGATAAACCCCTATCCACCCCCCCACCCCCTCCCTGCCCCCTTACCGCGCTGCCTGCACGTGGCTGGATCCGGCAAAGCGGAGCCGGGCGGACGGGCGGGCGGCGAAGCGGAGCCGGGCGGGCGGCAGGCGAAGCCGGGACCAGGTATGTGGGGCGGGGACGGGCAGGGACCAGGTATGCGGGACCGGGCGGGCGTGCGGGGACAGGCAGGGACCGGGTATGCGGGGGCGTGCGGGCGGGGAAGCGGAGCCGGGCGGACGGGCGGGCGGCGAAGCGGAGCCGGCGGGCGGGCGGCAGGCGAAGCCGGGACCAGGTATGTGGGGCGGGGACGGGCAGGGACCAGGTATGCGGGGCCGGGCGGCGGGCGGGGACAGGCAGAGACCGGGTATGCGGGGGCGGGGGGGGCGGCGAAGCGGAGCCGGCGGGCGGGCGGCAGGCGAAGCCGGGACCAGGTATGTGGGGCGGGGACGGGCAGGGACCGGGTATGCGGGGCGGGCTGGCGGGGACGGGCAGGGACCGGGTATGCGGGGCCGGGCGGGCGGCGAAGCGAAGCCGGGCGGAGGGGCGGGCGGCAAAGCGGGGACCGGCGGAGCCGGGCGGGCAGGCGGCAGGCAAAGCGGGGACCCGGTCGGCGGGGCCGGGCAGGGACCGGGTATGCGGGGCGGGCTGGCGGGGACGGGCAGGGACCGCGTATGCGGGGCCGGGCGGGCGGGCGGCGAAGCGAAGCCGGGCGGAGGGGCGGGCGGGAAAGCGGGGACCGGCGGAGCCGGGCGGGCAGGCGGCAGGCAAAGCGGGGACCAGGTATGCGGGGACGGGCTGGCGGGGACGGGCAGGGACCGGGTATGCGGGGCCGGGCGGGGACGGGCATGCGGGGCGGTCTGGCGGGCACGGGCAGGGACCGGGTATGCGGGGCCGGGCGGCGGGCGGGCGGCGAAGCGAAGCCGGGCGGAGGGGCGGGCGGCAAAGAGGGGACCGGCGGAGCCGGGCGGGCAGGCGGCAGGCAAAGCGGGGACCAGGTATGCGGGGCCGGGCGGGGCCGGGCAGGGACGGGGTATGCGGGGCGGGCAGGCGGGGACGGGCAGGGTCCGGGTATGCGGGGCCGGGCAGGCGGGCGGCGGAGCGAAGCCGGGCGGAGGGGCGGGCGGCAAAGCGGGGACCGGCGGAGCCGGGCGGGCAGGCGGCAGGCAAAGCCGGGACCAGGTATGCGGGGCCGGGCGGGGCCGGGCAGGGACCGGGTATGCGGGGTGGGCTGGCGGGGCCGGGCAGGGACCGGGTATGCGGGGCCGGGCGGGCGGGCGGCGAAGCGAAGCCGGGCGGAGGGGCGGGCGGCAAAGCGGGGACCGGCGGAGCCGGGCGGGCAGGCGGCAGGCAAAGCGGGGACCAGGTATGCGGGGCCGGGCAGGGACCGGGTATGCGGGGTGGGCTGGCGGGGACGGGCAGGGACCGGGTATGCGGGGCCGGGCGGGCGGGCGGCGAAGCGAAGCCGGGCGGAGGGGCGGGCGGCAAAGCGGGGACCGGCGGAGCCGGGCGGGCAGGCGGCAGGCAAAGCGGGGACCAGGTATGCGGGGCCGGGCGGGGACGGGCAGGGACCGGGTATGCGGGGCGGGCTGGCGGGGACGGGCAGGGACCGCATATGCGGGGCCGGGCGGCGAAGCGAAGCCGGGCGGAGGGGCGGGCGGCAAAGCGGGGACCGGCGGAGCCGGGCGGGCAGGCGGCAGGCAAAGCGGGGACCAGGTATGCGGGGACGGGCTGGCGGGGACGGGCAGGGACCGGGTATGCGGGGCTGGGCTGGCAGGGACGGGCAGGGACCAGGTATGCGGGGCCGGGCGGGGACGGGCAGGGACCGGGTATGCGGGGCGGGCTGGCGGGGACGGGCAGGGACCGGGTATGCGGGGCCGGGCGGCGAAGCGAAGCCGGGCGGAGGGGCGGGCGGCAAAGCGGGGACCGGCGGAGCCGGGCGGGCAGGCGGCAGGCAAAGCGGGGACCAGGTATGCGGGGACGGGCTGGCGGGGACAGGCAGGGAACGGGTATGCAGGGCTGGGCGGGCGGGGACGGGCAGGGACCGGGTATGCGGGGGCGGGCGGGCGGCTGGGGACGCGGGGAGCGGGCGGCTGGGGAACCGCGCGGCTGGAGAGCCAGGGAGCGGGCGGCTGGGGACGCGGGGAGCCGGGCTCGAGATATTAGGGTTGGGCAAATCGACATAACAGATGAGAAGCCCATAAGATAAAGAGGGAGTTTGGCGGTTCCACTTGTAAAACCTCGAGTTAATAGGATTGGCAAGTTAACCGAGGTCGAGATAAATGGGTTCGACTGTATTTCATGCTATAGCAGTCTCAGATGATAACCCAGCAGCACGTTGTTCGTTTTAAGAACATTTTCACCACAAATTTGACAAAATGCAAAGAAGATACTAATGCGAGATTTCTAAAGATAGCTACAGTACTTGACTGAAGATTTAAGAATCTGAAGTGCCTTCCAAAATCTGAGAGGAATGAGATGTCAAACATGCTTTCAGAAGTCTTAAAAGAGCAACACGCTGATGTGGAAACTACAGAACCCAAACCACCAAAAAAGAAAATCAACCTTCTGCTGGTGACATCTGACTCAGATGATGAAAATGCGTCGGTCCTCACTGCTTTGCACAGTTATTGAGCAGAACCTGTCATCAGCATGGACGCATATCCTCTGGAATGGTGGTTGAAGCATCAAGGGACATATGAATCTTTAGCGCATTTGGCATGTAAGTATCTTGCGACTCCAGCTACAAGTGCCATGCAAACACCTGTTCTCACTTTCAGGTGACATTGTAAACAAGCAGCCAGCATTATCTTCTGCATACGTAAACAAACTTGTTTGTCTGAGCGATTGGCTGAACAAGAAGTTGGACTGATTGGACTTGTAGGATCTAAAGTTTTACAATGCTTTATTTTTGAATGCTTTTTGTACATAATTCTACATTTGTAAGTTCAACTTTCATGACAAAGAGAAAGCATTACAGTACTTGTATTAGGTGAACTGAAAAATACTATTTCTTTTGGTTTTTTACAAAAATATTTATAATAAATAAATATAAAGTGAGCACTGTACATTTTGTATTCTGTGTTGTAATTTAAATCAATATATATGAAAATGCAGAAAAAATCCAAAAATATTTAAATAAATGCTATTTTATTATTAACAGTGTGATTAATCAAGATTAATTTTTTTTAAGTGCTTGATAGTCCTAGTTAATATCTGTTACCCCCATTCAAGTACTATGGATTTTGTGTATTTCACAATACATGTATTGTTTGATTGGCTGTACACCAAAAAAAGTGAAACCAGTAAATCTGTGTTATAGGAATAGAAGTAGACTACATTATTATAAGTTAGTTGAAGCCAACTGGAGTTTTCCCCAAGTTAGGAGTGCAGGTCTGGACCCTATACAATGAAATATGTGAAATACAAACAAGCCAGAGTTACTTTATGTACTTGCACATGTAGCTGAAGCAACTGAACTTTTTTTTTTCATTTGTGCAAGTGAATATTTTGGGGGAGAGGAAGCTTTATGTATTCGGTCAAATTTTTGAATATGTTTGAGTTCTGTTTGGGTTTACTTTCTGCTTATATTCCAATAAATGAGTTTACTGGCACGAATATTCAGATACAGTAAATTTTAACAAAATATTGGCTGGTAGAACGCAAGATTTTAATTCATAAACATGAATATCTGCATCAGATTCTAAAAGCTGTGCTACTTCCTTCATATAACAGAAAAACATATGATAAAACCTAAGAATCCCACCAAAACATCATAAATTTTAAATATTTGCAAAACTATTCACAAAAAAAGTTACAAAGCAAGAACTGAGAAATCAAACAATTTTGAATAATGAATTAATTTGAGAAAATGAATGCGCCCAAGAACAATTTAAAAACCAAAAAAAAAAAGTATATATTACAATCACTTGCCTCGGTTTTGTTAGCATCAACAAAAATGATTATGTCTCTAAGTCAGCAAAATACTTCAGTATCTGAGCAATTCCAGGTAACTCAATGAGACTATGTTCATGTTAAAGTACTTATATGCATGTAGTCCTATATCCTTTTAAACAATCAAATGTATAAGAATATTTCAAATTGGTATAGATAAATAAGTACCTAATCCACCCAAGAAAGATAAAAACAGAAAACAAACTTGCTGATTCCATGCATGCCACTATCAGGGGTCGACTGTGGTAGTCATAATCTCACTGTTAAAATGGGCACCACTGGATCCATAAACAAATATCTAATGAATAACAGCGAAGTAAACTAGAAGCTAAACTATTATAGCTTTCTTGCATGGGCCAGACAAATTCTACATATGTTAATAGGTTTCAGAGTGGTAACCATGTTAGTCTGTATCAGCAAAAAGAATGAGGAATACCTGTGGCACCTTAGAGACTAACCAATTTATTTGGGAATAAGCTTATGCTCAAATAAATGTGTTAGTCTCTAAGGTGCCACAAGTACTCCTCGTTTTTTACATATTTTAATGATTTAAAGTCACCTGTACTGATTTATATTTTAAGTTCAGCTTGTTTCATATGTATTTAGCTAGGCTGTTTCTATGTACAGTATTGTCTATTTCAGGGGTCGGCAACCTCTGGCACGTGGCTCGCCAGGGTAAGCACCCTGGTGGGCTGGGCCAGTTTGCTTACCTGCCGCGTCAGCAGATTCGGCCGATCATGGCTCCCACTGGCTGCAGTTCACTATTCCAGGCCAATGGGGACAGTGGGAAGCTGTGGCCAGCACATCCCTCGCCTGCGCCGCCTTCTGCAGCCCTAGTTGGCCTGGGATGGCGAACCGCAGCCAGTGGGAGCCACGATCAGCCAAACCTGCCAACGCAGCAGGTAAACAAACTGGTCCGGCCCACCAGGGTGCTTACACAGAGGTTGCCGACCCCTGGTCTATTTACACACTTGTGTAAACTAAAATGCTGTAAACATAATGACAAAACACTAATATATAGTATATTGTGTGTATATACACCTCTACGCCAATATAACGCAACCCGATATAACATGAATTCGGATATAACGCAGTAAAGCAGTGCTCCAGGGGGGCAGGGCTGCGCACTCTGGTGGATCAAAGCTAGTTCAATATAACATAGTTTCACCAATAACGCAGTAAGATTTTTTGGCTCCCGAGGACAGCGTTATATAGGGGTAGAGGTGTATTAGTATATTGTGTAGAAGCAGGCAGTGGGCCCTGTGAAATGCTCTGGTGGCCATACACAGCCCACAGGTTGGGCACCCCTCACCTAGATTATTACTCAGGTATCTAACTCAAAATGGCTTGATTTTAGTCAAAAAACCAAAATAGTGCACATTTTATCAGATGTAATTTTCCAGGCCATTATTTCACCATATTATGTGGACTAGCAGCTATTTCTTATTGTTGTTAAATGTTCACTACAATCCTGATCCAAAGCCAATACGAATCTTTCCACTAATTTCAATGAGCTTCGGATCACATCTTAAAGGCGCTAAATATACAGTACTAGATGTACACCTCTACCCAAATATAACGCTGTCCTCGGGAGCCAAAAAATCTTACTGCGTTATAGGTGAAACCACGTTATATCGTACTTGCTTTGATCTGCTGGAGCGCGCAGCCCCCCCAGCGCTGCTTTACCACTTTATGTCAAAATTCATGTTATATCGGGCCGCTTTATGTAGAGGTGTAGCTCTTTTACCTAGCCACACAGCATAGACAAGGCCCAGAGTTATTTAATGTTATATTTTCACTTATCACTACATAAAGACATTATAATCTTAAAAACTGCCTGTAAATTAGCGTCAGAAGGCGCCATCCCTCTCCTGCTAAATAAGTGAGGCTCTGGGGTAGGTAGGAGGCACATGCTGTAAAAACAGAGCCTCATTAAAACATAACACAGGCAGTATAGGCATGTGTCCCAGCCCCCAGCTTCTGGGATCATGTCAAAATACCAGGGCTCACTTTAAAAAAGGTAAATAACATTTCTAGTCCTCGGGGCTACAACCCCCTGGAGAACATGACCTGAGTCTGCAGCGAGCTTGAGACCGCAGCTACAGGAGTGGTGATGTCCTGAGCTCTCTAATTCATCCGTGCGCGGCTAGACCTGCACCCCGCTGCTCTGGAAAGTCCTGCCAACCCCAGGGGGGCTGCGGTCTGTGCTGGGGGAGCCCGGCCTCTGCCCCTTGGGGCCTCTCAGGCAAGGCCGCCACGGACAAGGCAAGCCGACCCCGGCCCAAACGGACTCCGCGGCTGAGCGCAGCCAGGCCGGGAACGATACCGGGCCGCTCGGCAGGTGGCCCAGGAGAGGTCACGGTGCTACGGCTGGGCTGGGGGCGCCTCGGACCCGGCCCCGGGAGCACGCGTGGGCCCCGGCGGGAAGCAGCTCAGCCCCGACTGTCCCCGAGCGCGGCACAGCTGCATCCCCCCGAGTGTTGAGCCCAGATGCCGGCAGTCGTGCCCAGCCCACCCCGGGCGCTGCGAGACGCGTTGCGCACCCTGGGGACGGGGGGATGCCCCGCTCTCTACCCCCGCCCCCCCCCGCGCTCGGGCCAGGCCCGGCCCGCAGCGCGTAGCGGGAAGGCGGCTCCCATCCGACGCAGCGACCAGGATGGGATTTGGCGAGAGGCGCCTCCCCAGTCCCCGACTGAGCGCAGGGCCGCCGCGCCAGCGGCAGGGGAAGGGCGCGAGAAGGGGCTGACGGTTGGGGGAACCCCGGTAACTCCCCCTAACCGCCACCCAGTCCCCAGCGCACGCGCCTCTCCCGCACCCCCCACTCTGGGGCCGGCCAATCGCAACACTGCGCACGTGACGAGCGTTCCCTGCGATGACCTCATCCCTGGTGTGGGATGACGTCAAATTCAAGATGGATGGAATCACGGCGGTGGCAGCAGCGCGCGCGGACGAATCGTGAAGAGAGGCGCCCAGGGGGGCAGCAGGGTGGGGTGCGGCTAACGGCGGAGAGGGTGAGTAACGGCCGCGTCTCGCGCCCGTTTTGGGAGCTGCCCGCGCCGCGCGGGTCTCCCCGTGCACAAAGGCGTCTTTTCCTGACGTAACTCTGAGGTGTTTTTTTTTTCCCCCACCGAGCGGGGCTGCGGTCCCCAAACTCTTCAGTGCGCCTGCGCCACTTACAAAACTAGCCCATCCCTCCATCGCGTATGCGCCACTCCCGAAACGGACTAAGCCTGCCCATTGCGCGTGCACGCATCCGCCACATAGACTCATCGAACGCTCTAGTGCGCATGTCTGTTGCCCATAGTTGACTTCGCGTTCCCCTTCTTTTTTTTTTGCGCGTGCGTAGTGCCCCTAAAAGAACCTCGATCGTGCTCATGTTCGCGCGCGTATTAGCCAAAATGTGGCCTTTTGGCCTGAGGCGCGAGCTCACTGCGCAGGCGGGATAGTGGTGCCCATGCGGGGAGGGGGCGGCAAGCGGCAGGGAGTTGCTCTGAGCATGCGCAATAGGGTAAGCGTGGCCCTGCGTGGGGAGGGGAACTATGGAGTGTAGTGATGTCACTGTAGGTTGTCTGAGTGGCTCGTGCCTCCCCTGCTCACCCCAGCCCAAGCAGGGAGCCCCAGCAGGGCTGGGAGGGAAGAGGTTCTGGTGCAGGCAGGCTGCGGGTGCCGGAGCTGTCGTGCTGCTGGTTATGGGGGCATCCGTGCCTGGCGTGGGGCCCAGTCACCACCTGTTTGCCGGGTACCCTGGGCTGTCACTGCTGCGTTGGCTTCTCTGCAGCGAATGCAGAGGGCGCTGGGCTGCCGTGACAGTGTGGTGTGCATGCACATATAGCAGCTACCGCTCGCCTTCGTGTTTCTCTCATCTGAACCATGAAGAAAGAGAGAACATATTTGTATATCGTACCTTCTCCCTGCTGTGTCTCACAGAAGTGCTATGCTAATGTAAAAAATTAAAAGTAACTGCCGATTATGCTAGCCTCGTAGAATAGTCATGCACACCAGAGCTGGGTGGATAACTGAGTATTTTTCCAGTTTGCTGGCATTTCTGAAAAATTGGGGGAAGAATTTCAATTTGGGTTTAACTGAATCTGAAAATTGTGAAAAATTTCAGCATATTGAAAAAAATGTGTTTTTGAGTCAAATGCAACATGTTTGACCTGGAACTTTTTGTTTTGGGTATTTTTATAAGGATTCACAAAATGCCAGGAAGAGGAGTAGATGGTGATGGTTTTGGTACCAATGCCCTTCTTATAACCTTTAGCCCAGCTTTTAGGCTACTCATCTGGAATGAGAACATAAGAATGGCCACCTAGTGAGTCATAGCAGTAGTCCATTTAGCTCAGTGTCCTGCCTTCTAACAGTTGCCAATGCCAGATGCTTCAGAAAGAATGAACAGAACAGGGTAATTATCAAATGATCCAGTCCCTGTCGTCTAGTCCCAGCATCTGGCAGTCAGAGGCTTAGGGACATCCAGAGTGTAGGGTTGAATCCCTGACCATCTTGGGTAATAGCCATTGATGGACCTGTCCACTGTGAATTTTACTAAGTCTTTTTTGAACCCAGTTATACTTTTGGCTTCACAACATCCCCTAACAATTAGTTCCACAGGTTGACTGTGCATTGTGAGAAGCAGTACTTCCATTTGTTTGTTTTAAACCTGCTTCCTATTAATTTCATTGGGTGATCCCTGGTTCTTGTGTTATGTGAACTGGTAAATAACACTTTGTTTATTCACTTCATCCACACCATTCATGATTTTATAGACCTCTATCATATCCCTTCTTAATCATTTCTTTTACAAGCAAAACAGTCCCAATCTTTTTAATCACTCCTCATATCGAAGCTGTTCCATACTCCTAATCATTTTTGCTGTTCTTCTCTGTACCTTGTCCAATTTTAATTTATCTTTTTAGAGATGGGACAACCAGATCTGCACACAATATTCAAGGTGTGGTTGTACCATAGTTTTGTGATTTTTTTTTTGTCGTCTTATCTATCCCATTCTTAATGGTTCCTAACATTCTGTTAGCTTTTTTGTTTGCTGGTGCACATTGAACAGATGTTTTTCAGAGAACTATCTACAATGACTTCAAGATCTCTTTCTTGATTGGTAACAAGTAATTTAGACTCCATCATTTTGTATGTATAGTTGGGATTATGTTGCCAAAGGTGCATTACTTTGCACTTATCAAGATTTAATTTCTTTTGCCATTTTCTTGCCCTCTCACCCAGTTTTGTAATTCTTCACCGTCTGCTTTGGACTATATTGAGAAATTTTGTATTGTCTGCAAACTGTGCTACCTCACTGTTTACCCCTTTTTCCAGGTCATTTATGAATAGCACTGATCCCAATACAGATCCTTGGGGGACCCCGCTATTTACCTCTCTCCACTGTGAAAACTGAGCATTTATTCCTTTTACTTTGTTTAACTTTCTCTTAATTTTTGTGTAGTTCCCCTTTTTGAAGATAAATGCTACTTTGGTGGACTTCTTTGGTATCCCTCTCCCCCACACACACGGATGTTAAATTTAATTACATTATGGTCACTATTACCAGACCCTGTGTGTCATTTAGGACTAAATCAAAATTTGCCTCGCCCATTGTAAATTCCAAAACTTGTTGCTCCGTGAAGCGGGGGAGACAGGTTCAGTTCTCTTCTCTGCCATGGGGAGAACAGATCTGAAATTGGATGTCATATGAAAGGAGTAATAACAAGGAGTCTTGTGGCACCTTAAAAACTAACAAATTTATTAGAGCATTAGCTTTCGTGGGCTATGACCCACTTCTTCAGATGTATGGAGTGAAAATTACAGTAGGCAGGCATAAATATACAGCACAAGAAAAGATGGGAGTTGCCTTACCAAGTGAGGGGTCAATGATTCAATCAGGGTGGATGTGTCCCATTCCCCTTCTTGTCAGCCGTTGCTTATGCTGGGTTGGGGAAGACCTGGGACTGAAGGGTGGCAAGTGGGGAGAGGTAAACTGGGACTGAGAGTTGGGATGTGGAGGAGACTGGTAATGGCTGGGGAATAAGATTGGGAACCAGTGGGTTGGAGTATGGAGATAGGAGGGATAGACAAATCTGATGAGAATCCAAGGTCTGGGAAGACAACTGGGACTGGCTGGACAAAGAGATTGGGACAAGGAACCAGGAAGGTGAGTGGGGATAAGGATACTGAAGCTGAACGAGAAAAATGAGTCTGGGGACAGGTATGGTGAGGGGGACAGTGAATGGAGGCTGAGATGGGAGAAAGAGGACAGATCTGGGGGGAACTGGGACTGGCTGGCCAAGGAGAGTGGACCAGGGATGAAAAAAGCCTATGGAGTGGAGACAGACTGGCTGGGTAAGGAAAATTGGCCTGGGATGAGAGGCTAGGATAGGGCCAGGGACAAACTGGAAGGGATAGAGCAGAAGTGGTGAAGCGTGGGGGAAACGGGTTTTACTCCCCTCATCCCCAGGATAAAGTTAGGGATTCTGGGTGACGGAGTGGACCAAGGGACGTTCTGGATTCAGTGTCTGGAACTGGAGTAGGAGAAATCAGGCATAAGGGGGGATCACTTATAGGATGAAGAACAAATTAGCTTTTATTATTTACAGCTGTCTGGCACCTCTGGATAAGTCCAGGAACAAGCTTCAGATCAAAGAGAAGCTTTGCTCACCCAACTGCTGTCTGACTCCACAAAACTGCCATCAGCCTCCTGCAGAGTTTGTGTTATCCTGTGGCCATTCCCTCATGGTTTCCGCCAGTAGTGGCCACAGTCATCCTTCAATTTGGTTAGTCAGGGCCAAGATCTCTGGAGGCCTCCCACTCTGACTGCCATAGAGTCAGCCACTCCCTATATCTGCTTTGGCCCTTTTGTACATACAAGCTAGAGGACTTCCTGCAGATTCTGTCTCCATACCCCACAAGTCAGGCTTGTTACACAGGCAAAGGGTCCTGTGGGGAAAAATAGTATGTAATCATGTAATTAAAGAATATCTCAGAATGCATAAACATAAGGGGTTCAAATTAAGGTTGCACAGGCAATCTTTGTGTGTGTGTGTGTGTGCGCGCACACACACACAAGACTGAGTTAACATTGTATAGAAAACTAAAATGTTTTTAACCTGTTGAAGACACTACACATCACTGAAAACTACTTGATGCCAAGTGTGAGCTTTCTGAGTTCAGTTAGTTATGAGCTATTTCCATGGAGCTGGAAATTACTGATGATCAGAATATAAAATAAATTAGGGTTTTTTGGTCACCTTCCTAACAGTGGCCATAATTTGTGTTAAATTAAACACCTTTCAGTAGACGGCAAGCATGAAAAATTTCAGTTCAAAGGGAGCATTTTTCACAAAGTTATGAGCAATTAATAATTATGAGTCACATTTATTATCACTGAAGTTTTGAAATCTTAACAATAGTAGTTGCTAATAGTGACTGTTTATAATATTCTTCAGTTTTGAAATATACAAATAAAAACTGTTGACTTTCCATATCTGCAAAGTACCATTATTAACTGTGAGTGAAGGCTCATTCAGAAGGCTATCACCTTCTAAATGAGTGAATTGTTTCATAAAAAAGAATAGTACTTGCACCTTCCATCTGAGGATCTCAGAAAACTAATTCTCTAAAAACACAGCAAAATCCTTCATCACAGATGGAGAAGGGTGTAACATACTCTGCTTTAAATCCATCCTCAGTTCAAAGGCGATCTCCTCCTCAACCCTCTCCCTAATGGCTCTCTGTCAGTGTAAGACCAGTCTCCATAAAGCAGTTGTTTTTCCCCCTCGTCCCAATTATTATGAAATTTGGGACAGCAGGTTTTTTTTTTTTTTTATTCATAGTTGAAAGAAGCTAAATAAAGCTTTGTGTGTCATGTCATTCTGGAGCAGATCATGCACATCTCATAAACTGAATCATTCAAGGAACAAGAAACGAAACAAAAGTTTGTTTTTATGTTAGGCACCTGCTCCACTCTCCCATGTTTTTTCTTCTTTTTCATAATATTGTGATTAATCTCACCTACCAAATTTTACTCATCTGGAATGGATGAAGAAATCCCTCATTTTGGATGATTTAAGATAATTCACCGTATATACTCGATCATAAGCCAGGTTGTTTTAAGCTGACCTCCCCACCCTACCCCACCCCCAAGATGGATAAGTAAAAATGGAAAATTTTTATAACCCATTCACAAGCCGACCTTATAATTCGGGGGTCAGCAAACTTTGGCTCCTGGGCCATCAGGATAAGCCGCTGGTGGGCCGAGATGGTTTGTTTACCTCGAGCGTCTGCAGGCACAGAGGTAAACCTAAGTAAACGAAGTGTTCCAGCGCACCAGCTGCTTACCCTACAGGCCGGGACATCAACTAGGGGGGAGAAGCTGGGAGTCAGGGGAATAACCCCTGTGACCACCCTCCACATGACCCCACCCCTAGCCCGGGACCCCCACACTCTTCCCCATCTCTTCCCTTCCCACCTTATTTGGGGAGGGCCAGGGGAGGATGTCTCTGACCTGGCTGGCGAGCCAGACCGGGTGATGCAGCCGCAGCATGTTCCAGCAGGCTGGACCAGGTGGCATGGACACAGCATGCTCTGGCGGGCCGAGTGGCGCGGCCACAGCCTGCCCTGGGAGGCGGGGCCGAGCGGCACGGCTGCAACCTGCCAGCCCCGGAGCTGCAGCTGCTTTGGAGGCTGGGGGAGAGAGCAGCGTGGCTAGAAGCAGAGAGACTCTGGCCCCGCCTTTTCCCTTCTGGCAGTGCTGCCTCTCCTTGCTCCCTCTGTTGGGGGGAGGGGCTGGGTCCCACCTCTGCCTCTCTATACCCTTCATAAGCCAACTCCCTTCTCTGGTGCTTCCCTTTTTTACTAAAAAAATTCAGCTTATGAACGAGTATATACGGTAAATCTCCATAGAATTGAAGGGACCATCAGATCATCTAATCTGAGTTGTATATCACAGGCCACTAAATTGCACCCAAATCCCCCTATGTGAAACCCAAAGACTTTAGTTTCCCAAGGATGAAATGTTTGGTCTAATTAAACTATGAGCCACAGGCAGAAAACAGGAGAGACCCAGGTGCCACCAGTGGCAGGGAAATCATGAAATGAGATATGCCCAAATGATCCCAGCAGGTGAACTGTGCCCCATGCTACAATGGAAAGTGAAAACCCCTTGAGGTCCCTGTCAAACTGAGCTGGTGGAAAATTCCTTCCTGAACCAAATTTGGGATCTGCATGATCCTGGGTGTGTTCGCAAGACACACCAGTCAGGCATCTAGAAAGACAAGCCAGCCAGGCATTTTCTTTATGACCTCAGAGCACTGGTCTACCCTGGCCAGTGTCCCATCTCCAGCTATGACCAATTTAAGTTGCATCAGAAGAAGGAGGAGATTTTAATAAAATTCATCAAGCCAATTGTGTGTGGGGGGGAGGCCTCTGCAGATGCCTGCCTGAAACATGATATTTGATTATAGTCACTATTTTAATGCAGAACTACAAGTGTTATGAGCCAATACATGTTTTTTCCCACTCATATGGAAAAGAACACTTGTTTAGACAATAGGCAAAGGAGCTTGTTCAAAATTAACTTTTATTTGGAAGTGGAGGGGAAAGTCTCTCATATACTTGTCATAAGGATTAGGTTCTCCCAATTTACTCCAGCATCAAACCACCAACTATCTTCCCATTACCATCCATATCATCTGTCACAGCTAACACTATTTTGCCTCTGGCTCAGGACAGCTGAATGGAGTTTCCTTTGGAACCCAGCAAACTGCTCTTACATCTCTAAAGAAGCAAAAAAGTTAAAAGCTCTATATTTTAAATATCTTTTACATGTCACCTTGAAGTCTCTGTTGCTTGCTTTTTTTTTTTTAAATGCTTCTGAAAGCCCCAATTCTGATTTGCTATTTATTAAGCTGAGGTGGAAAAGTGCTCTGCACCGAGTTGTGTCTGGCTTAATATGTCAGGATCTGGTTTATTCCCTCCCAAAACTACCTGGGGGTTCTAATCCGAATCACACTTGTAGAGTGCTGCTTTGTACATATACAGAAAGAGATTTAAAACTGTTATGTTTATAAATATAAAGTGACTTGTTACTTCTCTCATGGATTAGATGATGTAGGTAGAAAGAGAAATGTAGAGGTTCAGAAGTCTGGTATGAGCAGTAGGCTGAGAGGATGTAATGATTTATCACTCACCCAGCAATAAAAAGGGAAAAATTTGGGGCGGGGGAATAACAGGTACTTACCAGATGAAAACAGAAGCAGCCAGCTGTAAAAATGTCCATTTCATGCATGTACTTGGCTCTGAAGAATTTAAAGGACAACCTGAAAGGCTTTCTGGAAGAAAAGGATCCTATATGATGATAACCCTGTAGTGGGAACCTGTCTTTGGAATATCATTGCTATATTATAGAGGAGATAAGTGTTATCGCCTTTCTCCCAGAAAATTATAAAATCTAATTTTTATTCAACTAGTCCAATACTAATAATCTCCTAGTAATGTGTTATTTTTTACCTTTTTAATTTTTAAGGAGAACAATTAAATGTGTGTGGGTGGTGTAAATCAGTTGGGGTGAGAGTAATTGTAGAAGGATCACAAGGCAGTGGGAAACAAGCTGAGCCCCTTTGTGTGGTTATGCTTTTTAAAGAAATAGACTTTTTGTAAGGTTGGGGGAGATTAAATTTAATATCGACTAGTGTGTTATCTGGACTTCCTTAAAACAGTGGTTCTCAACCAGGGGTGCATATACCCCTGGGGGTACGCAGAGATCTTCCAGGCAGTACATCAGTTCATCTAGATATTCGACTAGTTTTACAACAGGCTACATAAAAAGCACTAGCAAAGTCAGTACAAACTAAAATTTGATACAGCCAATGACTTGTTTTATACTGCTCCATATATACTATACACTGAAATGTAAGTACAATATTTATATTCCAATATATTTATTTTATAATTATATGGTAAAAATTAGAAAGTAAGCAATTTTCAGTAATAGTGTGCTGTGACACTTCTTTATTTTTATGTCTGATTTTGTAACCATGTAGTTTTTAAATGAGGTGAAACATTGGGGTACGCAAGTCAAATCAGTCTCCTAAAAGAGATACAGTAGTCTGGAAAGGTTAAGAGCCACTGCCTTAAAGTACACTTACAATCTTAACTCGTCTGTCTTTTTGTTTGCAAATTAAGAATGTGAAGGATAAAGTGAAAATGAGGATGCAACCTACCCCTTGCTCCCTT